>NC_141075.1:32118303-32675803 GCF_041138505.1 Cibotium barometz | reverse complement strand
AACCTTTTGTCATATGCACAGTGTGTATCTACCGTGTGCTACACGCACACAAGACTAGCTTCGAGGTTTGGGGAAGCTTGGAGCTAGGCAGGCTGATTGGTGAGCTGAGTTAGGGATAGACTAACGGGCGGGCATCCAAGTATGGATGGGCGGGCATCCAAGTGTGGATGCCCGATGACCGGCCAAGAGCCTATAAAAGGGTGGCCAAGGTTAGTCATTAGTTCATAGAGTCTCGCGTGTCTTTGTGAGAGCTCTATGGTCAGGAGCTTGGATCTAGTGCAGATGTGCACCTACTTTATGTAGCCAAGGTTGGCAGTAGTCTCGAGGCCCGCAAGGGTAGCTCCGTGGCGGTATGGGACTGTTAGAAGTCATCTCCTGTCTATTTGTATACACCAGGGCCTCTGTTGTGGGTGTGCCCGTCCGTATTTTATTTTTCCACACTCCCCGTATTTTTTCCCTATTTTTCCCATTTTTTTCTAGTGGCTGGAGGGCTGCCAGTTGATGCCAGGAGCACTCTGAAGCTGGCCGACTGCATCTGTATCAGCCGTGGGCTGTAGGAGTGCTGGCCGACTTGTTCTGTCTAGGCGTGGGGCATCTGGAGCTGGCCGACTGCTATATTCAGCAGTCGTGGGATTTTACTCAGTCGTGGGCCCTTTCTAGAGCTGGCCGACTGCCCTCATGGGATTGTATATATTGCCCCTCATCCTCCTCCACTTTCTCATTCAGTATTTCCGGGATCTTGTGTATAGAGAAGAGTTTACACACATCTCTCAGTGTTTCTTGTGCTGATTATTTTCTGCAGTCTACTTGCTCTTGTCTGCCCAAGTTTGGATATCATTTGCGCTGCATATTCTGACATGGTATCAGAGCCCTAGGCTCTAGGAGATCTTGGGCGTTTTTCTGAGCAAGAGGGGGAGCGGTGGACTGTTTCGGGCTGAACGGGAAGTGAAGGTGCAAGAGGAAGGCGGGCAAAGGGGCTGGACAGCCACTCGCATATTTTCTGATTTTCAAATTTTTCCCACCCACCCACTCTTTCAGGTTACTCTCCGAGATGGCGGATTTACTCGAGATGGCAGAGAAGCACGTGAAGATTCCGACTCTCCCCACGTTCCCAGTGGATCGGCAGTTGGACGGGTCCAATTATGGCATCTGGAAGGTCATGATGGAGTCAGTTCTGGAGTCATATGATCTTGCTGATTTTATTATCAAAGGGGTGCCAAGGCCGGAAGCTGAGGAAGGGGAGTTATTATCGACGAGGAAGGACCGAGAGGCACAGGCATAAATGTGGGACCGTGTCAACGCCAGGGTCCGGTCGTTTATATTCCTCAATTGCACACCACAGGTGATCAACCATGTGAAGCACATGACGCTGGCGAGAGGCATATGGGAGCACTTGGCTTCTTTGTACAACAGGGTGTCACCCATGAAGCGGATATCCTTGGAAGTGCAGATGCGGGTTATGAACCCTGCAAAGTCTTCGACGATGCGGGAACACATTAACAAGCTGCAGGCCCTTCAGCAGGAAGTCCTTCAAGCTGGGAAAGAGATATCATCTGAAGATATGGCCATCACGTTACTTTCCCACTTGCCTGGTCAGTATTCTGCTTTCTATTCCTCGTTGATCACTAGTGGCAGGCTCAGCACCATTACTTGGGAGGAGCTTGTGCCAATGGTCTTGGACCAGGAGGAACGTTTCACGAACCCTCCTCACGGCGGAGGTTCGGAGGCCTTAACTGGCCAATGGTCGAAAGGCCGTAATACCAACAAGGGCAAAGGGAAGGCTTCACCGGAGAAGTCTTCCGAGAAGAAGCCTGATCCAGAACGAGAGAAGCTGAAGGCCGAAAGATCGTGTAATGATTGTGGCGAGAAAGGCCACTACTGGAGGAAGTGTCCTAAGCGGACAGGGAAGAGTGCTGATTCCTCAGCCTCAGCTGCGAAGACTCCGGCATTTGTGCACTTGGAGATGGTGGACTCCGATGATTCATCGTCTTCGAGCGAGGAGGCAGTTGGCTTCACCGCAAAGGATACTCGGGAGTGGATTCTCGACAGTGGCGCTTCCAGGCACATGACTCCATCCCGTGACTTCTTCCTGGATCTGAAACAGCAGTCAGGTCGTATCTTTATTGGCGATAACTCCACTATTCCGATTCATAGTGAGGGCCGGATGGAGATCATTCCCGACGGCAAGGGGGGCAAGCATGCTTCCCGTGTTCTTTATATCCCTGCTCTGGGCTTTCATCTTTTGTCAGTGCATGAGGTATGCAAGACTGGCTTTCGGGTGGAATTTGCGGAGCATTCAGTTGCTCTAAGGGACCGTGAGACAGGCAAAGTTGTTTGGGAAGGCGGTGTGGAGAACGGCATCTACAAGCTCTCTGCACTCTCCTCATTGACAGGCTCTCAGGTCGGAGATCTGGGGCACTTTCGTTTTGGCCACTTAAATGTGGATGCTTTGCGGCGTGCCTTCCGGGACCAGATGGTGGTTGGTTTGCCAGATGTTGGTAGTAGGCAAGGACGTTGCAGTTCTTGCATACGTGGTAAGCAGCACAGGGAATCCTTTCCGAAGCAGGCTTCCAGGCGGGCTTCGAAACCTTTGGAGTTGATTCACACTGACTTGTGTGGACCACAGCAGATACCATCCTTGGGAGGATCTCTCTACTTCATGCTGCTTGTTGATGATTGTACGAGATTCACGTGGGTCTACTTTCTTTCACAGAAGGACCAGGCTTTTGCTCGGTTCAAGGATTGGCACGTGATGGTGGAGAAAGAGTCTGGATTTCAGGTCAAGACTCTCAGGGCTGACAAAGGAGGTGAATTCCCCTCGACTGTATTTTTTTGGTTTTGTGCAGATCATGGCATCAAGAGGGAATTGGCGAATACCGGATCGCCTTTGGAGAATGGAGTTGTTGAACGTAAGAACATGACTGTGGTGGAGATGGCGAGGACCATGCTGGAGCATCGAGATCTTCCTCGTCCACTTTTGGGTGAGGCTGTGGCAACAGCTGTCCATACCATAAACCGCTCTCCGACGACTTCTGTACCCCATATGACTCCATTTGAGGCATATTTTGGCAGGAAACCCGATGTCTCGCACTTTCGTGTCTTTGGGAGTGACGCGTATGTACATATTCCGAAGAAGCAGAGGGGGAAGCTTGACTCCAAGTCCCGCAAGCTGGTATTTGTGGGGTATAACTCTCTTTCCAAGGGATACAGGTTGTATGATCCAGAGAGGAACGAGATTGTTGTCAGCCGGGATGTGGTCTTTGACGAGCATGTTCCAGCATCCACTGTCGAGGAGCCGCCACTTCTTGGAGATCCAGAGGAGTCTGATGATGATTCCCAGTATACCACTCCAGTTGATCCACCTCAGTCATCACAGGAGGTTGAGCCCGCAGCTGGAGTTGAGCCCCCGCGACCACAGGAGGCTCCACGATCTGTTCGAGTACCTAGGTGGTTGTTAGACACCCTTCGGGAGTCAGGTGTCACGGAGCTACCCTCCGAGTGGACCACAGAGGACGGCCCTCGAAGATCACATCGAGTCCGAGATAAAAGCAACACGGCGGAGCTTCTTCAGGTGAACTATGCTCTTATGTCTCGTATCATGCGGGATAAAGAGCCCACTTCCGTAAAGGAAGCCCTTTCACAGGATACTTGGAGGGAAGCCATGCAGGTGGAACTTGATGCCATCGAGAAGAACAACACTTGGGAGTTGGTACCGAGGCCGTCGAAGCGGTCAGTCCATTGGTGTCAAATGGGTCTTTAAGACCAAGTACGCGGCTGATGGGTCGGTGGACAAACACAAAGCCAGGCTCGTGGCTAAGGGTTATGCTCAGCGGCCAGGCATCGACTACGAGGATACCTTTGCACCGACAGTGCGGATGACGACGATTCGGACCGTTCTTGCCCTTGCTTCTTCTCAGAGGTGGCCTGTGTACCAAATGGATGTAAAATCGGCGTTCCTTAATGGTGACCTGCAGGAGGAGGTGTACGTTGAGCAGCCTCCAGGCTTTATTGTTCCAGGATCGGAAGGGATGGTTTACAGGTTACGTAAGGCCTTGTATGGTCTTAAGCAGGCTCCCAGGGCTTGGAATCAGAAGATTGATTCCTTCTTTATTCAGATTGGATTTCAGAGATCGGTTGCAGATCCAAACCTGTATCTCTTTCGGGAACGCGGCATGGTCACACTCATCATCCTTTATGTGGATGATCTCATTCTCACCGGCGGTCATGTGGAGCACATTGGAGTGACGAAGGCTGCCTTGTCAAAGGAGTTTGAGATGACCGACTTAGGCTTACTCCACTTCTTCTTGGGATTGGAGATCTGGCAGACCCAGAGGGGGTTTTTCATCTCTCAGCAGCGGTATGTTCATGAGGTGCTTGAGGCCTTTGGGATGGAGAACTGCAAGCCTATTACTTCGCCGATGGACCCGAACACAAAGTTAACAGTTACAGATCCTTGTGAGCCAGTTGATGCCTCGCAGTACCGGAAGTTGGTTGGTTCATTGATCTGGTTGCTGAACACCAGATTGGACTTGAGCTTCTCCGTGGGGCTGTTGAGCTCTTTTATGCAGACGCCATTGAAGACTCATTGGGACGCAGGATTGCGGATCTTGCGGTATCTGCAGAGTACGAAGGATCTGGGACTCTTTTACACAGGAGGGAATGGAGTCAAGCTCCAAGGTTGGAGTGACTCAGATTGGGGAGGAGATCCAGACACGAGGAGGTCTACTTCAGGATACACTTTTACCCTCGGCTCAGGATTCGGTTTCTTGGAGCAGCAAGAAGCAGCCAACTATTGCCCTTTCTTCGACAGAGGCAGAGTATCAGGCTGCTTGTGGTGCTGCTTGTGAGGTTGTATGGCTGCGGAGGCTGCTAGGCGAGATGGGGTTTCCACAGAGGGAGCCCACAGTCATCCAGTGTGATAACTAGAGTTGTATAGCTATTGCTCGGAACCCGGTTTTCCATGCCCGGACCAAGCATATAGAGATACAGTATCACTTTGTTCGTGAGAAGATTTTGGCGGGTGACATCTTGCTACTTTATTGTTCGACGGAGGACAATGTGGCGGACCTCTTCACGAAGTCTCTACCTCAGGCTACGCTCAGGCGGCACTCCAGCTCCCTGGGGTTGGTTTCACAGCCAGGAGCTGAGAGGGGGTGTTAGAAGTCATCTCCTGTCTATTTGTATACACCAGGGCCTCTATTGTGGGTGTGCCCGCCCGTATATCATTTTTCCACACTCCCCGTATTTTTTTCCTATTTTTCCCATTTTTTTCTAGTGGTTGGAGGGCTGCCAGTTGATGCCAGGAGCACTCTGAAGCTGGCCGACTGCATCTGTATCAGTCGTGGGCTGTAGGAGTGCTGGCCGACTTGTTCTGTCTAGGCGTGGGGCATCTGGAGCTGGCCGACTGCTATATTCAGCAGTCGTGGGATTTTACTCAGTCGTGGGCCCTTTCTAGAGCTGGCCGACTGCCCTCATGGGATTGTATATATTGCCCCTCATCCTCCTTCACTTTCTCATTCAGTATTTCCGGGATCTTGTGTATAGAGAAGAGTTTACACACATCTCTCAGTGTTTCTTGTGCTGATTATTTTCTGCAGTCTACTTGCTCTTGTCTACCCAAGTTTGGATATCATTTCCGCTGCATATTCTGACAGGGACGTCACGAGGTAGAGATTGGTCGGCACGTTCAACTAGTTAGCTCAGCTCGTGGCTTGGTGGGGACAACCAAGACTTGTGGGCTTGCCCACGGCTGTCAAGGTTGGGAGGTGAGTCAGGCCTGCATCCCCTTCACGTTTGCTTGGTTTGTTTGCAGGTTTCGAGTCTTGTACTAGGAGCGTTCTACGAGGTGATCCTATGGGGATTTGACACCTTTTGTGGTGGAATGTGATGCAAGTGGAAATTTTTTAGGGGCAATTTTGCAACAAGAAGGGCATGTGGTTTGCCTTTGAGAGCTGAAAGTTGCAACATGCCGAGAAACACTTGCAGGTTTGTGAGAAAGAACTTCTAGCCGTGATTCATGCTCTTACTTCATGGAAACATTATTTGCTTGGGGTTGATTTCATGGTGAAGATGGATCATCAACGTTTGAGATATTTTCTAACCCAAAGTAGGCTTTCCGAGAAGCATATGAGTTGGGCAAAACTTTTTGTCCATGTTTCATTTCTAGATTATCCATACACTTGAAAAGAAGAATGTGGTTGGAGATTCTCTATCTAGGATACCACAGGTACATTCAGTGATCATTGCCTATCATAGAGAGTTGGATTTCATGAGAGATCACTATGTGCATAATGAAGACTTTGGTGGGATAGGTAGAGGATGGTTAGACACTTAATCACTATTCCTTGAAAGAGGGATATTTGATGATGGATACATGGTTATGTTTAACCAAGGATTTGAGGCAAAAAGTGATTGAAGAGTCACATGCACCACCTTATGCAGGGCAGAAAGATATTTCTTCTACTACGCAGGCATTGGAACGGTACTTCTATTGGCCTAGAATAAGAAAGGATATTGACAAGTATATAACCGAGTGTTTGACTTGTCAAAAGTTCAAGTATAATCGTCAAAAGACTCTAGGATTGCTTATGTCTCTACCCGTGCCCGAGAGGCCATGGGAAAGTATAGCGATGGCCTTCAATTTTGACTTGCTGAAGTCAAAGTTTAGGAATGATTTTATTTGGACCATTGTGAATAAGTTTAGTAAGCAAGCTCATTTCATTCCAGTAGGAAGACCATCAAGGTAGACTACATGGCAAGGATTTTTCCAGCATAGGTGTTCAAACATCATGGAATGCCGAAGTCTATCGTTGGTGGACCACCAATTTATTTTGGAGGGCATTGTTTGATAATATGGAGATGAAATTGGATTTTTCTTCCTTGTATCATACACAGATGGATGACCATAGTGAGATATTCAGCCGTATTGGATTTGTTAAAGTGCTATGTGGCAGAAACGAAAACGGAGTGGGAGAAGTATCTTCCACTAGTAGAGTTTGCCTACAACAATACAGTGCATAGTTCCATAGGAAAGGTGCCGTTTGAGGTCGTTTACCACCACTTCCAAGGACTAAGGATGCGATCTTTGTAGAAGATGAGTACGTCGGAGATTTGGATGCGGCTTTTGCACAGGTGCAAATAGCCATAGAGAGGTCAAGGGCTAAGTAGAAAAAAGTTGCGGGCGGTGGAGTACAAGGAAGGTGATTGGGTATTGTTGAAGTTTGAGAAAGCAAGGCTTCGCAAGAAGGGCAAAGAGAAGGTTTATCCTAAGTTGTCCAATTGGTACTATGGACCTTTCCAAAATATTCGAAAAGATCAACGATGTGGCTTTCAGACTGGCATTACCCGATCATTGAAGGATTCAGAATGCTTTTCATGTGAGTCTCCTAAGAGCTTATGAGGGTCTCGACCTTTGAAACCAGTGAACGAGGATCCACGAGAAGTTGAAGAACTAGAGGAAGTTCTTTAACTAGAGCTGATTGTCTTTCATAAGGAAAGAAGGGGATCATCACATGGCAAGGTTTACTAGAAAGTACCTTGTCCAAGTTCAAGAATTATTCGGCTATGGATGCCAAGTGGGTGGATATGAACGTATCCACAGGTTTTACAAGCATATCAGGAAGCTTTTCAGTTGACGACACTTGATTAGAAGGCGAGGGCATATCATTGGCCTTTGTATTTTGACATCCAAGGAACCATGAACAAAGGAGAATGCACAAGGTTTATATTCCACTGTAGGGAATTAGGAATTCTAGAACTCGAGGGTTGTTGTCCAAGTATCCAAAAGGAGCAACTTTGAGATTGAACGACACTAAATCTTTTGTTCAAGACTCACGGGACTAGCCATCTCATGGAGGCACTGCTTATCAGTGAAGGAAATCAAAAGTGAGTACATGGATATGAATACTGTTAGTCTATCATAGTCAGACATTGACATGGGTAGTTGGACTACAGTAGGAATTGGTGTAAAAACCAAGGAAATTGGTGTCAAAACCAAGGAACTGTTTGTGCATTCATTTGTTTATTTGATTTATGCTCATGAGCATATTTGTGTATGTGTACCAAGGGTCAGGGATGCCCTGTTAAACCCAAGGACGAGCATGTGTGCACGTGTTTGTCTCTTTTGACATATAATAGGTGTGTACCCTTGACAGGAAGAGAATCATGCTGGGAAACTCCTGCTTGAGGGTGATTCTAGAGGTGCAAGGGTTGGGAGTATCTGCCAGAGAGGTCAAAACCCAAGGTCACTCTGTGTGAAGGGTGAAAATCGTGAGGGCAAGCCAAGCACAAGAGAAGAGGAGGACATTCCGCATGAAGAACCATGTCTCAAGAGCCAGAGAGAGAAAGCTAAGCCCACAAAAAAGCAGAGAAAAGCAAGACCTAACAGTTGAGGATATAAGTTGATGGGACCGGAGCATCAAAATATAGGTGGTTGATATGCAAAAACGCAATGCGCGTGCAAAAAAAAAGTTTGGAAAAAAAATTAGAGAAAAAAAGTTTTGAAAAAAAGGTGGTGTGGCATTGATGTTGTGACGATGGTGACATGGCACTGACACGTGGTAGGAAAGTAATGCATAGTCGCCTTATAGGCTTGGAATGATGTGACTAGCTTTTGGAAAGCAAAAGATTAAAAGCTTTTTAAAAACTAAAAAGAGAAGAGCTTTTATTATTAAAAAGATGCTTTTTGGACTGTAAGTGAGTTTTAAAGCGCTTTTCTCAAGTGCTTTTGGGCAAGAACTATAAATTCAGCTATTCTCTCATTGTTAAGACATGTGAAAAGACAAGAGAGCTCTCTAGCTCTAAGAACTTGTACTCAAGGCTCCAAGGAGTTTTATCTAATATAACTTGGAGGGGGGGTCTGCCCAAGGCTATTTCGATCCCTAGCGTGGTGTCTTCTTTCTCTACTCTCTCTCTTTCTTGTTTATTTTTAGATTTTCTCAAGGTTTTACGTGTGAAATTATTGTTTTGTTGAATATAAGCTAAGTACCCGTGCCAGAGACCTTACGAAGGTCTATTTCACCGACTGGTGGTGTCCTTGAATTTGAGTAGTAGTGGGTGTGGTGTCCTTACCTGCTCTCCATGCATCCATATATGGTGTGCCTTCTATGCTCATTTTCTGACAGTGTGTGATGGCGTCTGCCTTGGCAGACTCACCTTCTTGCAGCCCAACCACCCGCACATGTAATGCCCGAATCTTCCTTCTTTTATTCTCCTCAATCACGTCGTGAATAATAGTGGGCATGTGTGGTGTCTTGTGTCTCTTGGTGACCTCTATCCATTCCTTCTTAACTTCGTTCCTCACTACTGCAGCCCTTTCAATCTCCACAATGTCCTCCTAAAGCTTCACCTTGAGGTTTGCAACTTAGGGACTGATTTCCCCTTCTTCCTTCTCTCAGTCTTGTATTTCTCCATTCAGCTTGGCAATCTCTTTCTTCATTCCATCTACCTGTCTAGCATGTTATTCTTTCATCTTACCCATCTCCTCTTGTATTTCTGCCATCTCCCGTTCGCGGTGATCTTCTTGGGTAGTCAAAATTTCTATCAGCAGCCATACGCACACTAAGTCCATTTGGTTCTGTACTTGCATTGATTGGACATTAATCTTTCAGAACTTTTTTCAATTCCCCTTGATCTGGTCATTTTTGGCTTGGGGGCTTTCAAGTTTGATTTCCAATGTTTGTTTGTGCATAACTGTCACGGGGTTTTACTAGGGAGGACACGTATGAAGGTATCCATGAGCTTTCCTTCAGTCAAGTGCAGTGATTGAGGTGCATCCAAGGAAATGGATAGTGAGAGAGGTTAGTTGGGGTTGTGGAGTTGCTTGGATTCTTTTAAGTTGAAGTGCAAAGGTGACAACTTTCAAGGATCGAAGTAATAGATCTTGATAGGTTTTGGATTTTGGAGTACAATTGTTGGTGGCTATAAAGGGGTTTTGGGCACCTCTGCTCTTTTCCTAGCTTCTTAGTTTACGTGGGGGTGGACTTCAATTACATGCCTTTGCACTTGTACATATAATTCCAGTTTTCTGTTGGGTCCTGGTTGTGGGGTATAGATCTTAGATGAGCATTTCTGAGTTATCATAAGTGTGAGGGAGGGGGTCTTTGCTGCTCTATGGAGTAATGGAATTGAACCTTGTTATATACATGGTCAGTGTTTTTTATAAAACCTTTTTTGGGGGAGATGAATTTAGTATTGATATAGGTCGTGTACATAAGGAGGGTGGAGGAGGGTGTTCTTTACTCAAGTCTGAGAGGTAAGTGAGTGTATGAACCACCCCTATTAGAAGTTCTTTTTAATGTATATCACTAAGGCTATATATTAACCTTTACCACCTCTTAAGTTTGATTTAGTTCTTTTTAATGTATATCACTAAGGCTATATATTAACCTTTACCACCTCTTAAGTTTGATTATTTTTTCGAAGAGTAAGGACAGCTTGATAATTTCAAGCGTTTACCACCTCATCTTGCTGACATCTCTGCCATACTAATCTTCATCACCCAACGGACCTCGCCATTGGCGTACCCTCCCTCTAGCAACCTTTGAAGCTTTTATGGTAAGCAAGCGTATCTCTTAAGCCTCGCAACACCAGATGCCCGCCATGCTGCCACCATCGTTGTCATTGTCATCGTTCATCATCATCATCATCGTTGTCGTCGCCATAACCTACTCGTGCCCACCATAATGTTGAATATCGACTGTTCACATTATCCTCTTTCCATTGCCTCAACTCAAGGCAACTTACACTTGGCTGGCTGTCACACACACCACCATACCCATGTTCATCGCGCGATGACTACGGTCCTCTACTATTGCTACTACGCACAACCTGCAGACCTCATCGTCATCTTTAACACTGCTGTTTTGCCTCGAAACTGGTCATGCCTACCTCTTGCTCCTGGCATCAACAACATCAACTCGTCATCATCATCATCAACTTGTCACCATCTCTGCACCATACCCGCCACTCATTGTTGCACAACTTGACCTGCTGCCTTAGAAGTTAGGTTATGATGAACAGCTCGCGTCCTCCAAAGAAGACAATGATCAGTCCTTTGGGAGTGACCCATGACCAATATAGGTGTTGCCACGCTAAATCTCTCCTAAGCACTAGTGTGCACTCTAAGTTTGCCGATGAAGACCCCGTCTAGATAAGGGGGAGAATCAATATCCCTCTTCCTTCCACATCTCCCTCTAGATCCAAAGAGATGTAAAAGGCGAGCTCAAGACTAGGACCAGTTAGCATCAACAGATGCCATTGCATCCGCTGAAGTTAACACAATAGCTGACACTGCACTAGTAGCCACCTCTGAAGCCTTGTTTTGTTGTCATCTGATGAAGAACTAGATGCTGGCTTCTTTGCTTTATGTTGGCCCTTGTCCCTTTTCTTCACGTCACAGACCTTATGGTGTGGCCTTCTTATCGCAATACCAACCACTAAACCTTTGACTTTGACTTACCCTTCTCTTCTTTCTTTGTGCTGAATGGTGCAGCAAAACCTGCTCAAAACCTTATGGTGTGGCCCTTCTTATCACAATACCAACACTAAACCTTTGACTTTGACTTTCCCTTCTCTTCTTTCTTTGTGCTGAATGGTGCAGCAAAACCTGCTCCTCACCTTTACCTGCCTGCTCAAGCCTTTTGTTCCTCATCTCTTCTTCAAGTATCAGTGCTGTCAAAATCAAGAGGCTTATGCCTATGCCCAATTGTCAAAGAAGTGATAAAACTACAATAAGGAGGCAAGTTGCTCAAGACCATATGTGCCAAGTGTGTACTGTCAACTTTGGAGTCAATGGCCACTATTGTCCTGTAAGTCCTTCACTTGAGTAATGTAAGAAATGCAGAGTTACCTATTAAGAGACGAACCATATAGCTGACTTTCCAAATTGATCACCCTGTTGAGACTCTTCATCTCAAACTATCCTTGCAAAATACTCCAAGCCTAGAGCACAAGGGAACTTGCTTCAGGTTGATCTAGAGGATTAATCATCTTCTTTCCATTATGTATATAATCTTGGTCATGTAATCCAATGAATAATGCTACGTGAGGGTCCTTTATATAGGCACTCGACCTAGCCTCAAAGTGAGTGCACTAAAGTGTATTCTTTTTTTTTTTTTTTGGAAAAACGATCCTTCTATTAGTTAATGAGAAAACGTCATAAGGCTACAAAGCTCACCTCACAAGGAGGGATAATAAACACAGTGAACACCGGAGCTCCACCCCCGTGGCTGGCCGCTCTCTGGGGGGGGGGGGGGGGGGGGGGGGGGGGGGCTACCTAGTAGTACATGCGGGAGGTGAGAAGAGCCAAACTGGAGGCCTGTAGTGCCAAGTGACATCCTCGCCCCTCGCGATGAGGAAAGGGCCAGGCTGCCAAGTGCGGAGGAATGCCTTGCGGCGATCTCTCATGCGATCCGAGTCGCCCTGAAGTTTCCCCCAGTGTCCTCTCAAGGTGTGAATGATGTCCACCCAGAGGGCCTGTATGACCTCCGCCGGTGGAGTCGCCTGGCGGTCTATGGCCTCCCTGCATTGGGCTCTCCATATGTGCCAAGCCGTCATGCTGCTGATCATCTCCCATCTGTGCCCGTCCCCCTCCTGGGAGACTGCCGAAGAGAAGTCTGGCGTCGGAACCACCGCCATCGCCCTGTCAGAGACCTGGATGGTCACACTGCCAGGGATGTCCTCGTATCCAAGGGCCGGGCCGCTGTCCGTGGCCCAAGCCAGCGCACCCCACGTCACCATCATCTCACCTGGCGAGCCTGCAAAAACCATCCTGAGAGCGTGCTGCCAGACCTGCTGTGCCTGTGGGCAATCCCATAAGCAGTGCCGCTGTGACTCCTGTGCATGGCCGCACCGAGGGCAAGGCGCTGGGTGTCTGCCAAAAGCTAGCCAAAAACCCACAGCCAGTCCTCTATGCGCTGTAAACCAGAGAAAAAGCGTCACCTTCCGGGGCCGGAAGCTGGCCCAAAGGCGCTGCCAAAAGTCCCTAAGGAAGGCGGAGAGCCCCTGTCGCCGCCAATGCCCGGCCGCCGCCGGGGTGCCCACTATCCTGTGCCTCTGGATCCGCCGCCCCAACCTCGCTATGTACTGAAAAAAGAGGGTGCCTGGGCTGGTAGGGGCCGAGTAGGGATCTCGCCAAAGCCACTCGCCTGGATCCCACTGAAGGCGAATAAGAGGCCTGCTATCCCAAGCCCATAATCTCCAAGAATAGTCCTCCCCTATCGAGGCCGGTGAGGGGTCTACATGCCACTGTCTCTGATGAAAGCCGACCACCCGCACCCTCTGAAATGTTGGGTATAAAGTCCCAGTTTCGCCTCCAGACCTTGATCATCGCGTAGCTCTTGTCGAGAGCTTCGCGGCCATATATTTACTTGTACATTTGGCCCTCATTTGGGCCTTGTAAAGGCATTCTTTGTATTTGGTCCGCCGGGCGCCCCATAAGTTGGGCGCCCGCCCATACCCTTGTATCACTATAAATACGAGGTCTCCCTTGAGCCTCAATAAGACATTCAAGATATTCTTGAGCATTGTGTGAGTTCTCTCTCTCTCTCTCACTCTCACTCTTCTCTATCTCCTCTGCACTTCCTTGGCTAAGGCTCTTGTGTTTGAGTCATTCTCCTCCAACAACTGGTATCAGA
The DNA here is from genome assembly GCF_041138505.1 of Cibotium barometz. NCBI lineage: Eukaryota > Viridiplantae > Streptophyta > Polypodiopsida > Cyatheales > Cibotiaceae > Cibotium > Cibotium barometz. The sequence continues at coordinate 32,662,169 of NC_141075.1, read as the reverse complement.
GCTATGGAGGGAAGCTGTATGCAGAAGCTATGGAGTTAGAGGTGTCTTCCACCACTTGACTACGGGATCGTCAAACACCTCCCTTTTTATCATCAAGATGGTGCGTTTTTCTTTCTAGAGTGCTGCGTTTTTTTTTTATTCTCTCCCTCTGCTGCCCCCTTGTGCTGCGTTTTTTCTCTCCCTCTGCTGCCCCCTTGTGCTGCGTTTCTTCTATCCCTTGCTCCCCCTTGTGCTGCGTTTTTTTTTGCACTCCATTGCTGCGTTTCTGTGCTGCGTTTTTGGTGCTGCGCTGCTGTAAACAGCAGCGTTTTCTGTGGTCTTGTTCTCTGCCTGCTGTACGGCTGCCATCAGCAGCAGCTAGGGCTGCAGCCAGCAGCCCCACGACTACCAGCAGCAGCCAACGCTGCTGCCAGCAGCCCCACGACTACCAGCAGCAGCTAGGGCTGCAGCCAGCAGCCCCACGACCACCAGCAGCAGTCCGGGCTGCAGCCAGCAGTCCCACGGCCACTAGCAGCAGCCGTCTTTGCCTCACGGCCCTCCAGCAGACGGGATCTTCGAGCAACACCAAAGACAGCAACTTTCTGCCCCTCGGCGAGTTTACATCGACATCTGGTGATTCTCTTCCGACGTCACCTTCACTTGAAGTTGTTTCATCAATCTACGAGCATCCTACAAGTCAACCCATATCTGGTACATAACATCTTGCTATTACTTACTTTCTGAAGTGTCAGTTTGATAAGTCATGGCGTCTACAAGTGATCTTAAGGGTCTACTAGAGATTAAGAAGTTTGCAGGCACTGGGTTTGATCTTTGGAAGGTGAGGATTCAGAATATCCTCTATCTGCGGGAATGTGATACTGCACTTGAGCAGTTCAAACCCGCTGCTATGACAGATGATGAATGGGGAATCCTGAACAGAAAGGCCGTTGCCTATCTCCAGATGGCTGTTGCTGATGAGGTTCTTGTAGACCTCAAAGGGCTGACAACAGCCTATGCCGTTTGGGAGAAGCTGAGAAGCACCTATGAGATCACCACGCCAGTGAACCAGGTACATCTCATCAGGAAACTCATGAATATGCAACTTGATGATTCTAAGAATGCAGTAGAGCATATTACTACTTTCACAGGGGTGCTTAATCAGATGCAGGATTCTGGATTGCCTGCTTTTGATGATAAGTTGAAAGCTATCTTTTTGCTCACTACTTTGCCTGACTCTTGGGAAACACTTGTGGTGTCACTTGGGACAAATCCCAACCTAACTTTTGATGGAGTCAGGGGTGCTATTCTCAATGAAGATATCCGGAGGAAGACCTCAGAGACTAGCGGTTCAGCAAATGTCTCACGAGGAAGGACGACCAAGCGGGGAAATACTACTACCAATTCAAAGGGTAGAAGCAAGAGCAAGGGCCAGCAGTCTGATGTTACATGCTACCAGTGTGGTCGTAAAGGCCACAAGAAGCCAGATTGCAAATTTTACAAGATGGAGCAAGACCGGAAGAAGAAATCCAGTCATTCAAATGACAAAAAGAAGGAAAAAGAGAGTAGTTCCAGCAAAGCAGAAGAGTTTGAAAAGGACAAGAGCAAGGCCAATGTGGCCTCTGGTGTTGTCATAGAGGAACTGTCTGACTCAGATGATGTGCTATGTGTTTTTTCTGCTAATGCACTTGATGTTCATAACTTGCATGTCACAGAACCAGATGTTATTCATGCCTTGATGTATGAATCTGATGTGCTTTCACAGACTTGGATTATTGACACGGGTGCCTCTTTTCATGTAACTCCTATCAAGGAGTGTTTTGCAACTTTCACTGCAGGCTCCCGAGGAAAGGTGTTCTTGGGGAATGATCATGCTTGCAATATTGAAGGTATGGGCACCGTGAATTTGACTTTGCAGGATGGTAGTGAGTTTGTGCTGCCAAATGTGAGGTATGTTCCTGGTTTGAAAACCAGTCTCTTGTCTGTGGGCCAGCTTGATGCCTTGGGATACACGGCCATATTTGGAAATGGCACATGGAAATTGACCAAAGGCACAAGGCTGATTTCAAAAGGATGCAAGAAAGGAACATTATATAGCCTTCATGGTCAGGCTTTGTCTGGTAAGTTTATTGCTTTTGCAGAGGTACGCTCCCACATGGAGCTTTGGCATAAGAGACTTGGCCACATGAGCCAAAAGGGTCTCTCCATTTTGTCCTCTTTGAACAAATTTGATGCAAAAGGAAGCAAGCTTGATTTTTGTAATGATTGCTTGTATGGGAAACAGAATAGGAGTTCTTACTCCTCTCGTGCCTCTCGCAAGGCTGAAAAGTTGGACTTGGTCCACTCTGACATATGCAGCATGCCCATTAAATCTAAAGGTGGTTCAAAGTACTTTGTGTCTTTTGTGGATGATCACTCACGAAAAGTATGGATCACTTTGTTGAAATCTAAGGATGATGCTTTTGCTGCATTTCAAAAGTTTTATGCATTTGTTCATACTCAAACAGGAGTGAAGATTAAATGCTTACGCACTGACAATGGGGGTGAGTTTGTTAGTACTAAATTTCAGAAATTTTGTGATGATAATGGCATTAAGAGGGAACTTACACCCCCCTATAGCCCCTCTTCAAATGGTGTGGCTGAAAGGTATAATCGTACACTGTGTGAAAGAATTCGATGCATGCTGTCCACAGCTAATCTCTCTCAGGATTTTTGGGGAGAAGCCTTGAAAACTGCAGTTCATGTTTGCAATCGATCTCCACACACAGCTTTGAAAGGTGGAATCCCTGAGGAGGTTTGGTCTGGCAAACCGTCCTCATATGCCCACTTACGCATCTTTGGTTGTGATGCATATGTGCATATCCGCAAGGAAGACCGGAACAAGCTTGATGCTAAGTCCGAGAAGGGCACCTTCGTTGGCTACGGTGATGAAGGTGAGATGGGCTACCGTGTGTGGTTGCCATCAACCAACAAAGTGGTTCGCAGCCGGGATGTTGTATTTTATGAGGCAAAGCTGCTCCGTAATGTTTGTGCCTCTCATGGTGATCAGAAAAAGGTCAAATTTCAGCAAGGGCAGCCACCCATTGATGCTGAAAATGAGCCCCAGGATGCTTCACAAAGGGCTGAAGATAATGAGTCCGTGATATTTGAGCCAGAAGAGGTTGGACAGCCGCTTCATGCTCCTGGAGGTGTAGGGCAGCAACCCCTATATGCTGAAAATCAGGCTGTTCGTGAAAACCCGCAGCCTTTTGATGCTGAAATTATGATTCCTCCCGATATTGACCCCCAACCAGCCAATGATCATTGGGTACGGAGGTCTACTCGCTTTCGGAGGGAACCTCAGCGTTTTGATCCCTCTTTGCAACATGTTTTGCTTACAGATGAGGGTGAGCCTCTTACTTTCAAAGAGGCTAAGTCTTGTGAACTCCGAAACAAGTGGGAGCATGCTATGCAGGAGGAGATTAAGTCTCTACATGCAAATGACACTTGGGACTTGGTTGAGTTGCCCAAAGGAAGGAAGGCTATTCCTAACAAGTGGGTGTACAAAGTCAAGACAGTTGACGGCCAGCCTAAGTATAAAGCCCGCCTTGTTGCTAAGGGCTATGCTCAGAAGGAAGGGATTGATTTTCAGGAGGTCTTCTCTCCTGTGGTCAAAATGACCACCCTTCGTGTTTTGTTTGCTCTCACTGCTGTTTTGGATTTAGAACTGTATCAGATGGATGTAAAGACAGCTTTCTTACATGGTGATTTAGATGAAGAGCTGTATATGAAGCAGCCTGAAGGCTTTGTCATTCCTGGCAAAGAACATCTGGTTTGTAAGCTGAAGCGCAGTCTCTATGGGCTGAAACAAGCCCCGAGGCAGTGGTACAAAAAGTTTGATGCTTTCATGCTTAACCAAAAGTTTAATCGTAGCCATGCAGATCATTGCTTGTATACTAAAACTGATGCAGATGGCAGCCCAGTGATACTTGTGCTGTATGTTGATGACATGCTTCTTGCAGGGAAGAATAAGAGCATTTTGGAAGCTCTTAAGGACCAGCTGAAGTCAGCTTTTGCTATGAAGGACTTGGGTTCAGCTGAACATATTTTGGGTCTTCGGATTAGACGGGACAGAGCACAGAAGTTGCTTTTCCTCTCACAGGAGAAGTATATCCAGAAAGTCCTTGATAGATTTAACATGGCTGATTCTAAGCCTTTGGGTGCTCCATTGCAGCCCTATGTTAAACTATCCAAGGATGATTGCCCAAAAGATGATGATGCAGCCAATACTATGCGTGGGATCCCTTATGCTTCTGCTTGTGGATCGCTTATGTATGCTATGGTTGCTACACGGCCAGACATTGCTCATTCAGTGGGAGTAGTCAGTCGTTTTATGTCCAACCCGGGCAAAGCACATTGGGATGCTATAAAGTCTATTTTGAGGTACTTGAAGGGGACACAGAAGAAATGCCTTATGTATGGTAAAGGTCCACTTGAGGTGCAGGGTTATTGTGATTCAGACATGGCAGGTGATTCTGATACCCGCAAGTCTACTAGTGGGTACATCTATACTCTTGCAGGTGGTGCTGTTTCTTGGTGCTCTAGACTCCAGAGGATAGTAGCACTTTCTACTACTGAGGCCGAGTACATCTCCGTCACAGAGGCTTCTAAGGAGGCCATTTGGTTAGCACGCCTTGTCACAGAGTTTGGATTGCCAGAGAGGGCTCCGGTCCTTGGTTGTGATAGCCAGAGTGCCATATACCTGGCTAAGAATGCCATGTTTCATGCTCGTACCAAACACATTGATGTACGGTATCACTTCATCAGACAGGTGCTAGATGATGGCTTGATCAGTTTGGTCAAGATTGGCACTCATGAGAACCCTGCAGATGCTCTCACCAAAAGTTTGCCAAAAGCACAGCTTGATATGTGTCTACAGCGGGTGGGAGTTACATAGCTTAGAGGAGCTTCACTGGCCCTTTAAGTGGGAGGTTGTTGGGTATAAAGTCCCAGTTTCGCCTCCAGACCTTGATCATCGCGTAGCTCTTGTCGAGAGCTTCGCGGCCATATATTTACTTGTACATTTGGCCCTCATTTGGGCCTTGTAAAGGCATTCTTTGTATTTGGTCCGCCGGGCGCCCCATAAGTTGGGCGCCCGCCCATACCCTTGTATCACTATAAATACGAGGTCTCCCTTGAGCCTCAATAAGACATTCAAGATATTCTTGAGCATTGTGTGAGTTCTCTCTCTCTCTCTCACTCTCACTCTTCTCTATCTCCTCTGCACTTCCTTGGCTAAGGCTCTTGTGTTTGAGTCATTCTCCTCCAACATGAAAGATACAACCCTGGAACTCATCCAAATCTGGTCGGGTCCTCTGAAGCTGGCCTCCCTCTCCCACCTCGAAGGTGAGTGGGGCGACTCTCTCTGCTGAGCCGCAGACCGCTAGAAGGATCTCATGCTGAGTAAAGACGCCCATCCACTGTGGAGGTGGAGGGTCCTGTACTGGAGTCCGCCACTCCCGGGGGATGGCCGCCTCAATGTCCTGCCTCATCAACTCTCTGCCCCTCATCCCGCTGAGTCTCCTCTCCTGAACCTCTAGAGGCAGCTGCTGAAAACATATCCAGTCGTCTAGGGACTGGGCTGGGCTGGAGCTCAACGGGCCCCATGACACGTGAGATCGCGATCCAACCATATGACCACTGGGAAGTCGGATCAAGGGGTTCCAGATCAATGGCTGCCTCAGGCGCTCCTCATCGGTGCCCGGGGGAGTCTGGAAGAGTGACGGCCTCAGATGCTCCTAGGCCCTCAGAAGGCTAGCTGCAAAACGCTCCTCGAAGCCAAGGCCCACTCCTCTGGATCGTTGCTCTGTAAAGATCCACGTGATGCTGGGGGTCCAGGGGCCGCTAAGAGGAGTGCGGCTGAGAATCCTGGAAACAAGAAACTCCTTCCACGGCTCAGCGCCTGGTAGGAGGCCACGAACCACCAACTTGCCAAGCAAAGCTCGGCTCTGACAAATAGGATCAACTATGCCCAGGCCGCCTCTCTCCCTCGGCTGAGTGATCACAGCCCATGCCACCTTGGCCCTGGCGGGCCGCCCGTCGCCACCGGACCAAAGAAAGTTCCTGATGAGCCTCTGCACCTGGCCAATGCACGCCCGAGAGAAGGCCCAGCAAGAAGTGATGTACCACATGGTAGCAAGCAGAACCTGGTTGGCCACAACCACTCGGCCAGCCAGAGATAAACGAGCGGTACTCCAATACAGAAGCTTCTTCCGAATGCTCAGAAGAAGGGGGGCTATCTGCTGCTCCGGAGATATGTCAATGCCCACATAGCATCCCAAATAGCGCATTGTAGTGCCGGGGGGCAGCCACTGAAACCCATCAACTGGCCTCCAAGTCGGGGGGGGGCACAGAACTGACCCACAACCCACACGACTTGTGCCAGTTGATCAAACCGCCCGAAGCTCTGCCAAACCTGTCCATGGCTGAGGCGAAGCGGCGGAGGTTCTCCTCCCCTCCCTGAAGATAGACAGCAGTGTCATCCGCAAACTCCGAGTCTAGGAGCTCCTCCGAGGTGCGGATGGGCACTAAAGTGTATTCTATGCTGCTGTATGACCAGAACTACAGAAATCCTAATGTTTGATAGCTGCTATCCTGAAATGTGAAGAACCTAGTGCCTAAAGGTGTGAATACTTGGATTCCCCAACCTTGAAAGTATCCATGTTCCAATGTCTAACTGGGAGATCCACATGGGAGTCTGTGTGAGGCTTGGGAGCGCAATAACTTGCGGAAGATCTGGGGAAGCAATGCAGACTCTGATGGATGGGATGCGCCACCACCTCCAAAACGTACCCTATTGATCACCCAATCGATCAAATCAGTGGGTGATGCTCCTTCCGGAGGCCATGGAAGCAAACTATCACGAGGAAACTAGATACACCTGCTAGGGTGTCGGATGCAGGGTCGAAGCCATGGTGCCATCTCACAAAAAATGCATGTGTTGCATATCATGATGGCACTCTGCTGCATCACACGATCAGCCCCACTGTGTGGGTGAATCAAACTCCACATGAGAATAGCCAAGCTTAGGAAAATGTACGTTGGTGATTTTTCAGGGCTCGTCGATGAGTGCTGCCTGGAGCAAATCCTGGATTTGTCCCCGTGTAGGGTGGCTCCTTACGACCTTGCAAACCAAAGTAGAGGCCGCAAGGGAGGATATTGATGAAGCTAAGATCTGGAGGTCTGCCTCTGAAAATAGGCAAGAGACGGCAGCCTCGGCCGGGGACGACGGAGCAGCTGCCATGGAGTCCTACTGGAAGGTGAAGACTAGAAGTGCCTACTCTTGCCGATGAACAACCTGAAAGCTAAACACCTGCTCGGAGAGTGAGGGGCTACAAAAAGAGGGATGGCTAGAGAGGAGCAGGGAGCGAAAGGGGCACACGCAGGAAAAAGGCGGAGGGCGCATGCGGGGATGTGGGGCTGGATAAGTAGATTAGGACAAGGCAGGGCTGGCGAGGCTTAGCAGGGTGGGAGGGGGCAGCAGTGGTGGAACGGATGGGGCGACAGCTAAAAGGGGGCTGCGCGCAGGGCAAGGAGGGCAGCACCTAGCACGGTGGAGGGGCTGGGGGTTAAGCTTAATATCTTGTCCAACAAAAGAGAAGCTTTAAATGAAAGAAAGTCGTAGTAATCTAATCTAGTGGATCTATGATCAGAAACATTCACCATTCCTTTCTAAATTTGGGTTTGGTAACCTCTTCTAATATAGATCCAATGGGTCTATGAGACCAAAAATGCTACATATGTTCCATGTGTACCTGATCATAAACATAAACATGCATAAGAAATGCCAAGAAAAATAGGCCCAATGTGTGTGTGCACGCGCACGCTTGAGAGAGAGAGAGAAAGAAAGAAAGTTGTATTTATGTCTTCAAAAGGCCAAAATGACATATGAAGCTGTTTTTGGACCACTTGCAGTTTTCAAGCCTACGAGCATTAGAGATGGTAAAAGGATGCCACTGTACAAAGATGATTGCCGAAATACTTATCATCCAGACTCTTTAGTTTGTGATGTTGGGCCAACATTGATGGCATTTGGAGGTGAAATGCAGCAGTTAATGCCTGTAAGAGCTCCCTGCTTTATTTAATTTTCCCTTTTCATGTATGTGTCCGCTGCCTCTGCCAAAAATCCCATCTTTTTGTGTGCGCATGCAATCTTGTCTCCAACTTTTGATTCATTCTGTTGTTCATTCTCTTGTTCTGTTTGGGTATTGGTTCCCTTGAGCAGACAGGACATCAACAACAGGATTTTGCCTATGCAAGAAGTTTAGCTCGTTTTTCTGCAGATCTAGGTCCTACAATTTGGAAAGTTACAGCGGAAAAAATACGGAAAGCACTCCCACCAGGTGTTCCATTTGGCCCAGGCTGGGTTCTTGAGCCACCTTCCGGTGTGTTTCCATCAACAAAAGGTCAATTGAATTCAGTGCTTCCTAGTGAGTCTAAGGTTCTTGCTAAGTCTCTGCCAGGTTTTCATGGTAGTAATTCCATCCAGCAAGGTCTCAAGGAAGTGGTGTGCAGTACCTCAACAAAGTCAGTTCCAAGTTCGGCAGCAGAGGAGTGCTGCTCTGCTGAGAAAGTTCCAGAGGTATATCAATTTGTATCCAAATCATTGCATCCAGATCAGCTGCATGCACAAGCTGCTTTGAACCTTGGTCTCACGGGGGCAAATCTGACAGCAGAAGTATCTCAGTCGAAACTTCTTGAGTTGGTATCACAGAATGGCAGGCTATTTTCTTGGGCCTCTAGCAAACCAATGGAGCAAGCTTCCACCTTACAGCATGCCCATGCTCGTGGTACAGGTGGAAGTCATAACCTCTTAAGGGAACAAGGCCTTGAGGGAAGTTCAAACAGAAGTGTCAATCTTGATTCTGAAGCTAGCTTCGTTAACACAGGCAGGGAGTTTACAGGCCAAGAAAGCCGGTATGGATGGCCTAGACAGTTGTCAAGTAGTCAAGACCTTGGGATGATGAGTACAACTCCTTTGCTTCTTGGCATTGAAAAGCAGCAGATGAACCCTGGTAGTGCTCCTGGCTTGCAGTCTCCATCTCAAACCAAGATTTCTGGCAATGCCATTGCTAGCTACTCAGCTCAACATCAAGATGTAGAGGATGCTACTCAGCTTTCCGGCAATGCCATTGCTAGCCAGTCAGCCCAACATCAAGATGTGGAGGATGCTACTCAGCAGCCCAAGTTTCAATCAAGACTAGCTGCTGCTCAACAAGAAAACAAGAGGATTGCTACAACTGTGCCTCAGTTCCTGCAGCATCAATTTTCTCGTGATGTATCATCAAGTGTACAACAAAATTTAGTTCAGATGGATCAGCTAGCTTCTGTAAAACAAGGGCCACAGCTTGGAGGTCTTGGTCCTTGTGGTTTGCAAGAGTCTTATCTTGTGAATACCCATGACTTGCAGGGCACTGATCATGTGAAGTCACAGTCTCACTTCTCAGCTTCAAATATTTCAGAGAGTAAAAATCAAGCCCGGGGATTTGTTTCTAGGATGTATCCTTCGCAAGAGGCCTCAAATTTATCTCATTCTTTAACCCCCGACTTGAATGTAAGTTTGCTCACTCCCAAACCTTCTCTTGCTCAGACCTCTTGTAATCTAACTGATGCCCAGCAGCCTGATCTAGTATTGCAGTTGTGATCTTTTTTCATTAGAGCCGGTCACCCAGCATACACACGTTTGCATACCTCTGAATTCCTCTCTTGGCTAAGCCTCCTGGTATAGCAATGTAGTCAATGCTGTTTTTAGTGGCCTGGCATGCTGTTTATGATGTTCTGAGATGTAATCGCATCGCAGAACAGAGGGATGGATCATGGCCGGCTAAGTGGTGCTTGTACTTCATCCTATTTGGTCACATGGTGGTAGTGTATGAAACTCTACTGTATACAGGGTTAGTTAGCTGAGACCAATCCAAAACTCCAGCCCCATCTCACAGCTCATCTGTCTTAGATTGCCTTGTCCTAGTGAGATGGCCAAAAGGCTTCATTTATTCCATGTACGTGCTCTTATTCTCATCTTCATTTGACATGTAGACAGACAGCAATAGTGAATCAAATGAGCAGCTTTGAAGGGTTTTTTTTTGGTCACTTCTTCACAGTATGTTATGAAGGTCCTTGTAATATGGACATTGTGCTCATTCATTTTAGCTTGTTTTTACGTAGTGCTCACACTCAAGAAATTTGTGATGCATCTACATGAAATTTGAGATGCATCTAACAAGATGCAGAGACGCCTAAAGATCAGAAGGTTGGCTACTCTTGCAAAGACATCGCCGTATGGGGTCTGCAGTGAGATGAAGGCATATTACATTAATCTTTCCTCCTATCTTGTGGCTGCGACTCTGGCGCTGAACGATTCCATTTCAGAAACGAAATGAGATATCAAAGCTTAATGATATAATCAATCAAAGCTTGCATCACCATGTTATTGACCAAAGGTTGATCTCTATAAAAGATGAGCACGTTTCCTACCAAAGCAATGCCAAAATTAACAACGCTGTACACCTTTCAATCTCTTTTTGTAGTAGCAAAGGCTTGTGGAAGTCGTGTAAGTTTTTAATTAGCAAAGTAAACTAGGAAATCATGGTTCCAATTATGATGTCAGGGCATCTACATGCCCATGAAGAATAACATCTTATCTCGGTGATTGGCTTTCATTGTGAGTTCATATTTTAAAAGCAATCAAACTTGGATTGCATCTATGTACGGGCTTGTTGCATGCTCTGTACGGGCTTGCATCTATGTACGGGCTTGTTGCATGCTATCTTGCCAATCTGCTTCTGGGTGTGGGGAAAACTCCCTTACTGTTCTCACTTCTGTTTGTGGGCTGGCAGAGGTTTTCTTGTATCTCCATTGGAATTGCCACCCCTACTATCTCCAATGGGCTTCAATTTCCTTGTTTCAAATCCAATTATATTCAAATATCTTGCTTCACTGGCTCTCCTTTCGATTGATTATCTCGTCCATTACATCTGGAGGGTTGAACCCTCTCATCGTTATTCTTGGAGTTTTCACTCATCATCGTGGGTTATCATGCATGTCCGATTAGTGGACCATCATTGATACCTCAATTGTTAGAAGCCTTCAGCTATGATGTTTTTAGTGGCTTCCAAATCGTCCCTAACTCTCTAGCAAGCCTGTACATATTTCTATAGCCATTCTTAACTAGATAGCTGTTGGATTGCCCTTGGGTGATGCCCTAGGTTTGGTCTATGTAATGGTCTTACTGGTGGCATTACACCTTACACCTTTGCCTCTTCCTCTTTCAAGGCTAGGCATTACAACTCAATTTGTGCCATGCATTTGTAGTTGAATCTCTTTGATTTCTTGTTCCAATTCCATCTTCCCATAATGGGGAAGTACACATTTCTGTCTTAAGGGCATTGGCAACTTCTCTCCTAATCCTAGGAGTGATACATACATACATGCATGCATATGTATACATGCACACACACGTACATATATATATATATATATATATATATATATATATATATATATATATATATATATATATATATATACATATATATGTGTGTGTGTGTGTGTGTGTGCGCGCGCGCGCACGCGTGCGTGTGTGTGTCTGTCTGGAAAACGCTCCAATACTGTATATATATATATATATATATATATATATATACACGTGCACACAGTTGGAGGGGGTTCAATCTTTTTACTTAACCTACATGTAACATCCAATAACGCATTGCTCATTGCTTGACCATGATTGGCTGATTGGGCTTCTTGATCAATTTTAGATTGTAATCCAAATACCCCTTTGGCATCATCCAAAAGGCCACTTGATTTAATATGAGACAATACAATCCTCTCATCAACTTGCTCCTCAAAATGCAGCTTCTTCCATGGATTCCTCACTTCTTTTATTTTTAAAGGTTCTTGTTGCCTCAAATCAAACACCTTCTAGTTGAGTGACTAGAGTCTAAACTCATAGATAGAGGACCTTGGATAATTTGATGGACCCTCGTTCAGAGTGAGGTCGTCACCAACCACTTTTGTTGATCTCAGTTGCATATAATGTTTAACGAGAAAAATTACATTTAAAACAAAAGATGAAGTACATAAGTCACTGCAACGTTTCTCGTCTCTCGATTGATTTTCATGGGCGTGAAAATGTAGATACATGCTATGAGAATTTATCAACATTTTCTTATGGTATATGTAAGTTTTAAGCCAAAAAAGCTATTTTTTGCTAAACTTTTCTTACAAAATATAGAAGTTTTGGATCAGAAAGGCTATTTTTTGCTAGCATTATCTCACAAAATATAGAAGTTTTGGACCAAAATAATATTGGCGTAGATATTATGTTGTGCTTTTGAGAAATGAAAGTTCTTTATGTGACAATATTTGATTGCATCTAAGTACTAGATGATAATTTAACTCGATAAATTACGTGATTTTAATTTTAAGAGTGATCTAGCTTTGTGCCTTAATCCAATTGAATTGAGGTCATGATGTATTTTGTTGTTTTAGCAATATAACATAACACGATAATATCATCTTTAAAAAAAGACTGTGTCCATAAACACTTGGTTTTAGATTGATATAAAACCTTGTTTTAGATTTGGTCTTAACCACGGGTTAATAAAAACTTTATTTGAAATGATATAAAGTAGCACAATGTTATTAAATACTATTAATTTAATTTTTTGATCTCTAAACTAATAGTATAGATTCTAGATTACCTTCTCAAAATATCATAAATCAATGGGCTAACCTATAACTTATTCGTAAAAATATGTTTGAATAATTTAGCAAGACATTTAGAATCTCTAAAAATAGATGGTGTTTACAAACACTTGGTGTTGTGGTTGGAAATTATATCATAATTCAACTCAAGTAATCTCATGTTTTGCTTGAATAATTTAGCAAGACAAATGGGTGTTTACAAACACCTCGTATTGTGGTTGGAAGAAAACCACAAATTCATAATCGGCTAGGAGTTCATCATCGACTTTGATGTTTGTTTTCGTTTCGACCAAAATACAGCCACAAGCATCTACATTGACATACTCCTTGGGTAACCAAGGAGACAAGGTAGGTTAATATACATAGCAAACATTTTCCCTTTCTTCAATGTTCCCTTCCAACACATTACCCATAATGTAAACTTGATTCTCTTGAGGAGTGATGTAAGGACCCTCTACTAAGATAGACTATTTACTAGCTCTTGGCTTATATATACAAAGTTGTACCTAATCATTGTGATGTTTTTTGTATCCCATGTAGTAAAGTATTGTTCTAGAAGACTCCACATGTGATTGGATGAACAATCGAAGCCCATACCCTTCGATAGTTGACTTCTTAACTTTAAACTTGATCTCATTGTACTGGATGGTTGCCTCTTGTTTCTTATAGGAGAGCATCCAAAAGAAGTTTCTTATGGGAGAGCATCCAAAAGAAGTTTCGAATCTCATCTTGCATGTAATCATATGGATTACTACACCTTTGATTTTGGAGTAATTGATTACTAAGGCTTTGATCCTATGGATTACTAGACCTGTGATTATGGAGTAATGGCTAACTTTCTCCAAGAGAGTCGAGCAAGTGCCAATGATACACATCTTCTCACTTCTAATCTTGATTATTGTGGAATCATACGTCCAAATGCAATAGTTAAAGAAGATTAAAGTGGATTGTTTGCTATCGACTCAACAAAATTGTGGATAGAAAGTCGTGCTACATTTGTACTACCACAACATTTGAGCAACTGATAATTTTTAAGAAAAAATATTTTTAAATAATTATTAGCTTTTTGTTGTTATAGAATGGAAAAACACATATATATATGGAGCACATAATCTTCCAACCAACTTCATCAGGATCGAAATGGTTGCATCATGTATGTATTACAAGTTGCATCTCATAGCAAACACATAAGTTTGAGGATAAAGGTGTTGAGGAAGAAATGGAAGAAGGTGATAATATCCTTAATGCTTTCAAGGGTAATCAAAGAGATGCTCATAATGTAAATGTTGTGGATGATGATGTCATGAATAAATTGATAGAACATGAGGAGGGCGTATCATCTTGTGAATTTATCGATAGTACATCCTTATATCCTTCTATAGATGGTAATGGATTCTCTTTTAATCTCATGTTTGAAGATATAGGAGATATAGAGATCACATTAGAAATTGACCTCTTTGGAGCCATGGACCTTGCATAAAATGAACAATCATAAATTTCTTTTATATTCTCGAATCAAATGTATTTACTTGTATTTTAAAAAAATCCAATAAGTAAATTATCGACATAAATACTGACGCACATATCAACGTACATTTTGACTATATACTGATTCACATTTTGATGCTCATACCCCAAGAAGTTCAACCAGTGCTCATAAGATCACATGCCTGGAAAAAACTCTCCTTAAAAACTTTGGTAGAAATCATCGGTATTGGTGGTAGATCTATCTCTTGTATATCCAAGATGTATTATGTGTACCCAGTCCTTGCAATTTGAGGCACCTCAAATAGAATGTCATGGTCCATCCCATCCACCCTATGATGTATCACAACAATGAAATTTTCCTACATAGGAATTATAGTTTTACCTAGGAGATTATCCTCGATTTGTGGGCCCGATTCCAAACTAGAGCTTGATTTTTTTCTTGGGGCAATTGACAAAAATTAGACCAAGATTCTAAAATTAGATCACATAGTCAAAATGTTACTTGTCAAATTATTCAAACCACGATGATTCACATCTCTACAAGTTATCACTAGATCAATGGAAAAGTGCCTTTAGTACTCTTACTGTTTTTTGTTGGCATGAGTTGATTGTTTCCTGCTGATCATTGGTCCTATCACCATCTATATCCTCAACTGGATCCATCATCTTACTTTGTAGAGACCATACACGTGTTAGAGTCAAACTCCTCTCGACAAGCATGGGCTCTGATCTGTATGTTAGACTTATTAGAAAAAGTGTTGATCTCCTCCCATTTTCTAATTGGTGTTTGAAATACCAAATAATGAATGCCTATATGTTGACCATACCTGTCAAACCTTAAACATCTCGAATATCTTTGACTTCATCTAAACGTTAAAGATATAGTAGACGTTACATCCCAAGAACATCATCCTTTTATTCTTACCATCAAAGACTCTTGGGAAGATGCAATTCTCTGATGGATTCAAACATCCCTTGTAAGGGTCATTATTAATGAGAATTGTTCGTTCCACTGAGCAATAATCTTACACACATTCACAAGATGTTTAGAAGTGTCTTAAACATCGCCTCCACACCCATTTTATCAAGCCTATACAACTTCTTAGAATCATTGATGAAGCATTCTTCTTGTCCCCAAATCATAAAGAATGAATATTCCTATGTAGCATGGTGTTGCAACATATCAATGATGGTCTTACCACATTTTAAAATAGAAACTTTGTCATAGCAAAAAGAATTGAATGCATGCTTTACAAGGTGATCCATAATTATTTGTGATGAAACATTATCACGGTGTAATAATAAGTCATTGACATCCATTATTATTAAAAATTTTGCATTGCCTTATTTTACATCTAAGATATTGTTTGACAAATCCACATTGTTCAAATTTGTTTTCAAAAATTGATATTATTTTGAAAAATACATACATACATACAACGATGACACCAAAAAATTTGAAGGTCATATAAAGACTTCCCTAGTTAAAACTTGTAAAGCCCAACCCTAATTGGGCGGATAGCAACCAATGCACATTGTTGAGTGATAAGGTGGTTTTCTCGGGGAGCCGATCGAAGCCGCAACTATAGTCTGATGAGGAGCCAACAAAGCACGAATTCACTAGCCTTTTCATAGAGTCAAGTTTCCACAAATTAAAATTTGGCTGTGGAATTATCAGATCATGTCCATTCAAGGATTCCCCATGAATCCAACTCGCCAACTATATATATATATATATATATCCTTGAACGGATATGATCCGATAATTCCACAACCAAATTTACATATATACATACATACATATATATATATATATATATATATATATATATATATATATATATATACATACATATATACATATATACATACATACATACATATATATATATATATACATATATATATACATATATACATATATACATACATACATACATACATACATACATACATACATATATATACATACATACATACATATATATATATATATATATATATATATATATATATATATATATACATATATATGTACATACATACATACATACATACATACATACATACATATATATATATATATATATATATATATATGTATATAAATATATATATATACATATATATATATATACATATATATATATGCATATATATACATACATACACACACACACACACACACACACACACACACACACACACACACATATGTATATATGTATGTATTCAAAAAGTGAGATATTATTATTGAAAAGTACATACATACATACATACATATTTTCTATACTCTACTCCACGCATGCACCATAATATGTTAGTGTAAGATTGCTTTAAATTAAATAGTATTGGACCCAAGTTCAATACTTCAATGATAAAATATCTTTGTTTTTTTTATGTTTTAATATTGGCCTTAGTTGAAGATTTTTTATCATTCAAGTCTAGGAAGTTGCTTTTGAATCTTATCAACTTTTCAAAGAAGACATACTAAAGTTTGAGATTAAAGAAGTCTAGTGATTGTTGTACTTGGGTTTGATACTTTAATCTTCTATTAGAATAATCAACCAACCTTGTAATCAGTTCATGGACTCCTTTAGATATTAGACATGGCCTTTAATCTTCTAATAGAATAATCAACCAACCTTGTAATCAGTTCATGGACTCCTTTAGATATTAGACATGGCCTTTTGACATTTTTAAAATTGGGTCACGGACATATATCAAGTGTTTGAAATTGAGTCATGAACTTACTTAAAATGACAATAAAGTCGTAAGCCATGATAAATAGAGTTATAAATCCTAGCTTGTATATGCAAATCTGAAAGAAACCTCAAAAATAAATAAAAATCATAGACACATGATCCTTGTTAATGATTTGTGGTATCGAGTAGCACCACTAATCCTCTAAGAGAATACAATGCGTGGTGTTTGTTGAGACATCGAGCTCATCTAGTGAGACGGTGGACACTGATGACCCGCCTGGGGGATAGGCCCCACACTTACACCACTGGCATGGTTGGTGAGATCATGGGTGATATGCAGCCAGTGGGATGACACGCTCTGTGACAGCCATTCTGGCATAGTTATAGCACCAACTCATTTAGTTGGGTTCACACTATAGAGAACCCTAGTATGTATTTGGTTGAGTACCTTTTCATATTGTGTGTACTCTTATCTTTGTATATGGTGTGCTTCCCTCTGCATCTTTTCATGGTATCAGAGCCTGGTTCATGCTAACGGGCAGAACCTGGTTCATGCTAACGGGCTGAGCTGCTGCAAGCAAGAGAAGCACAGGAAGCGGTACGAGGGTAAGAGCTTCATCTACTTTCCTATTTGTGTTGGCGACTGCACCCTTGTCGGAGCTCTACGGGAGACACCGGCAAACGATCTCTGATTGAGGAGCTTTCTTCGTGGTGAGAGTAAAGCTATAGGGCAACTATACTGTCCTATTGGACAAAATTTTTTCGAGCCGAAAACGCGTTTCGGGTGCGTTAGGACCTCTGTTTTTTGAAAAGCAGACGATTTTGAGCATTACGGTCGGGTAAGTCATCGATTCTATGCAGAACTCTGTTTTAAGAACTACAGGAAGACGGATTGGTTGTGTAGACATTGTGTGTGCTGCAAGGAGGTCAAACAGTACCATTGGGTGTATGCATGCACACTGAGGCCACTGGTTGTGACATTTGAGTGTAGTACAGTATCGCGACAGTTTCTGGTGGTAAACTTGTGTGTCTGGCAAGATGTCAAATGATGGCATAGACCAGATTGTTGCTAAGAAGCTTGACAAGAAAAATTTCCATGCTTGGAGGTTCAGGTTGACAAATTTCCTGATGGGAAAGGGTTACTAGGACTACATAGAAGGTGATTATGAAGAGACACCAGAGATACCGGAGATCAATCCGACTGCTACAGATGTGAAAGAGTTCAAGGATTGGAACCAAGGAGCCAGAAAAGTTATGTATTGGCTCTCTATCTCAGTATACAGGACACCATGATTGGGCACATACAGGATGCCAAGTCCCCCAAGGAGGCGTGGGACACCTTGGTAAAACTCTATGAAACAAATACCAAGGCACGAAAGATACAGTTGAAGAATGAACTTCATACTGTGGAGAAAAAGAGTATGTCTGTGAATGACTATGCATTGAAGATCAAGGGTATTGTGGAATCCCTTGTATCTATTGGTGTTTCAGTAGGATGATGATGATAAGGTAGAAGTCTGTCTACATGGTCTCAGACCACAATACACGACTCGAAAAACATTCCCAATTTCATAGATTTGGTATCTATGTTGATTATAGAAGAGAAGAGCTTGGGTGAAGACCAATAGTCTTCACAAAACAAAAACAGTTCAGAGCAACAGGCCTTCTACACAAGTTCAGGAAGAGGACGAGGTAGAGGAGGCCGTGCACGCGGCCAAGGAGGTGGACGAACAGGTAATCAAAATTATGGCCAACAGAGTAGCAACAACAATAGTCCCCCAGAATTCACAACAACAACAACAACACGCAGGTGAAAGAGGCCAATTCAGAGGCAGGGGGAGTCAAAGAGGTCATGGAAATTGGCAAAGGCAGTATAATGGTACACATGGATGCCTTTATTGTGGTAAGCCTGGACATGTGCAGGCAGATTGTTATAAGAAGCAGGCTGACATGCAAAATGGAAAATTGCAACAAAACAACTATGCATCCTCGAGCAGAAACAATGAGGATAATAAAAGGTTATTTGTTATGCAGCATGTCGTTAATGCCATGTCTGAAAATGTTGAAGCAGCACATAAAGATGATGATGTATGGTACGTTGATTTAGGTGCTTTGAACCACATGACGAGTCATGGTGGGGAGTGGTTCAAGGAGATGAAAAACCTTAAAAGACCAGGTTTTTGGAAATAGATGACACTGCTCACCCAATTGCCCATGTTGGAGATGTGCCATTGTCTATGCAAGAAGGCAAAGTGAAGTACCTTGCAGATGTACTTCATGTTTCGAACATAACAAAGAATCTGGTTTCAGTTGGCCAGATGATTGAGCAGGGTTTGCAGGTCCGGTTTAACCCTGATGGTTGTTATGTGTTGAAGACTTTAAAGACAAGTGCTAGTTGGTTGTGCAAAAGGCAACAGAGTGGGCAAAATGTTTACATTGAAAGTAAACATGCCTGAAGTGAGTGCTGCAATGTTTGCAAATGGTTCAAGAATTCTTGTAGACACAGATATTTGGCATAAAAGAATTGGACGTGAATGTGCAGAGAGAATGAAGTCTATGCAGACTAGAGGAATTGTGACAGGGCTGCCAAAGTTTAAAGTTGAAGGTATGCAGAAAATATATGAAGCATGCCAATTTGGAAAGCAAACAAAGCATGTATTTCCACGTGACAAAAATGTGAGTAGAAATGCACTAGATGTTGTGCATTCAGATGTATGGGGTCCTACAAAGACCATGTCTATCATGGGAGGCTGCAGGCCCTTATGTGACATTTATTGACCACACAAGGAAAGTGTGGGTATACTTCATGAACGAGAAGAGTGAGGTGTTCACTCATTTTCAGAATTTCAGAGTTATGGTTGAAAAGCAAACAGGGAAACATGTAAAGTGCCTAAGGTTAGATGGAGGGGGAGAGTACTTCTCCAATGAGTTCTCTAAATTTTTGCAGAAGAATGGTATTCAGAGACAGTTTACACGCAGATACACTCCGCACGGAAATCGAGTTGCTTGAGCGGAAAAACAAGCACATTGCTGAGATTGCGCGAGCATTGATGGAGAGAAGAATATGCCGCATAGCTATTGGGATGAGGCTGTTTCTACAGTAGTTTACATCATGAATAGGACTCCAACTGCAGCCATACATGATGTAAATCCAGAGGAGAGGTTTACTGGCAAAAAACCTGATTTGTCTCATCTGAAAGTCTTTGGATGCATTGCATATGTGCATGTGCCAGATGATCTGAGAACTAAATTGGATCCAAAAGCTGAAAAATGTGTGTTTATTGGGTATTCCCTTGAGCAAAAGGGATACAGGTGTTATAACCCTGCTACACGTGAGTTGAGGGTAAGCAAGGATGTTGTTTTTCGTGAGATGATCAGCTGGGATGCTGCTGAAAAAGAAGCTGTTGGGGTTGATGTGAGTGGAAATGTGGTTGCACAGAATGCAAGTTAGCAATCACAGTCTTTGAGTGGACCATGAGACTACTCATCTAGTGCTTCAGTTGATAGACCATGGAGTGGCAGGCTGCGTCATAATACGAGTCCTACAAATGTGATTAGTACATCACATAAAGGCAAAGAGAAAGTGGTTGAGCCCCTTAGTATGCCCCTTAGTATGCCCCTGACGTTTTTGCAGGGCATTCTCATGTTGATGGAGAGTCTAGTGGCTCAGAGATGAGCCTTGATGAGGATCTTGGGATACCAGCTATGAGAACACCTAGTGTAAAGAAGGCTATGGAAGCCATGAATGCAAAGCTGCGAAGATCTGGGAGAGTGAAGAATCTTGTGCAGAGGTTTACCTATGACGGTTATGTGGCACATCACTATGCATACATGGAAAAAGTTGTGCAGGTTGTAGAGTCCACATGCATTGATGAGGTTGTTGGAAATGTGTGTTGGGAGAAAGCTATGGATGAGGAGATGGATGCACTATATGGAAATGAGACTTGGGATTTAGTGCAATTGCCTGAAGCCAAGAAAGCCATTGGATGCAAGTGGGTGTACAAAGTAAAACATAACAGTGATGGAAGCATAAGCAGGTACAAAGCTAGATTGGTAGCCAAAGGATATGCGCAGACATATGGCATTGATTATGAGAAAACTTTCAGCCCAGTTGCCAAGATGGCAACAGTGAGAGTTGTGATAGCACTGGCTACGTCAAAGCAATGGTCTTTACATCAGATGGATGTAAAGAATGCATTCTTGCATGGGGATTTGTAGGAAGAGGTGTATATGTTGCAGCCACCTGGTTATGAGGATGTGAGTCACCCTGAGCATGTTTGGAGGTTAAAGAAAGCCTTGTATGGCTTAAAACAAGCACCAAGAGCATGGTCTGACAAGATTTTTGAATATCTTGTCACTATTGGCTTTCATGCAACCAATGCAGATTTCTCGCTGTATGTGAGACACAGTGATAAGAGGGGTTGTGCTTGTTGTCATCTATGTAGATGACCTGATCATTACGGGGGACCATGATGCAGAGATCTTTGATGTAGAGATCTTGCTTAGACAGAAGTTTGAGATGAAGGATCTGGGGGAGCTCAGATATTTCTTGGGCATTGAGGTGATTAGGTCACCACATGGTATTGGATTACTATAGAGACAGTATGGCTTGGACATATTGTCCAAGTATGGTATGACAGGCTGTAAGCCTATCTCAGTGCCATTGGATCAAAATGGCAAGTTGAGTGCAGATTCAGGAGAGATTCTGGAGGATCCTACTATGTATAGGCGCATACTAGGAAGCTTGATCTACATGATGATCACTAGGCCAGATTTGAGCTATGCTGTTGGGTTGGTGAGTCAGTTTATGCAGGTTCCTTGGAAGTCGCATTTGGATGCACTGAGACGCATACTGAGGTATGTGAGGTCTACTTTGCATTGTGGATTATTTTATGAAACTGGGACAGGGATATGTGTACATGGGTACACAGATGCTGATTGGGCTGGTAGTATCTCAGATAGAAGATCTACTAGTGGCTTCATGTTTTCTTTGGGGAGTGCTGCTGTGACTTGGGGCAGCAAGAAGCAGCCTACGGTTGCTCTATCTAGTACAGAGGTGCTGCTATGATGGCAGCATGTGAGGTAGCTTGGTTGAGAAAGCTACTTCCAAATTTGGGTCTATCAGTTGGACAGACAAGTTGTCATTTTCTGTGACAACATTTTTCATGCTTGCATGAAGCATATAGAGGTCCACTACCATTTTGTCAGAGAGAAGGTTTGGGCAGGAGACATTGACCTTGTTTATGTCAGCACACAGGATTAGGTCGCTGATATCTTCACCAAAGCATTGGGTACAGAGAAGCTCATGAGATGGAGTTGAGCTTGAGGGGGGGGAGTGTTGAGATATTGAGCTCATCTAGTGAGGCGGTGGACACTGATGACCTGCCTAGGGGATAGGCCCCACACTTACACCACTGGGCATGGTTGGTGAGATCATGGGTGATATGCGGCCAGTGGGATGAGAGGCTGTGTGACAGCCATTCTAGAGTGGCATAGTTATAGCACCAGCTCATTTAGTTGGGTTCACACTATAGAGAACCCTAGTATGTATTTAGTTGAGTACCTTTTCATATTGTGTGTACTCTTCTCTTTGTATATGGTGTGTTGAATGTTGTGTGAAGAAGAAGAAGATTTTCAGCCTCTCACCTTGTGTGTTCTCTTTTAGGATTTTTTGAGTGTGTGTGTGCTTGCAAGAGCTCAAGCTCTCTTCTCCCCTGCATCCTTTCAGTGTTCACAAGAGAACACTCATAAGAAGTTAGATCTTTCATGGCACAAAACTTTAAAACTCAAATTGCACAATAACATAGATAGAGAAGAATACTGTGATACAATAGATGAAAAATCTCCACACCCATGTGCTCCTGTGAAGGGAGCTTCAATGGCTAATTTGGAAATGCTAAGATGGAGAATGCATGCTAGTAGAAGCTAGGGAGTAAACTCATAGTGATGATTGATAAAATGGTATGGAGAAGGGGCTAGTTGTGTATCTATATAGGCATGTATTTGTGGGGAGTGGTCCTGACATGACCGAGTAGGCCTGTATTTGTGGTGGGAAAAGAGATGATGACATGATCGCATAGATTCACGGTCATAGTCACTGCCATCGTTTGTGGCGATGTAGACTCGACCTACCTCCCAAGCCCATTTGGGCTCTTCTTGGGCCCTATTTAGGCTTTATCTCCCCAGAGTGAAGTCTAGCTACTCCATGTGTGGATAATTATAAGATAATGATCCACTGTAGCATGTAGCCTATTTGGTAGTGTGCCAAATCTAATCCAAGATGTTCCTAAACCATCTAGCCTCATAGGCCACTTTCTCATGTGAATACGAGGATAATGGCTGGTCAAACTACTTAGCCATGGCTACTCATCATAATGGGGGCTATATAAACATGAGCTAGCCCGTTTTCTGGACAATACCGTATAAGAGTGGAGCATCGATATCTAACACCCCCCCTCAATGCCCACCCAAAGGTAAGCTACCTTCGTGGTCAAACATCAAGTCAATGCGGCGATGAAGATATCACTCCATATGGTCCTTTCTAAGAGACTTTATGAAAAGATATATGTACAATTATCTATTGTCAGGTAGTAGATCATCTCAACCTCCCTAAACATAATGAACTTACACACAAAGTGATAATGAATCTCAATGTGTTTTGCACAGGCATAAAACACATGATTTTCGAAACCATAATGCCTCACATGATGCAAAGCACATAGCTTTGTACTCAGCCTCGAGACTCAGCCTCTGTCGATGAGAGTCCAATAATGGATGTTTCTTACCGATTCAAGAAATGCATCCAAACTAAGATAAAAAAACATCCAGTTGGTGTTGGAGTCACCTGCCCAATCCGAGTTACAAAAGACATTGAGGGTCTTGTCTGCAACATAGGTCTTGAATACTTGATTTCCAAGGATGCTTCTGGGGCTTGTTGGAGAACTTGCTCAAAACACCAACATCGAAATTGATTATTGGATATTTTAGTATTACATAATAAGATAAGACTACTAACCAATTTCCCTATAAGGTCTCATCCACAAGGTCTCAAGTATTTTTTAAAGCATTTCTCAAAAGAATTATTAACATCCATACAAATGATTTCTAATTAATTAATGGTAATTTTCCTACACCATAAAGCTATTTTCTCTCTCTATAACCCCAATTCTAGTTTCTCTATCTATGACTAGGACTATAATTAGTTCTAAACCTTATAGATACATCCCCTCACTCATAATTTAACCTAAGGGTAATCTAGACTTGGTTTTATGCCAAATCAAAGCATTTAAACCAATTTTCTCTCTCTTGAACTAGAATTGCCCTAAGGATTCTCTCATAATTTGATGAAGTAATAAATTGTTCTATCATTGGGAGTAGGGTATCCACATCTATTTTTATAAGGTCCAAGATAGAAAAAAGTCTATTTTCATAAATTTGATAGGGTTTGGGCACTAAATTAATGTAAAATGGTATAAAGGCTAGACCTTAGAGGTCTTTCACCTAGAAAATTTTGCATAAAATGGTATAAAGGTTACACCTTAGGGGCCTTTGGATTAGAAAATTATGCATAAATTATTTAATTTAATTCCTAATTTAATTTAGATAAAAATTTCTAATTTTATAATTTATGAGCATTTGAATATTGTATCTTGGATAAATGAGTTTGAGGGTGCTTTGTAGCAGTAAACATTGGGCAAAAGAAAAAGGCTCTTCCTCCTCAATAACTCCGCAAGTTTGTCTTTGCTCTTCCCAAGGTTGTATAGTTGTAATTTTCCACCACTTACACTATAATTGATTACTCTAGCACTTGTTAATGTGACCTAGGGCTACTCTAGCAAAGTACACTTCCCTAGCCTCCAAGAAAAATTCATGAATTTCTACATGAAGAGAGGGGGTATTCATACTTGAAAAGGATGAGTGGGAGCCTACATGCATAAATTCCACTTGAGTTAATGTCTGCAATCCATGGGGATAACATACAATTTGGGGGCTAATATCAACTTTATAGTTATGTGCATGAAATTGATCTAAAGTGAACTAATGGAGAATTCAAGACTCTTGGTTTGCATAAAAACCACATACCACATACCACTAATAAAGTACCCTTGGCAATTCAACTACCACCTACCAACATAAATTCTTCTTGTTTGGCCAAACCATGGTTTTTTGAATCTTAGGTAAATTTGACCCTTTACCCATTAAATTAAATTAGATAACATACAATTTGGAGGCTAAACTCAACTTTATAGTTATGTGCATGAACTTGATCTAAAGTGAACTAATGGAGAATTCATGACTCTTGTTTTGCATAAAACCCACATACCACATACCACTAATAAAATACCCTTGGCAGTTCAACTACCACCTACCAACCTAAATTCTCCTTGTTTGGTCAAACCATGGTTTTCTAAATCTTAGGTATATTTGACCCTTTGCCCAATAAATTAAATGAATGTGCACACATACTTAATTGTGCTTACCAATTATTTGTTCCATAGCAACCCTTGAAATATTGGCCTAAATACTTTTAATTAAATAAGTGTACTTGACTTAATAACTTATATTTTCCCTTCTAAGTAAATTTATCATTTTTTCCTTTTTGACCTATATTAAATTTAGGTATGCACACTAATGTGCACATATGGGTTTTCTCATTTATTTATTCACACAAACCTTGCTAATTCTACTTAAAAGCGAGTTTTCCATTTTTAATTATTTATTTATGATACCTTGCACATTTTAACACAATATTTTTCATACTTTATTAAAATTACTACTTAGAAAGAGGGATCTTAGAGTGGGTCACTTTAGCTAACACTTATTACATGCCATTTATAGCATTTTTAGTTGAAAGAAAATAATCATAAATGATTAGTACTTTGTAGCGTTGATGCATGGGAAACAAACATTTATCCAACATCTCTTTCCAAAGATGTAAATATTATTAGGATCATGATGCAATATTGTTTATGGTGGTTAAATTTTAAAACACTCACTTTTTTTGATATCTTGGTTAAAAACTCAAGAAATCTATATAAATGGACAAGTAGATACTCCATTCTCTTTCATTGGAATGCTTGGGAAAATATTTTGTAAATGTGACTTTATATTTTGGTGAACCTTTCCAATTAGAGCTTTAACTAATACTAACATATATTCTCCACCTCCTCCGACTCCCAAGTATCATGATAAATTATGGTATAGAATGTCACAACTCTAAGGAAGATATTTTTTTGGTTAGTGATGACCTTGACTACGTTAGAGTAAAAATATCCTAGAGGAATCGCCCATGCTTTCCACGCAAGGCAAGTTTTGTACCACTTGACCTGTCTTTTGCAACACATGGTCAACAGTACTACGTGTGCTTTGTGCGGCAAAGAATTTCACAAAAATTTGTATATATGTTTTAAATTGGGTGCCGACCATGATCGGTTGACCAATGCACGACACATGGACGAGTTAGAGCCGCATTTAAATTTATCTCTCTCTTAAATGCAACCCTGGAATTTAACAAGATTCGGCAACTTTGTTCAAAAGATTTCCAATGCTCTCTCTCTCTCTCTCTCTCTCTCTCTCTCTCTCTCTCTCTCTCTCTCTCGCACACACACAAACACATGCACACAGATTACTTTGGAGTGTGTCAAAACTAACATGATTTCGTATTCTAAGTTTAACATGACATGACTAAAAACCATACTCTCTAAATTGACACTAACATGTTTGATATCCAGTTGTTGCAAGACGGATTACTTTGGAGTGTGTCAAAACTAACGTGTAAGTCTTTTTGATGGCCCTCCTTCCTCATTTTCCCTTTTTTGCTTCTCCTCTACCTGTGCCTCATTATTTTGGCATTTGGCAATATAGGCATGAATGGATAAAGAATCCACAGGCTCCTCCCAACCAGTCTCAAGACGTATACAATCACCTGCTTCATGCAAAGCTTGCTTTGACACTTTCTTTGACGCAATTAATTCCATTGTTGATGGCCAAAAATCCTCATTCTCATAATCCTCGTCATTCTCAAATCCTTGCTTTAATTGACCAACCTTTAATCCATAGGTTGCTGCCTCAACCATAGAAATGGCATGACTAGCAGCCATATCCTCTACCAGCTTTTTCATCCCTCCTTTCCCAAAGTTTGTACTCAATGGAAGACCAGTCTCTGTAAGATGGATTTTCCCATCTTTGAAAAACACAAGTTGATTTTTAAGAGCTTCTTTATAGCTAGCACAATCCTTCTTTGCATGCTCTGGGTCATCACACCATATGCATCTATATGTAAACCCTTCTTTGCTTTGAGGCCTTTGCATAGAAGCCTGCCCCAATGGTAGACCTTTTTCTTCAATCCTGGACATCTTCAATTTTAAGTCACGCATACCCTTGATAAGCTCATCCATCGGCCCATCTATCTTTGGAATTGTAGCAGCTGGTTTGGATAGATTCTCAGGGGTAACAGCAGTTATTGGGGTTGTAGAGCCCATCACCATTTTATCCCTCCTCCGCTGCCGCTTTGCTAACATAGTGACTGCATCCTCAACATCATTCCAATCACTCTTTAATCCCTGCTCTGTATCCTTATCCTCAAGGAGGATTTCCAATTTCTCCTGGAGATCTTTCCCAGCTGCTTGTAAGAAGAGCTCTGTCTTTTCTCTGTCCAAAGTTGCACGCTCTATCCTTGACAACTAGGCATAACGCTTCTCGAACTCTCTTAGCAATTCTGTGGCAGAAATTCCCATTTTAGATTTTGTGACCCATTCCAAGAAAGTTCGTTTGGTCACTCGCTCAGAATCCTCCATAAAATATTCATCCTTTAAAGCAAGCTTAAACTCTTCCCAATTTCTGCCACCATGTGCTGTCTGCAATCCTTTTATGCGCTCTCTTATTTCAGGAACACATACCAGCTCGAAACTTCGAACCATGTCCTCCTCAGTCACCCTGTTTAGCTCCATCTCCTTTATATAATTGCGCAGGTACTTTGTAATGTCCTTCCCATCAAATTGATCCACCTTTTTCACAATTGATTGTAATGCTTTGGTCGTAGAAATTTGTCCCCTCTCAGCAGCTTGTTGCTGTTGCATGTACATGGTAAACATCTGAAACATCTGCATAACTCCGGGGTCAAAATGAACCCCTTGACCCTCAGAATTCTCAGCCATAGCTTCCCTGTATATTTCACCACACTCTCACCCCAGCAGTTTCACGTCGGGTTCACCAAAAGATGTCGTGAAGTGTGCGGTACAGCCAGGAAAGTACGAAACTTCTAGCTGTGAGAGTGAATGTCAAATCCAACAAGGAAACTCACACACAAAATTTCCCAAGGAGTATTGAACATCACTATTTCCAATGACAAATACATGTGTCAATTTGCCTCAATACATCCTTGAATTCATCCTGATGATTGCACGAAATTGCATACCAAGTGTTTATTCCTTTGCTCACTGTCTTCTTTCTCGAAATCCTTTGAACCATTCACATGTAGGCATAACAAGGCCTTCAAATTTTCCCAATATACATGTGACGAGTTACATCCTTTAATTCCAGTGCCATCAAAACCATTATATCATGATGCTCTTTTTCACCTGAAAACCTGCCTTAATATTCTAACATCTCACAAGCAAAAGATGGCATAACATGCTCATGACTTCCAGAATTTAATCAAGCAGAAGCTAGACCAATTTCCCGTGATTTAAATGTGCTAAGAGGATACCTTTTTCCACAAAACATCAAGTTCTAAAAAAAAACAACCATTAGCTTGTTCACCAAGCTTTTCTCAATTCCAAATCCTTTAAGGATTTATGGGTCTTACCCTTTTCCTAAGTCCAATAAAGTAGTAGAAAAAAAAAGCTTATCTGTATGAGTGGTTTTACACTTTGTTTTTTTTTATTTTTGCTTGTCTCAAAAGTCGCTTGAACGCTGATTATGCGAAAGAGAAACGCGGGGAGGAGCATCGCTTCAGTGTCGATTTTGAAAATGGATTTTCCCAAAAGTATATCATCATGTAGTACTAAATTTACCCTTTAATTCTAACACCTACAAGGCACAAGTAGTATATATATTCTTGAAATAAAAGAAACTGATCGAATGGACGCTGTTCCCTTTCTCTGCAGAATTTTTCTTTTTTACTGAACTTCGCCGCCGTCTGCCTCCGGTTTTTCTCTCCGTTTCCCCGCAAGAGATGCGGCGTCCCCTCGCCTTTTGCAGCTTAGAATTCGGCTTTCCATTTTTAAAAAAAAGCTGCGCATTAATGCTTGTGTTTCTTCTAGAGATTATTACACGTAAGCTGCCAGCCAAATGTCTCATATTCATTTCTTTCATTACCAATATAGAGAAGCAAGTATGCATGTAAGCGGTTGCATCATCCATTAAAGCACCCCATGATTTGGCGCCATATCTTCCCTCTTAGCTACTGCTCCGCATGATATACAGGCATTATTTTCTAGAACACGTTGGAGACTCTCACTTCCAAAAGAATGTCCACATAGAAGTATGGTTGCATCATGGTGCTCACCCTCTTGTAAAGCTCTAGCGAAGGCCTCATCATTTTCATAAAAGGGATCCATCAACCGCCTCTTACTCCTCCTCCTCTTGTTCATCTTTATCCTCCGGGTGGCTTGCAAGCGAGAGACCAAGCTTAAGTGGTGGTTGCACTGAAGCCAACTTAGAGACACATCCACTTCCTCATCCTTCTTATTAACATACTCATAGTCAAAGCTGCCACTGCCAGCTCTGGAGACCAACAAGCTGAGAGAAGCTCTTTTTAATGGCTCGACAGACTTGGATGAGTTCTCACAACACTGGCTCCCACTGAATTTCTTTTAACTCATCTGGCATCAAACCTTTGCATTTCCATACATGTTAAGAAGGATGTTCCCTACTACAAGGTCCATCATATGCATGAAACTCCATAATTCACACCACATTCATGTACAAAAACTCCTAGATCTTGCTCTGCCTCAACTCATCTTATTGAACCTCATTTACAATATGAACATATGTACATGGCATCATATAATGACTCGTCATGGCACTTAACTCATGCATCTGGATTTGTATTTGATGGCCTCACATGCACGGTTTCACACCATAGACGTGCCATGGCACGACAACGTGTACACACACACACACATAGAGGCAAGATAGCTTCCATCATTATGTTTATCTCTCTCTCTCTCTCTCTCTCTCTCTCTCTCTCTCTCTCTCTCTCTCTCTCTCTCTCTCTCTCTCTCTCTCCCCCCCATGCAGAGTCAAGACAAACAGTTAGCTTCCTTCCTTATGCATCTATATCTCATGTAGAACAACCCGATGCGCCTGGATGCCACTCATTGTTGTTGTCAGCTTGGCTCCTGAACGAGGCATCATACTTTATCGTAGCCCAAGCATTTCGAAACTCCTCCTACATCCAACATTCTGTGGGCTATGACCACCAGCAACATGGAACTACAGAGAGAAAATTTCTCCAACATTTGCAAAACCTTGTCCAAAGTGAAGGTGCCTCACTCGAGTAATGGGTTGTTTTTCAAAAAGGCAACTATGATGACATGTATCAATATCAATGATGTAGAGGATGAAAAGATCTTGAGTAGCAGAACAGTTGCCAAGGCATTGGGTATACATAGGAGGAACATCATTTCTGCTATTTCACGCTTGTAGTGTGAGGATGACAATGGAATCTTCCCCCTGTTTACATGCCAACCAGGGATTTAATATTCACGTGATCACAAGATTTTTTGTGATAATAACACATGTGAACAAGTTATTCACATGTTCTCATGTTACCGTTCACAAAATAACAGGTCACTTGCCATTTGGGAACCCCTTAAAAGCTTGGCTACACATGGGAATAAGCTATTCACATGTTCTCATGTTACCACATCTTCACATAATAGCAGATCAGTGGCCACCTAAGAAGATTTTTTATGCCCGACAAAGATAATTTTTTTAGGCCCTTGTGAAAGCTTTGTGAATATAACATGTGATCACAAGATTTTTTGTGTTATTAACATATGTTATTAACATGTTCACATGTTTTCGTTTACGTCAGTAAAATCGCTTATGCCAACGATAGGTGCATCATACTACCAGCATCACACCTGAGATTAAAGACCTTGTATTTGACTTCTAGGCACAATAGAGACCCGTGTCTCCTCAAACAAAAAAGATATATGTCGAAATAGGATTGGTACAAATGCTTTTCTGATGCATCTAGTGCATCTACTTTTGACTTGCCTTACGTATGCAATCTATCCTTGAATGTGCTCTCAGATACCTCTAAAATCCTCTCAAACACTTTGCTAAGGCGGCATTGTGTTTTACTTTTCAGTTTTTGCAAAGCTCGTACAGCTTTCTTATCCACTTTTTTCTCCCATTTAAGTGCTTCAGTACTTTTTGGAGTTATTTTAAGTATGCATGGGAAGTTTCAAGTACACTTCATAGCTCTCAAGTAATTTTGAATTCTTTACAAGTACTCTCACGCACTTCCAATAACTATCTGGAGTTCTCTTAGTCTGAAGGACTTCTATGTACTTCCTAAAGTCCTACCTAGTACCCCTAAGAACCCTTAATTAATGTCTAAAGTCCTTCTAAGTACTCTCAAGCACTCCCAACCACTATAGTACTCATAGGAACTTTTTGGACTACTTTAAAGTGGTCTTAGCCACTCTCAAGCACTTTTTGGAGTGCTGTCAAAGTGTATCTTGGAATTTTTTCTAGCACTCCCAAGCACTTTGTGAAGTACTCTAAGGTACTTTCTAAAGTACTCCCAACTACTCTCAAGTACTCACAAGTACTCTTAGATACTTTCTAAAGAACTTCCAAGTACTCTCAGGTACTTTCTATACTATATCCATGTACTCTCAAGAACTCCCAAACAAGCACTTTCTGGAGCACTCCTAAGGACTTTCTAAAGTACTTTTAAGTACTGTTAGTAGAAAAATTTTAAATACACTTAGGTACTTTTTAAAGTACTTCCAAGTACTCTCAGAAACTCCTAAACACTTTTTGGAGTACTCTTAGGTACAAAAGTTCTCAAGCACTCCCAATAACTTTATGGAGTGCTTTCAAGTGGGCTCAGGCACTCCCAAGCACTTTCTTGAAGTACTCTTAGGTTCTTTCTAAAGCACTTCCAAGTACTCCCAGGTACTCTAGGGTACTCTTAAGTAATATCCAGGTACTCCCAAGAACACTCTAGGGTACTCTTAAGTAATATCCAGAGTGCTCTTAGATGTAAGTTGTAATTACAATTGCAAATAACTCTTGTAGAGTGATCTCTATGTTTTAACTATAAATTTACATGGTGTCTTAGCACAGGTGGAATTTTATATAATATTTCAAGACAAACATCCTGACATGAAGATTTCCCTTAGATGCTTTGAGGGTCTCAAGCCTTATTTTGTGCATAAATTGAAGGAACAAAATACTTTGTTGTGAGTATCATGTGCAAGCTGTGTATCTTAAAGATTCCTTAAATCAAATGTGGCAAGGGAGGTTTGGATAACATGGATTGGAGATGGATTTGGTACCATTATCATCTCATTAAGGGAGATGGTAGCCTCATTACTTAGGGGAAAATGGCATTGTGTGATTCTCTCCTTGAAAATTCTAGTTTGAGATGAGAAAATTAAAAGGAGAATGGTAGTGCTGCCATTCTCCCCTCCTCCCTCCAAAAATAAAAAATTTGATGGGAAAATTGCACCATTGCTATTCTCCCTCTTGTATAAAATTGAGAAAGAATGGCAATGGTGCCATCCTCAAGTTTAATCATTAAAATTTCCAAGAAGGGAGAATTACAATTCCGCCATTCTCTCTACTCTGATTATAATGAAAGCATGAAGCATGACTCTATTTGGTTTGGTGTATTATCATTTTGGGGAGAATGCTAGTGGTGCTATTATATCCCCAATCATAATGTCATGTTAGCTAGACTTTTCCAAACTTACTCCTCATCCATTTCCCATTGAATGCGTGGTTTGAGATGAGAAAGGAAGTGGTTCCATTTTCCCTCCTATTAGATTTGGTTTGGATTGGTGCATTATCATTAGGGAGAATGGCAATGGTGCCATTCTCCCCCGAACCAAAAAACACCATATTAGATAAGTTGAGAAAAATTCCATTTCCATTTTAAACAAGGGATCATGTTGAACTTGTCTAATTTTTTTTCCAAAACCCCCTCATGTGACATATCATTGGAAACATCTCGAAGAGTAGAATCTAGATCTATAATCTCCGATAAATTTGGAGTTGGCATGTTTAAGATATATCCAAAATTAAATGGAGTGATTGATTCCCAAAATATGAGGTTTTTCCCAAATTATCTAATATTGACCTAAAAAGGTCAAACTATTACCATCCCCTTCTTGGGAAATTAGTTGGAGTATATGGTAGGAGGAAAGAGTGGTACTAAGACAACGGGGAGGGATGATACATTATCACATTCATATAGATTTTCCTATCATTTTGGTAAAATAATCATATCTTTTGCAACACATAAATAAAAGAGCACACAGTAGAAATAAACTAGATATTTATTGCAATATTACTTACATATCTCAACTTAAAAAAGACATTTATGAATGGAGTCTTGTTATTACTCCACTATCGCAAATTAAGCATAACAAAGACTCACATGTATTCTATTCTAACATTACAAGACATGAAAGGATTTATACAAAG
This sequence comes from Cibotium barometz, assembly GCF_041138505.1. Lineage (NCBI taxonomy): Eukaryota > Viridiplantae > Streptophyta > Polypodiopsida > Cyatheales > Cibotiaceae > Cibotium > Cibotium barometz. The sequence goes on along the minus strand of NC_141075.1, from coordinate 32,628,585 downwards.
ATACAAATGTGCAAGAGTGAAAGTTGTATTATAAAAAAACATAATCCAATACTTCTAAATTACAATCTGAAGGATAAACAATGAACTATTCGTGAGCACCTTCAATGTCTTCAATGCTTATGAATTGTGGAACTTTAGCAAGCTACTCTTTGGTTAAAGGCTCCAAGGGGTATCTTGATAGAGATTCTTGGTCAAAATATTCATTTGCCTCTTCTGTCCCACAACTTGAGGTGAATCATCCTTCTTGATGCGAGCCCACTCCTTAAGTTCTGGATCTTCTAATATAAAATTCACACAATTTTTATGCATCTCCTTGGCTTGAAAATTATTGGTCACTAAAGAAACCACTTAGTAAGAGAAAAACTAGGATGCTAAAATAATGTATATTTTATGCAAAAATTAAAGAAGGATTTTGGTTAAATTTATCTTTTTGCATAGATAAATTTCAATGATGAAAGAGGAATTCCCACCATATTGGAATTCAAATATTTAAATGAGGAAAGTGTAATTCCTATTGTAAAGGAATTAATGGAGATTTTTATTTAAATTTTAAGAGAAAATTTAGTTAAATTTATCTTTTTGGATAGATAAGTTTAAATGATGAAAGAGGAATTCCCACCATATTGGAATTTGAATTTTAAATGAGAAAACTGGAATTTTTAGCTTCATGAAATTAATGGATATTTTTATGTAATTTTTCAGAAATAGATTTCATTAAAGAGGAATTCCCATGATAATTGGATTAAACTCATTAAAATGAGAAAAAGAGGGATTTCAAGTTTATTCAAAAAAATATAGGTTTGATATTTAGTTAAAAAGAAGAATTTTTATGATAACTAAGAAAAGATGGATTTGAATTAAATTTTAGTGTCAAAAGATGAATTTTCACCATAATTCTACCTAATGAATTAAGGTTGAGAAATTATGTGATAGAAGGAATATCTTTAGACCTAAACCGAATGAATTTGGTTAGACTACGAGAGGGACGGACAGTAAACCTACTTGTCCATCTCTCGATTTGAATCAAGTAAAAAACTTCGTGGGACCAATTCCAGTTTCTAATCACAAAAAGAATAGACTACCGGAACTGAACTAGTTTTTCTTAACCAAACTCACCAAGAATCTAGTTGGATAATCAGACTGAATGATGGGTAGATTACCCTGATGAGAGATCAAGGATCCTCATTTATGAAACTAGAAATTATGGAAAAAGGATTTTTGGAACCAATCTCAAATTGGAATTTTACTTGCATTGGAATCTCTGTTTTTTTTAATTCAAAGGACTGTTTTACGCTAGAATGCTAGAGGAAGCATTTGGCTTATGTCTTTCTAAGAGGAGGTTCATTGGAACAGCTGACGTGGGGAGTCATCAAGGGACGTCACTCGCGGGCAAAGCCTGCGGAGGTCTTTACCAGCCTTGGTACGATAAAAATGGTGCGCTTCTGGTACGATAGGTGAGGACCAATGAAGTGGTTCTTGAGTGAAGTGCTAGGACACCTAAGGAGGATCCTAGAGGGTTCTGACCAGGGGATGCACGGGCTTGCGGTTGCTAGGACACCCATGCGTATGTCGAGGAAGATTTCGGATAGACTAAAAGAAAAGATTTTGGGAACCAAATTTTGATACTGGATCTCGTTGGTTGGCCAGCTGGTCTTCAACGGAGAGTCCAAAGGATATTATTGTAATACAATGGACTCTAAATTTTGAAAAATGATGATCAGAAATATTATGATTTCTATTGAAGGATTGTTTTAAAGCCAGTCAAATCTATTATAAATGGTAATTTCATATTGGGTGTGTACGTGGTGTGCCTACCTTAATTTTTACATGAATCGCCGACTAGGAGGCCTGGGAACTCTTTTCCTCGGTACCCGGGCAAAAACACAACTAAATCTTTATAAAGGAATCCCATCAATATAGTGGTCACGTGCGGCGGGTGGTTGGCTAACCCATGGGCCGGGGCTGGGATCAAAGGATTCCTAAGAAACAACTAGATACGATTAGTTACGTTAATTAGTTTGAATCCTGAGAAGGCCTTGTTCTGTGGGAGGGGATCAACGGCTGTGCCTCGTAAATGAGGAAAAAAGCGGTGATTCCATAGACTAAGTGCAAGTCTCTTCTTGATCTAACTATGTGACTTCAAGTTCAATCAGATCAATTTATCTAGTTAAGACTTTGACTCGTTAGAGTAATTCCCTCGTTAGAAGATATTCCCATGGCGGAATCGCCCGTGCCTTCCGGGCAAGGGGAGTCTTCCGGGCCGAGGTCTCGGAGGGACCACTCGAGCTAGCCTCTCGTCCCAGACACCCGCCGCGGGCGAGGCCCTCCTTACACAATTCTAAGGGATGTTCTTTACAAGCAAGGTAAGGATAAGATTCTTAGGAGGGTAGTGAGCAAACAAATATAGGTATGATATTTAGTTAAAAAGAAGAATTTTTATGATGAGTAAGAAAAGATGGATTTGAATTAAATTTTAGTGTCAAAAGATGCCATTCTCAAGGCCTCCCATCACTTCGTGGGGAGAATGGCACCATTGCCATTCTCCCTACATTCAAGGAATGGCACATTTGCCATTCTCAAGGTCTACCATCACTCACCTTGAATGGGAGAATGGCACCACTTCGATTCATCCTTAAATTAAACAAAGAATGGGAGTGATGTCATTCCCAAAGCCTCCCCATCAACTTGATTGAAGGGGCGAATGGCAGTGGTGCCATTCTCTGGGGGACTTTCCATCATCTAAAAGGGGAAGATGGCTTCCTTGCTATTTTCAAGGCCTCAAATCCCATCATCTTGAGGGGTAGAATGACACCATTGCCATTCCCCCCTACTTTCAGGAGGGAAGAATGGTAGTGGTTATACCATTCTCAAGTCCTCCCATCCCCTTGAAGGGGACAATCGCATGACATGCCATTTCTCCCCTACACATTCAAGGAAGAATAGTAGTGGTACCATTCTCCCTTACATTCTAGGAAGAATGGTAATGGTGCCATTCACAAGGCCTCTTATCACTTCATGGGTAGAATGGCACCATTCTCCCTTACCAAGGAATAGCAGTGGTGCTATTCTTAAGGCCTTCCATCACCTTGATGTCATCTTAAATGGTAGAATGGCACCACTACCATTCTCCTTACATTCAAGGAATGATAGTTGTAAGATTCCTCCCTCCAGCTTTTGAGGTGTGCAGGTGTAAGAACCACCCCTTCTTCTGATCTTATAATTATTTCCCTTTTTGAAATAAAATAAAGATCCTGTTTTACCCTGTTTTGGCCTGGAGAGAGAAAATGTCTACTTCAGGGAGGTAATTCAAAATTGAGATATTTTTGGATATAAAAATCCTCCTAGTGTCTAAAATGGTTTCCCTTGAAACAGAAATTCAAAAAGTAACTTTCCAATGTGCAATTGGAATTAATTGAAAATAGGTATAAAGGACCTTAGCCTAAGGGTCCCGATTTTTAAAAATTTTAGATTATGGTCCAATTAAGGTTCCTATGGACCAATAAGATTAATCCAAATGTAGGGAGGAGATAAATTGAAGAATAAAAGAAAACCCCCCCAAAAATGAGTAAATGCTCACATAAGAGGAGGAGTGGACTAAGGACCAAAGAAAAGAATTAAAAAACTAAATTTTGACACCTCAGTGTGGGGATCTCCCCTCATAAAGTAGGCACCTCAGTGTGGGGATCTCCCCTCATAAAGTAGGCACCTTTTTCTCATAATTACCCCCAATTTTCAATCAATAAAATGAGATATTTTTATCTCTCCTCTCGCCTATTTCAAAACTAGATCCAAAAAGTAAGCTGAATTGACCCAAAAATGGTCAAAAATTGACCAAACTGATCTGAAAAATTCTAGAATCAGTTTGCTTGGTTAGAGGCTCACTTTTTCATATAAATAGAAAACTCTCCCCTTTGTAAAAGCTTAATGGTGTTTATGCACTGTTACTCTGCTCTTGTCCTGAGCCATCTACATTGAATTTTTTAATAATTTAATTGTTTTTGGCCTAATCCTCTCCAAAGTGAATTGGTGGCCACTCTTGCTTCAAACAAGAGTAGAACCCTCAATCCCTCAAGCCAAAGGAGAGCTTACAAGCTCCATGTAAGCTAATTTTCTTACTTGTTTAATGAAGAATCTATGGTTTTCTTAATTTTTATGTTTTGCAAATGTTGAATTAAATTCAAATGCTATGCCTTTGATAAAAAGGCAACCCCCTTCTCCTCTTTACATTCCAACCTTTCTCAATCCTAGAAAGATTAACTAAAGGATTAATTAAACTCTTTTTATTCTTTACTCTCTTAAATTTAGAAAATTGTGTAGATTAGAGTTCTATAAATCTAATTTGGGTTAATTTAAGTTAAATAAAGAATGATAAAAATGAGAAATGGTCAGCCATACAAAGGAGGTTATGGCAAAAATTTTCAAAATTTTGTGGAAAAGAAAGTTTGTTTTTATGTTATTCCAAAAGAGTAATTCCCACCATTTTTGCATCTAAAAGAAATATTCTAATTACTCCATGTACATATTCACCTATGAATATGCATGGATATCACTCATATTAATTATTAAAATTGATTTCTATGCATAGAAAGATGCATAAAGTAAATTTTTTATTATAAAAGTGTTATTCTCATTAAATTTGATTTTTATACATAGAAAGATGCATAAAGGATTTTTTTTAATTATAAAAGTGTTATTCTCATTAAATTTGATTTTTATGCATAGAAAGATGCATAAAGGAAATTTTTTTATTACAAAAGTGTTATTCTCATTAAATTTGATTTTTATGCATAGAAAGATGCATAAAGGAAATTTTTTATTATAAAAGTGTTATTCTCGTTAAATTTGATTTTTATGCATAGAAAGATGCATAAAGAATTTTTTAAATTACAAAAGTGTTATTCTCATTAAATTTGATTTCTATGCATAAAAAGATGCATAAAGGAACTTTTTTTATTACAAAAGTGTTATTCGCATTAAATTTGATTTCTATGCATAGAAAGATGCATAAAAGAAATTTTTTCATTACAAAAGTGTTATTCTCATTAAATTTGATTTTTATGCATAGAAAGATGCACAAAGGATTTTTTTTAATTACATAAGTGTTGTTCTCATTAAATTTGATTTTTATGTGTAGAAAGATGCATAAAGGAAATTTTTTTATTATAAAAGTGTTATTCTCATTAAATTTGATTTTTATGCATAGAAAGATGAATAAAGAAATTTTTTTATTACAAAAGTGTTATTCTCATTAAATTTGATTTTTATGCATAGAAAGATGCATAAAGAATTTTTTTTATCATACCAGCGTTATTTTTATAAAAATTGATTTTTAATGCATAAATAGATGCATAAAGAAATTCCTTTTATTTTAAAAGTGTTATTCCTATTAAATTTGATTTTATGCGTAAATAGATACATAAAAGGATTTTTTTATAAAAGAGTTATTCCCACTAAAGTTGATTTTTATGCATAAATAGATGCATAAAGAATTTTTATATCAAAATTAGAATTCTCTTAAATTCTATGAGTATTTGATAAATGAATAATTAAATACTCTAAGAGAGAAATTTCTATCGTTTTATACTCACATGGATTGTGAAAAGAGAATTCAGGAAATCTATCGAGATCAAAATATTTAGATAAATGATTAATCTATTCCTCATTGGAATTTGTAACTAATTTAGAAATGAGTTAAGTGAATATTCAAAGAAAGAAATTGAGTAAAATAGTAATTGAATTATCAAACCTTTTCGAGAAAGATAGATCAGGAAAAATCTTATCCGACTCGAACCTTGAATCAGACTATGACCAAGACCAAACTCTTTCGTAGTTTTGAGGGAAGAAGGTGTGACCAGTTTAGAAAAATACACTCAAAACTCCCGCCAAATCTGAAACTAATTTTGAGACCCTTCGAATTGATCTGTGGATCAAGGTTATAGAATTCAAGGAATTCTGGTATTAAATTCAAAATTCCGATCAAGAAGTTTTGGGGGTACTGACTCAAGAAATACTCCTTGTATTCAAAAGAAAATCAAACTGAAACTTGCATAGAAATGTTCTTCATAGAACTCAACCAGGACCCCTCAAAGGAGAAGGGGAGAACCTGGGCGAGGCTATGGAGAAATGGGTGGAAGCTATGGAAGAATATTTTGATGTCACAGGCTACAATGAGCGTAGCAAAATGGCTCTTGCTGTTGCTGCCGGGTTAAAAAAATATTAGAAATAGCCAGGGTAGTATGGAGGAACCATTGTGACACCAACCGTCTGGACAGGAATACTCTGTCCTCGAACGACCCTAAAACCTATTTGAGGAAGAGATTTTGTCCCCCTGGGTTTTTGGAAACCAAAATGAACGAATTCTTAGAGCTAAAGAAGGGGAGCAAAACCATTGAGGAATATCACCAGGCCTTCGCTCTTCTACTCAAATATTCACCACCTCTAGGTTCATTTAGGGAATGAACGAACCCTTGGACACACTGGTCAAGAATGCCAAGCCAATGTCTGTTATATGTACATTATGTGTGCTATGTTATATGCACATTATGTGTGCATATACTAGGAGGCTAGGCTTGTGAGCATGGGAGCATGGGAACAAGCTCTAGTGGAGCATGGGTTAGGTTTAACCTTAAGGGTTAAGGTTAGGGTCATGCATCCAAGGGTCACACATGGGAAATGGAGAGTCAAGAGTCACTTGAGGGCCCTCCTATATAATAGGGGCATGGGGCACACTCAAGGGGGCTTGGGGGCTTGGAGGCTTATGCTATGGTCTCTTGTGTAGAGGCCCATATCTACTCATCTACCATTTCACACTATAGCTACATGCTATTGGTTGGAGTTATACCTCTTGATGGTATGGGACATCAAGGTAGAGGTATGATGTATTTCATTTATAATTCATGTGTGCATCCCTTGGTCTCGGGGGTGGTTGGGTGGTTGAGTTTATGCTTGATTTATGCATGTTTATGCATAACAATTATCTAGAGAGATCTTAGGGTTTTAACAATGGTATCAAAGCAATCTCTATTTAATTGTTGTTGATTTTTTTTAGTAAATTTGAATATTTACTAATAAAAATATTATTTTGTTGATTTTTGTTGATGAATTGCACGTGGATCATCGATATGGTGATTGGAACGTGTGTTACTACAATTCAATGGACGAATCGACGTTGCAGGAGAATTCCATGAGTTTAATGCTATTTTTCTCCTTTTTTTTATGGTTAAAATCAAGCATTAATAGATTTTCTTAGAAAAATACCATATATTTTATGGTGGACATTTTTGGTAGAATGGATTCCCTGAATTTCTAGAATTTTTAAAAAAAATTTCTAATTTTTTAGGAATTTTTTAAGCATTTTTATGATTAAAAATGTATTTTTATACATTTCTGGGGGTTTTTTTTGCGGGAATGCGATCAAATTTCTGTCAATTTTCTACTGAAATTCAATAGGGGACAGCGTGTTGATGCATGAGATGCTCTCTCATGTGCATGGGACTCTCTCCGCCTCTCTCAAATCTGATTTTTCCTTCTTTTTTCCATGAGAATCTCTCTTTAAAATGATTTTTTTAAACATTAATCATAATTAATGTTAATTATGATTAAGTGAAGTTTAATTAAAAACTTTAATCAAAAGATTAAAGTTAATCACCTGTTAATAGTTAACAGAGGAGAGAGGGGAGAGGAGGAAGGAGTGTTGGATGGAGTAGGAGGGGAGAGACGGGAGAGGGAGAATTACCTCTCCCTCAACTCCATGAGGCGCAACGCGAGGGGGGGGGGGGGGGCTGCATTGCAGCCCACTGGGCAAAAAACACCCCCCCCCCCCTAAAAAATCAAAATCCCTTCATGAGCTTAAAAAGCTTTTTTTTAAATGTGTTTTTTATTATTTAAAAAAAGCGTTTGGAGATTTTTAAAAAAAAGCTTGGAAAAAAGCCGAAAAATGTGAAATTTGAGATAAAAATTCTCTGAAAATTTTCTGAAAAATTCTTCTTGAAACTTTTTGGCTTTTCATCTTCTGGAAAACCTTTGGCTTTCTGTTTTCCCGAAACCTTTTGGCTTTCCGAATTCCGGAAAAACTTTTGACCTTCCGTATTCCGGAAACTTTTGACCTTTCACATTCCATTTTTTTTTGTCTTTTCGTTTTCCCAAAACTTTTGGCTTTCCGTATTCCAGGAAAACCGTTGGAATTCCGAAATTTTTTTACCGTTCGTATTCTAAATGCGTTCGGGGTAATTTAAAAATTTCAAAAAAAATCCTGAAAACTAGTGGAAAATTAGACAAAGGTTATTTTAAATTTTGGAAAAATGTGGGGTTGGTGTTTGGCATATGGTGTGTCCATTTGGGCGCCCATGACCATTCAAATTCCTTTGAAAATATATTTTTTGACCCAAAAAATTAGAAAAATCCATTAAAGATGTAAATTTTCATTGGATTTGAGAATTGTCGGGCGAAATTGGAAATTTTGTGAACAATGGGATTCTCAGGAAAAATTAGGAATATTCTAGATATTATTTTTAGAAATCCTAAAAATTGGTATTTTAAAATATCAATGGTATTTTGGCAAATTTAATTGCTAAAAATTTTCTGAAAAATATAGGTTTGGAATGCCATAAGATAGGTTTGGTGGAATTCAAAATAATCATATTTTATAGGAAAAAAATCATGGCCATCACCTATAAATAGACCCTCATTCTTTTGTATTCTCATCTGTGAACTAAACTATGCCGGTATTACTCTAAGATAAGCTTATTTTCTATTATCCTCTAAAAATCCTCTACAAATTGAAGAGATTGGAGCTTCTGTCTCTCTTCAATCTTCCTTGGAGTCTTCATCAACATACCAAACCAATTGATTGGTTGGGGGCCTCTACTTTGATTAAAGAATCAAGCAATCTAGGAGGTAAAGTGTGGTTTATAGTCCTTTTCTTTTTAAATCTCCAAATGTTTCTCTCTTCTCAACCCCTCTCAAGCTTGAGAACCATTCAATTGAATGGATTTTTAATACAATTGAAGTTCTTTAATGAATTGTAGTGATAAAGCACATAAATTTTCATTTATGCTTAAATTATAATGATTTTTTTAAAGCATTTCTCTCTCTCCCCCAAAGAATGGTCATTCCTATGACCTATTATATATTCAAATGAAGCTTCTCATGAATCAATTCTCTAATCTAAAAGTTATTCCTATGCTTGTCGAATTGAGGCCAAATAAGTGGCTTTTTAATGCTTTTATGCTATTTAATTCATGGAAAATTTAAGAAACAAGTATATAATTGGGTATTGATCCAATTAATGGTTATTCTATCATATGATATTACTAAACTTTATGTTCTCAAAATTATTGAGAATTATCAGTAATAGCAGCAGAGCTATGGCAAAATTTTTAAAAAATTATCACATAAATCATTTTCATTCATAATATGAAAAGAGGACTTCCTACCATATTCTAGGATTAATCATTGTAGATTAATCTCATTATAATCATGGAAAATTGGATTTTTTATGTTTATGTGCATAAATAGTTTTTTAAGAAAAAGAGGAATTTCTAGTAATCCATTTTTATGTTAAAAGAGTAATCCCCTCCATGACGATGGAAATCCATGTATTTCAATGAAGTAAGAGAAAAATTGGGATGCTAAAACAATATATATTTTATGTAAAAATTAAAGAAGGATTTTGATTAAATTTATCTTTTTGCATAGATAAATCTAAATGATGTAAGAGGAATTCCCACCATATTGGAATTCAAATATTTAAATGAGGAAAGTCTAATTCCTAGTGTAAAGGAATTAATGGAGATTTTTATTTAAATTTTAAGAGAAAATTTAGTTAAATTTATCTTTTTACATAGATAAGTTTAAATGATGAAAGAGGAATTTCCACCATATTGGAATTCAAATATTTAAATGAGAAAAGCTGAATTTTTAGCTTAATGGAATTAATGGATATTTTTTGTAATTTTTAAGAAGAATTTTAAATAGATTTAATTTATGGTAAAAGAGGAATTCCTATGATAATTGGATTGCACTCATTAAAATGAGAAAAAGAGAGATTTCAAGTTTATTCAAAAATAAATATAGTTATGATATTTAGTTAAAAAGAAGAATTTTTATGATAATTAAGAAAAGATGGATTTGAATTAAATTTTAGTGTCAAAAGATGAATTTTCACCATAATTTTACCTAATGAATTAAGGTTGAGAAATTATGTGATAGCAGGAATATCTTTGGATATTTTAATTAGTAAAATCACTAAATGGATATTTATCCAAAACTAGATGTTTATCTGAAGGGAATCCTTGTAGAAATAAACCGAATAAATTTGGTTAGACTACAAGAGGGACTTACAGTAAACCTACTTGTCCATCTCTCGATCTAAATCAAGTAAAAACTTCGTGGGACCAATTCCAGTTTCTAAACACAAAGAATAGACTACCAGAACTGAACTAGTTTTTCCTAACCAAACTCACCAAGAATCTAGTTGGACAATCAGACTGAATGATGGGTGATTACCCTGATGAGAGATCAAGGATCCTCATTATGAAACTGGGAATTATGGAAAAAGGGTTTTTGAAACCAATCTCAAATTGGAATTTTACTTGCATTGGAACCTCTGTTTTTTTATTCAAAGGACTATTTTATGCCAGAATGCTGGAGGAAGCATTTGGCTTATGTTTTTCTAAGAGGAGGTTCGTTGGAACAGCTGGTGGGGAGTCATCAAGGGACGTCGCTCGCGGCAAAGCCTGTTGAGGTCTTGACTAGTCTCAGTACAGTTAAAATGGTGCGCTTCCAGGGTACGATGGGCGAGGACCGACGAAGCGATCCCTGAGTGAAGTGCTAGGACACCTAACGAGGATCCTAGAGGGTTCCGACCAGGCGATGCACAGGCTCACAGTTGCTAGGACACCCATGCGTATGTCGAGGAAGATTTCGGATGGACTAAAAGGAAAGATTTTGGGAACCAAATTTTGATACTGGATCTCATTGGTTGGCTAACTGGAGAGTCCAGAGGATATTATTGTAATACAATGGACTCAGAATTTTGGAAAATGATGATCAAAAATATTATGATTTCTATTGAAAGATTTTTTTAAAGCCAGTTGAATCTGTTATAAATGGTAATTTCATATTGGGTGTGTACATGGTATGCCTACCTTAATTTTTGCATGAATCGTCGGCTAGGGGGCCTAGGAACTCTTTTCCTCGGTACCCGGGCCTAGGAACTCTTTTCCTCGGTACCCGGGAAAAAACACAACCAAATCTTTATAAAGGAATCCCACCAATACAATGGTCGGGTAGTTGGCTAACCCATGGGCTTAGGCTGGATATCGAAGGATTCGTGAGAGACAACTAGATACGATTAGTTACGTTAGTTAGGCCGGACGGGGTTAGGCTAGATCAGAGGATTCCTAAGAAATAACTAGCCATTCTTCTTAGAATGTAAGGGGGAATGGTAGTGGTGCCATTCTCCCCATGAAGTGATGGTAGGCCTTGAGAAGGGCACCACTGCCATTCTTCCTAGAATCTAAGAAAGAATGGCACCACTATGCCATTCTTCATTGAATGTAAGGGATAATGAAAGTGGTTCCATCCTCTGCTTCAAAGTGATGGAATAGGAGGCATTGAGAATGGCACCAATGCCATTCTTCCTTGCATTCAGGGAAGAATTGCATTGGCACCATTCTCCCCCTTTAAGGTGAGTGATGGGAGGCTTTGACAATGGCACCACTTCCATTCTTCCTAGAATGTAAGGGATAATTGCACCACTGCCATTCTTGGGAGTCATGCCATTCTCCCCTTCATGGGGTAATGAGAGGACTTGAGAATGGAAGCCACCGCCACTGTTCCCTGAAAGTAAGGGGATGGGAGGACCTGAGAATGGAAGCCACTGCCATTGTTCCCTGAAAGTAAGGGGAAATGGCAGTGGTGCCATTCTATCCCTCAAGATGATGGGATGTGAGGCCTTGATAATGGCACCACTTCCATTCCCTGAATGTAAGGAGAATGGTAGTGGTGCCATTCCACCATTTAAGATACCACCAAGCTAATGGAAGGCCTTGAGAATGGAACCACTACCATTGAACCACTGCCATTCCTTGAATGTAAGGGAGAATGGCACTGCCATTCTCCCCATGAAGTGATAGGAGGTCTTGAGAATGGCACCACTGCCATTCTTCCTAGAATGTAAGGGAGAATGGCACCACTGCCATCTTTCCTTAAATGTAAGGGAGAATGGCATGTCGTGTCATTCTCCCCTTCAAGGTCATGGGAGGACTTGAGAATGGTAGCCGCTGCCATTCTTCCCTCTAAAAGTAAGGGGGAATGGTAGTGGTACCATTCCACCTCTCAAGATGATGGCATGTGAGGCCTTAAGAATGGCACCACTACCATTCATTGAATGTAAGGGAGAGTGGCACTAGTGCCATTCTCCCCATGAAGTGATAGGAGGACTTTTGAATGGCACCACTACCATTCTTCCTAGAATGTAAGGAGGAATGCTACCACTTCCATTCTTCCTTGAAGTAAGGGGGAATGGTAGTGGTACCATTCCACCCCTCAAGATGATGGCATGTGAGGCCTTAAGAATGGCACCACTTCCATTCATTGAATGTAAGGGAGAGTGGCACTAGTGCCATTCTCCCCATGAAGTGATAGGAGGTCTTTTGAATGGCACCACTGCCATTCTTCCTAGAATGTAAGGGGGAATGCTACCACTTCCGTTCTTCCTTGAATGTAAGGGAGAATGGCATGTCGTGCCATTCTCCCCTTCAAGGTGATGGGAGGACTTAAGAATGTAAGCCAATGCCATTATTTCCTCAAAGTAAGGGGGAATGGCAGTGATGCAACTGTGCCCCTCAAGATGATGGGATGTGAGGCCTTGAGAAATGGAACAATTTCCATTCTTCCTTACATTCAAGGAAGAATGGCAGTGGTTCCATTCTCCTCTTCAAGGTGAGTGATGGGAGGCCTTGAGAATGGCACCATTGCCATCCTTTGGGTATAAGGGAGAATGGGAGTGGTGGTATTCTCCCCCCATGAAGTGATAGGAGGCCTTGAGAATGGCACCACTACCATTCTTCTTAGAATGTAAGGGTATAAGGGAGAATGGGAGTGGTGGTATTCTCCCCCCATGAAGTGATAGGAGGCCTTGAGAATGGCACCACTACCATTCTTCTTAGAATGTAAGGGGTGAATAGCACCAATGTCATTCTTCTTTGAATGTAAGTGAGAATGATAGTCATGCCATTCTCCCTTTCAAGGTGATGGGAGGACTTGAGAATGGAAGTCATTGCCATTCTTCCCTGAAAGTAATGAGGAATGGCAGTGGTGCCATTCTACCCCTCAAGATGCTGAGATGTGAGGCCTTGAGAATGAAAGTGGTGCCATTCTCCCCTTTCAAGTGATGGAAGGCCCAGAGAATGGCACTACCATTCTCTCCTTCAATCAAGTTGATGGGAGGATTTGGGAATGATATCACTCCCATTCTTCCTTGAACGTAAGGGAGAATGGGCTATCCAGCTCTGAATGTAAAGGGAACGGTAGTTGCGCCATTCTCCTCTTCAAGGTGATGGGAGACCTTGAGAATGATAACACTAGCATTCTCCCTTACAAACAAGGAAGAATGACAGTGGTTCCATTCTCCCCTTCAAGGTGAGTGATGGGGGAGGCCTTAAGAATGGCACCACTACCATTCTTTGGGTGTAAGGGAGAACGGCAGTGGTGCCATTCTCCCCATGAAGTTATAGGAGGAATTGAGAATGGCACCATTGTCGCGCTCACTTTCAGAGATTTAAAGCCTTGGTCGAGAAGGAAAAAGGTATGCAAATAGTGTTGCAGAAAGGAAATATAGGCACATTGCAGAAGTGGCACGTGCCTTGATGGCTGAAAAGAATATGCCACATTACTTTTGGGAAGAAGCAATAGCAACTACAGTGTACATTATGAACAGGACACTCACTGCAACTGTTCATGGTATGACTCCTAAACATAAGTTTACATGCATAAGCCCGGATGTGTCTTACTTGAAAGTGTTTGGGTGTATTACATATGTACATATTCTTGATGAAGTGAGAACAAAGTTTGATCCAAAGGCGGAGAAATGCATCTTCATTGGTTATACTATGGAGCAAAAAGGTTATAAATGCTATAACCCTATCACTCGTGAGATGCGAGTAAGTAGTGAGGGTGATTTTCTTGAAAGGTGGCCTCTATCACCTCCCAAAAGAAATACACTCACAAAGATAAAAAAGAAGAGAGCTCTTGATCCCTAAACCAACTCAATGGAAGAGCAAAAAAGTCAGCATCCATGTCATAAAATAAACAACCCATTAATGGAAACTGAGACTTGAAACATATGGAATAGACCAAAGATTACTTATTAGTTCTCAAATTACATGGAGAGAGAGAGAGAGAGAGAGAGAGAGAGAGTGGCTTAATCACACAAACATGGATTTCACACACCTAGGGTGATGTTGGCAAGAGCCACATGATGCGGTGAGCATAGAGAGGAAAACCAAAGACTTTGGTGAAGATATGAGTGATGGGGAAAGAAGAGGCTAGCATGAGCTTGAGGACTAAGAAAAAACTTGTTCTTTGATGGTGATAGATGGCCCCTTTTATAGGTGGAGAGGGACTCCCTTAGCAAGGATTTAAGTGGTATGGTTCGATGAAGAGGTTGTAATTGGACTAGGTCTCAACTGTTCTGCTAGGTCCAAGATGGTGGAGAACAATTCAAAAGATATGATTACAATTTTCTTTTGAGTCAAGATTTTCAAAGGCTATTTTAAATAGGTTTGGGGTGAAATCATTACAAAGTGGTGAATGTAATTATGGATAAGAGAATGAGTGAGGAAGAGGTTTGGGTAAAGTGTCCAGAATTTTTGCAGTCCACAGTTTTTTCTGTAACTTTTTTTGTGTAGCTCGGATTGAGGAGCTTCCAAAACCAAAATTGAAGTTTGCCGCGTGCTTTGTAAATAATAAACAACCTCTCATTATCCTCGTTATTTCTTATAGAGGATGCATAGTTGTTTTGCTACACTTTTTCATTTCACATGTCACTCTGCTTCTTATAGGCAATTTGCTTGCAGATGTCTAGGCTTACCATAAAAAAAACAACCTCGTGTATCATTATGATACCTTTGCCAATTACCATGACCTCTTTGATTCACATGCCTCTAAACTAGCCTCTTCCACTCTCGTGAGAGTGTCAGCCTATGTTGAGTTTGATATCTAAACACTCCCCCACAAGCTCAACTCCAGCTCATAAACTCCAACCATATCTCAAAATTTGCGGAGCTTCTCAACTCCCAAGGCCTTCGTGATGATGTAAATGACCTAATCGTGTGTAGTACTGACGTAGGCCAAGTCTATGTCGCCTACCAAGACTCTCTCCTTGATGAAGTGGTAATGTCATCTGCGCTTAGAAAATTGGGTTCCTAGTCAACTGTACACTGCTAAGATTGTCACAATATATGACAACCTTTCTCTCCACATGCAACCCCAAATCAGCAACAACAAGTAGCTTGTGTAACCAAGCTACCCCCCCACATGCTGCCATTGTAGCTCCTCTATACTCGATAAGCCAACTATGGACTTCTTCTCTAAGATTCCTCCTACCCCAGCCGCTCAAGATGTCCAGTTTCTTCCCCTGTAATCAATCCCCTTTTCAGAATAATAAAAGATCTTGTTTTTACCTGTTTTGGCCTAGAGAGAGAAAATATTCTAGAGAGAGATAATTCCATTTTTAGATATCTTTGGATGGAGAAATATCCCCTCTTATTAAAATAAATTCCCCCAAAACAGGAGTTAAAAAAGAAATTCCTAACGTGCATTAGAAATAAATTATAATGTGCACAAAAGACCTTGCCTAAGGGCCCCTGTTTTCAGAAAATTTTGGATTAAGGTCCAAACAAAGGTTTGACAGGCCAATGATATTAATCCAAATGTAGGGAGGAGATAAATTAAAGAATAAAAGAAAAACCCCCAAAAATGAGTAAATGCTCACATAAGATAGAGAGTGGACTAAGGACCAACGAAAAGAATTAAAAAACTGAATTTTGACACCTCAGTGTGGGGATCTCCCCTCATGAATTAGGCACCTTTTTCTCATCATTACTTCCAATTTTTAATCAATAAAATTAGATATTTTCATCTCTCCTCTCTCCTGTTTTTCAAAACTAGATCCAAAAAGTAAGCTAAATTGACCCAAAAATGGTCAAAAATTGACCAAACTGATTTGGAAAATTCTAGAACCAGTTTGCTTGGTTAGAGGCTCACTCCTTTCCTATAAATAGAAGCCTCCCCCTTTGTAAAAGCTTAATGGTGTTTATGCACTGTTACTCTACTCCTATCATCCTGTGTGATGAGGAGCCATCTACATTGAATTTTTTAATAATTCAATTGTTTTTGGCCTGATCCTCTCCAAAGTGAATTGGTGGCCACTCTTGCTTCAAACAAGAGTAGAACCCTCAATCCCGCAAGCCAAAGGAGAGCTTACAAGCTCCATGTAAGCTAATTTTCTAACTTTGTTTACGAATTTTAATGAAAAATCTATGGTTTCCTTAATTTTTATGTTTTGCAAGTGATTGAATTAAATTCAAATGCTATGCCTTTGATGAAAAGGCCACCCCCTTCTCTTCTTTACAATCCAACCTTTCTTAATCCTAGAAAGATTAACTAAGTGATTAATTAAACTCTTCTTATTGTTTACTCTCTTGAATTTAGAAAATTGTGTAGATTAGAGTTCTATAATTCTAAGTTGGGTTAATTAAGTTAAGTGAAGAAAGATAAAAATGAGAAATGGTCAGCCATACAAAGGAGGTTATGGCAAAAAGAAAGTTTATTTTTATGTTATTCCAAAAGAGTAATTCCCACCATTTTTGCATCTAAAAGAAATATTCTAATTACTCCATGTACATATTCACCTATGAATATGCATGGATATCACTGATATTAATTATTAAATTTGATTTCTATGCATAGAAAGATGCATAAAGAAATTTTTTATTATAAAAGTGTTATTCTTATTAAATTTGATTTCTATGCATAGAAAGATGCATAAAGGAAAAAAATTTATTATAAAAGTGTTATTCTTATTAAATTTGATTTCTATGCATAGAAAGATGCATAAAGGAAAAAATTTATTATAAAAGTGTTATTCTTATTAAATTTGATTTCTATGTATAGAAAGATGCATAAAAGAATTTTTTTTATTACAAAAGTATTATTCTTATTAAATTTGATTTTTTATGCATAGAAAGATGTATAAAGTAATTTTTTTATTATAAAAGCGTTATTCTTATAAAAATTTATTTTTATGCATAAATAGATGCATAAAGAAATTCTTTTTATTTTAAAAGTGTTATTCCTATTAAATTTTATTTTATGCATAAATAGATGCATAAAAGGATTTTTTTTAAAGTGTTATTCCCATTGAAGTTGATTTTTAACCATAAATAGATGCATAAAGAATTTTTATATCAAAATTAGAATTCTCTTAAATTCTACGTTTAAATTCTATAGTATTTGATAAATGAATAATTAAATACTGAGAGAGAAATTTCTATCATTTTATATTCACACGGATTGTAAAAAGAAAATTCAAGAAATCTATCAAGATCGAAATATTCAAAAAATGATTAATTTATTCCTCATTGGAATTCGTAACTAATTTAGAAATCAATTAAGTGAATATTCAAAGAAAGAAATTCAGTAAAATAGTAACTGAATTATCAAACCTTTTCGAGAAAGATAGTGCAGGAAAAATCTTATCAGACTCGAACCTTGAATCAGACTATGACCAAGACCAAACTCTTTTGTCAGTTTTGATGAGGAAAGAAGGTGTGACCAGTTTAGAAAAATACACTCAAAACTCCTGCCAAATGATCAGTTTAGAAAAATACACTCAAAACTCCCACCAAATCTGAAACTAAGTTTGAGACCCTTCGAATTAATATGTGGATCAAGGTTATAGAACTCGAGAAATTCTGGTATGAAATTCAAAATTCCGATCAAGAAGTTTTTGGGGATACTAATTCAAGAAATACTCCTTGTATTCAAAAGAAAATCAAAACTGAAAACTTGCTTAGAAACCCTGTTTTCTTAAAGGACTCTCTTATGCCAGAATGATGGAGGGAGAATTTGGTATATGTTTTTCTAAGGGAAGTTCGGTTGCAATAGCTTGCGGGGAGTGTTCAAAGGACGGCTCATGCAGCAAAGCCGGTACGATGGGCGAGGACCAACGAAGCGATCCCTGAGTGAAGTGCCAAGACACCTAAGTAGGATCCTGGAGGGTTCTAACCAGGAGATGCACGGGATCGCGGTGCCTATGACACCCATGCGTATGTCACGGAAGATATGTATGATGGACGAAATGATTATTATAATCTGTTTACTGGATCTCGTTTGCTAATCAGTTGGTCTCAATGTCCAGAGAGTCCCGAGTGATACTATTTTTTGAGAAACAAGGGACTGGATGGAATTTTTGAGTTATGACTTCTGTAACCAATAACTATTTGTCAATGGATTATTTTATAAGTGTTAAAGTTTTAAAGAGGAGTGTGTGCATATTTGTATTTGAAAGCAAAAGTTAAGAAAGGCATTTAATTATGGGTGGGTAAATAATTGTCTGGTTCTACTGCTTCCAGTGGTTGGGTGGTGGCTAACCTATGGGCCGGATGGGGTTAGGCTGGAATCGTAGAGTTTTAATAATTAAATTGAAATAATAGGAATACGCTTAGAATTCGAGTACTTAAATAAAAAACTCAAATGAGTAGATCAATGGCTATTCCTGACTTCGGAGGAAAAAAGCGTTGATTTCCTCAAATGATTAGATCAATGGTTGTGCCTGATTTCGGTTAGGAAAAAAGTATTGATTTCTTCAAATTAAGTCAGTGATAGTTTTCCTTCTATCTGGTTTAATCAGGTGAAGGATAGTTTAGTCTCTTGACCCCGTTAGAAAATTTGTTATTAAGAAAAATCAAAAAGGTGGAATCGTCCCCATTTTTCCCGAGCAAGGGAAATTTTCCCAGTTTCGGTTTCGGAATGACCACCAGATTAGTCTCGTGTCCGGACATTCGAGGGTGAGGCCCTAAGTGGGAAACCCTGCCCCGCGCAAGAGGAAGCTACTTCCACTGCTACTAGCAGTGCGTGGAGGGGGCAGAGGGGTCTCACAGCTCTGGTATCAGAGTGTTGTTGTAAACTTACAAAACAGCAGCAAAAATTGCCTAAAATTTTAAAGTAAAACTGGGAAAAAATATTTTCACTTGTTAAGATTATGTTTGAAATGAACTTCTTGAATTGAAAACTCATAAGTTGAACTCGATTTTTTAGATGGATACCCCAAAGCTGTCTAGCATTCCTAGACTCTCCCAAAGTTAGGGTATGATCGCCTTTGCCTTCAAAAATCTCATCAACTTCGCTACAACCTGAGAAAGCAGAGTGAGACTCACTCATCAACACTTTGAGGATCTATACTTTCCTAATCCAATAGAGCGACGTTAGCATATGTGGTTCTCCAGAGGGCGAAGTATTCGCGTCAATACCAATCAACTACGATAAAGACTCAAACAAAATATTTCGCGAGCCATGATCTTGATAAGGCTAGGAGTTGTTCATTATGTACAACTCTATAATCACTCACCCCGAAATTTTATAATTTCTTGCCATATTTTTAGACTTCTTAGCCACTTTATTCCTAGGAGAAGAATCACAAGACCATTATCAATGATGAATCATGTATATCATAGCATGTCTCTATCGCAGTATCACCTTTTTATGTGTACGCGATTGAGGTGGTGACTTTTGGAGCCGAGATGCTCTATGTATATATCAAAAACTTTTGATAATAAATGATGTTTTGCAAAAGATTATTCCACATTGTTTTCATGGTTATGAATATTGGTTTAAAAAATTATCAGAGTGAATCTTGTTTTCAAGATTTATGATGGAATATTTATTTATTTAAGAAATAAATCTCAAAAATTAAATAGTTTTAAATCTGATGACAAAGTTAAGTTGACAAAAATATCATTCTGTCATAATCATGAGGCGCACGGCCCGTGGTAAGGCAGTCAAATTCGCACGAAAGATTCAGTTGAAGAATGAGCTTCATGCTATATGGGGAAGAAAAATATGTGTGTGAATGATTATGCCTTGAAGATAAAGGGCATTGTGGAATCCCTTGCATCAATTGGTGTTTATGTGATGATGATGATAAGGTGGAAGTGTGTCTACGTGGTCTTAGGTCACAATACAAGACGTTCAAGACGTCTTTAGACTCGAGAGAACATTCCCACCTTCACAGATTTGGTGTCAATGTTAATCATTGAAGAGAGGAATCTGGGTGAAGATCAATACTCTTCACAAAACAAAAACAGTTCAGAGCAACACACAAGTTCAAGTAGAGGAAGAGGTAGAGGTCATGGACGTGGCCATAATTATGGTCAGTAAACAGTCCCAAGATTCACAACAACACACATGGGTGGAAGAGGCCAGTTTAGAGGCAGGGGGAGTCAAAGAGGTCGTGGTAATTGGTGAGGGCAGCATAATGATACATGAGGTTGTTTTTATTGTGGTAAGCCTAGACATGTGCAGGAAGATTACTATAAGAAGTAGAGAGTGACATGCAAAATGGAAAAGTGTAGCAAAACAACTATGCATCCTCTAGAAGAAATAATGAGGATAATGAGAGGTTGTTTGTTATGCAACATGTGGTTAATGCTGTGTCATCTGGAAATGCTGTAGCAGCATGTAAGGATGATGTATGGTTTATTGATTCATGTGCTTCAAACCACATGACAAGTCATGAGGATGAGTGGTTCAAGGAAATGAAGAGTCTTGAAAGACCCGGTTTTGTTGAAACAAGGGATGACACTGCTCATCCGATTGCCCATGTTGGAGATGTGCCATTGTCTATGCATAATGGTAAGGTAAAGTACCTTGCAGATGTACTTCATGTTCTGAACATTACAAAGAACTTGGTTTTTGTTGGCCAGATGATTGAGCATGGTTTACAGGCCCGATTTAATCCTGATGGTGGCTGTTATGTAGAAGACTTTAAAGATAAGTGCAAGTTGGTTGCAAAAGGCAACAGTGTGGGCACGATGTTTACATTGAATGTAAATATGCATGAGGTGAGTACTGCAATGTTTGCAAATGGTTCAGGAGTTGTCATAGATATAGACAGTTGGCATAAGAGAATTGGGCATGTAAATGTGCAAAGAATGAAGTCTATGCAGACTAAAGAAATTGTGATAGGGTTACCTAAGCTTGAAGTTGAACGTATGCATAAATTATGTGAAGCATGTCAATTTGGAAAGAAAACAAACCATGTATTTCCACATGATAGAAATACAGATGTATGGGGTCCTGTGCGAAGACTATGTCCTATGGGAGGCTGTAGGTATTGCGTAACATGCATTGATGACCACATGAGGAAAGTGTGGGTGTATTTTATATGCTTGATATTTCTACAAGGCATTCTCTTCTTGATGGAGATTCTAGTGGCTTGCAGATGAGCCTTGATGAGAGGAGCTTGGGATTCTAGTAATGAGGACACCTGGTGTGAAGAAGGCTATGGAAGCCATGAATGCAAATTTACGAAGATCTGGAAGAGTCAAAAACCCTCTGCAGAGGCTAACTTACGATGGTTATGTGGCACATCACTATGCTTATATGGCAAAAGTTGTGCAGGTTGTAGAGTCCACATGTTTTGAGGAGGCTATTGGAAATGTGTGTCGGGAGGAAGCTATGGATGAGAAGCTATGGATGAGGAGATGGATGCATTGTATGGAAATGAGGCTTGGGATTTGGTGCCATTGTATGGATGCATTGTATAGAAATGAGACTTGGGATTCGGTTCCATTGCCTAAAGGCAAGAAAGCTATTAGTCATAAGTGGGTGTATAAGGTGAAACATAACAGTGATGGTAGCATAAGCAGGTACAAGGCCAGATTGGTAGCCAAAGGATATGTGCAGACACATGGGATTGATTATGAGGAGAATTTTTTCCCAATCGCAAAGATCGCAACTGTGAGAGTTGTGATTGTGGTGGCTGTAACAACTAAAGGCTAGTTTTTACATCAGATAGATGTAAAAAATGCGTTCTTGCATGGTGACTTGCAAGAAGAGGTGTATATGGATTAGTCACCTAGTTTTGAGGATACAAGTCACCTAGAGTATGCATGTAAGATTCATAAGGCTTTGTATGGGCTAAAGAAAGCTACACGAGCATGGCATGACAAGATTGTTGAGCATCTTGTCACCATTGGTTTTCATATGGCAGATGCAGATCACTCTTTGTATGTGCATAAGAGTGATAAGGGTATTGTGATCATCACCATATATGTAGATGATCTTATTGTTGGGGGTGACAACTTGGATGAGATTGAGCATGTAAAAAGTCTTCTCAAAAGGAAGCTTAAGATAAAGGATTTGGGAGATCTATGCTACTTTTTCGGATTTAAGGTCATTCACACACCTGAGGGTATTTGGTTGTCATAGAGTTGGACATGTTATCTAAGTATGGGATGGCTGATTGTAAGTGAATCTTGGTGCCATTAGATCAAAATGGCAAGCTTAGTGTGGATGTAAGTTACGTGTTAGACGATCCCACTATGTATAGGAATATTATGGGGAGTTTGATCTATGTCATGATCAACAGGCCAGATTTGAGTTACATTGTTAGCTTAGAGAGCCAGTTTATGCATGTTCCATGCAAACCATATCTGCGTTCTTGAATGGAGATTTGCATGAGGAGGTGTATGTATCGCAGCCTCGTGGTTTTGTTCAAAGAGGGCAGGAAAACAAAATGTGTAGGTTGAAAAAGGCTTTGTATGGTTTAAAGCAAGCTCCACGAGCTTGGTATGAAAAGATACATGCATATTTGATTGCACATGGTTTTCAGAATAGTCGAACATAAAGCACTTTGTATGTTAAACGTGTGGATGATGTACATCTAATCATTACTCTCTATGTCGATGACATGCTGCTCATAGGACCAAATGAGAGACATATTGTTGATTTTAAGGCTGATTTGAATGCCTCTTTGAGATGTCAGATTTGGGGCATTTGCATCATTATTTGGGGATACAATTTAAGCAATGTGATGGAGGTATTGCTTTGTGTCAGACAAAGTATATTGAGACATTGTAGAGATTTGGCCTTGAATACTGCAAGCCTATTGCTACTCCAATCGAAGTTGAGTCTTCATGATGCTGGAGATCACTTTGATGTCACACTCTATCAGACAGTTGTTGGTAGCCTAATTTATGTATGCATTACGAGGCCGAGCATTCAGTTTGCAGTCTCACAGTAGGTGAGCAGGTTTATGCATAGCCCAGGGTCTCAACATTGGTAAATGCATCTTTCGCTAGTTGAGTGGCACCATACATCTTGGGCTGTTCTCTCCCAAGGGGGGATCGTTGCCACCAGATTTACATGCTTTTTCGGACTCAGATTGGGCTGGTTGCTATGACACAAGAGTGTCCACAAGTGGTTTTTGTTTCATGCTCAGTAGCTCATGCATATCTTGGTTGAGCAAGAAGCAACCTACTATGGCCACTTCTAGTTGTGAAGCTGAGTACAGGGCAGCTTTCACAGCTACGGTTGAGTGTGTGTGGCTCAGACGGCTTATGGCTGACTTGGGTGTTGGACAAGAGTTTGCCACCTCTATCTACACTGACAGTCAGAGCGCATTGGCAGTTGCGAGAAACCTAGTTTTTCATACTCACACAAAGCACATTGAGGTGCATTATCACTATGTCAGGGAGAGACTCTCAGCAAGAGAGATCAGCTTGGCCTATGTGCCAACACAGGAGCAACAAATCCCCCCTGGGAGAGTGATGGTGTGAACGAGAGCTGGCACTCATGTTGTATAGGGAAGTGCCATGCCCGAAATAGATTAGTCCACAAAGGGGAGTAAGCCCAAAGCTTTGCGGAAAGCTTCAAACTTCTCATCATGAGGAAGCGCCTTTGTGAAAAGATCGGCGAGGTTGCATATATATAGGCAGTGATGTGTGTGAACACACTTAGGACCACCGGGGCAATTTTTCCCTCTTTAGGAGGTTTTTTCCCCCGGCTTGTATATACGCCCATCCTTATAGGGCTAACTTATCTTTGTACATTGGCACAATCTAATACACGGTGTGTTGTGTGCATTCTTGCTTCTTCTTCTCCAAGCTTTGTGTGCTTTCCTGCAACCCTAATTCCAACACTAGTGAAGGGTGCATTAGGCTCCTGAGGCTGTAAAACGGGCTGTAAGAAAACCTTAAAAATTTAAAAAAATAAAAAAATAAAAAAAATTGTGCTTGCTCATAAGGAGAAATTGACAATGTCAAGATATGGCAACGATAGGCGGGATTACGTGGGCTTACACCCAGACTGAACCAAATGGATACCTTCGAGCCATTGAGATCAATGCCCCAAATGCATCTCCCAATACCATTTGCCATGCCGACAACAAGCGTGTCATCGAGTTTCACACCCCTTGTCACATCAATCCCTCCGGGATTTGGTCCCTTGCCTAGCACTACTACAAGACCTAGACCCTTAGAAATGCTAGATACCAACCCTTTGTAAGCCCTAGATACCTAAACCTTGGACATATTGACTAATATAGGAAGAAGGGTTGACCAAGGAGTAAGTGTCCCTACCCACCACAAGAGCACTCACACACAGCCTCAGTGACTCATACAAAAACAAAGCCGTACAGATTTCCAAAATTATGGGCAAATACGATGGAACGGCTGATCATGTTCAATTCATATACAAATGTTTGAACAAAGATGTGAAGCCTTTGGAAATCTAAACTACCCCACCAAGGTACATGCGTTGAACCTATGCTTAGTGGAAAAAGCATTAGGAGAAATATGGACTCTCCATTTTGCCCCTTAAGGGGTCTCTCTCACTTCTCTCTGTCTAGAAAAAGATTCTAAAATAATGTTATAATATTAGCTCTTGTAGAATCAAGGAGATCTCTTTGTATTGTTTTTAAAAGATATTCACCTATTATTTTATTGTAGTACTGTCCCATCTCCAAAGTTAGGACCACCTATCTCAAAATTCTCAAATCTGAAATAATAATATTCTATTTGATCTAAAAATGTGAAGCATCTAAGATGTGACACTCTTAAATACCCACATGACTTTTTAGCTTCTAAATCCTTCCAAATAGATTGCATTATGTATTTCAAAATGGGAGAAGATAAAAAACAGAATAACTTGAAGTAGACATCACATTTTCAAATTTCTTTTTACCCATGCCTACCTCTATGCTCTAAGAGTGTGACTGTTAATTTTCATCATTTTTCATTAAGTATACAGGGGTTTATGAATTTTATCTTCATTTAGAGACTTCTCTAGATTTTTTAGAATAAGAAAATTAGGGTTTTTAGTTTAGGGCGATTTTAGTTTGCTTTGATGAGATATTGCTTTAGGTTTTTCACTTTTCCTCCTTTGTACAGATAAAATTCAAATCTATGTTTATTTTCTTTAGTACCTATGCTCAAAAGCTTTCTTTCCCTCCTAAACCACATTAATGAGTTTAGATCTTCTCAATCATGGGGTTTCTTCTCTTCTATAACAGAGAAATTGAAGGGTATGTTGATTATTTGGTGCCATTTAGTTGGAACCCCCTTCAATCATCTTTCTATTCATTAATCTCTGCAAAAGAATCAAAGTACAAGAGAGCAATGGAGGTATGTCCATCTTGTTATTTGTTATGTTGTTTTGTTATGGTTTAATTTTATCTAAGTTATCATGTTTTCTTTTCTATTTTGGACCATCTTATGGTTCTAAATGTGATTAGTCATGTGTGAAATAGAAGATAATAGTTAAGTTTAATGATGTTATTTCTGTGCTATTTAGATTGTTCATTTATTGATTTTCTGAGTGCAACAAGTGTGTGAAATATAATTGTTGATTAATAGTATTGATTTAGTTTTGGAAACAAGAGAGTAAAAGAATCAAAGAACAAGAGAGCAATGGAGGTATATGTCCATCTTGTTATATGTTATGTTGTTTTATTATGGTTTAATATTGTCTGAGTTATTTTGTTTTGTGATTTTCTGAGCGAAACAAGTGTGTGAAATATAATTGTTGATTAAAAGTAATGATTTAGTTTTAGGATATATTGAAGTCTATATGTTATGTTCAATAATGTTATTTCTCATTTATGATGTTATTTCTGTGTTATTTGGGTGTGAAACAAGTGTGTTATTTTGATTACAAGTTATGATTTAGTTCTATATTATATTGAAGTTATATCTGGTTAAAGTTGTGTTTAATAATGTTATTTTTGGTTAAATTTTTGAGTTGTACAAATGTATAAAAGCTACTTTTTTATTAATAGTTGTATTTTGTCTAGAGCTAATTTTTGGTTAATATCTGTGTTTTGTCCAAATGCTAATTTTAGGAGGTAGGCTGGAACAAGAAGAGAGACATTCACTTCTGATTGGAGGTCGAGTATGCACCGCTAAACAAGAGAATCGCAATAAGTAAAAAGCAACCAGAGATAATGCAACAAGACAGAAATGCAGGGAAAAAACATGTCGATCTTTGGGTTGAGGGGTGTTTTTATCCACCCGATCCAATTACCCAAAGACCTCTACAATTTAGTGGGCTTACATCTTTCATTAAGTATGTGTGTAAAGATAATGCAGGGTTATTGGGATACACTAGGAGGCTAGCAATGCAAGCTCATAGTATTTACACATCTGTTCAATGCACCATGATGGGCATGGATACAAGGATTAAGGAGCTCACAAAATTACTAAGTGAAAAGGAGAGAGTGCCAGAGTCTACAAGATGTGATGCATGTCATGGAAAATGCGGTGCATGTTGTCGAGGTAGACAATGCAAAACTGTGCAAAATGGAGGGTTTGGAGAAGGACAACAAAAAGATGGCAGCAATGCTTGCAAAGATTGTTGTTGCTAGACCCTCAACAAAAACCAAACAAGCACATGAGCATGTGAGGTTGCTCAAACCACTTCATGAGTTGACTAGAGGGAGTGGGCAATATAATCGGCGGGTCTATGCACAATGTGCAAACATGAAGAATATGTTTTCCAACCCAAGTGAAGAGATTGATGATGCAATTGCAAAGGTCTTAAGTAAAGTTATGGTGAAGTATGCATTGGAAAACCCCAAATTCAAAACCATTGTATGATGATGTTGTAAGAGTACGCCTGAAGGAAGTAAGCAATACCTTCATAGAGCTACAGATGCTCAAGGCATATGTGACAAGGTAGGGATTAGCTCCGAATCCTATGCTATGATTTATAAGCAATTGGATGCAGGGTTTAAAGATGTTCTTAACAAGAGATGGGTGGTGCCCATTCCTAAACCGTTCCATGTAAAGCAGGCATGAAAAGAACTTAATGCAAAAGTCTTAGACATAATTGGTGAGCCAATGAATTTGGAACATACACATATGCTTAAGTCTGGATCAAAGGAAGTGCCCTTCAAATTGCATGTAGACAATAACTTTGTATTGAATGTATGCAAGCTACAAGCAGCAATGGTAAAGTTCTACAACATGTATGTCGAAGAGTGCAAAGGTAAACTTTAATTTGTTTTGAAGTTTGATGAGAGTGAAGTTGTTAAGGACCAAAAGCTTGAACGTGTTAGCTTGACACTAATGAATAGGGCGTTGGATCCTAGCATCAATTCAAAACATTCAAAATATTTCAATGTGCAATCAGAGAATGAAATATGGTGGCTTGCTGCATTTGAGGTACCAAAGGAGGACCATGAAGTACTTAAGATTTTTTTTAACTTAACAGAGATACTAGATATTGTATGACAGCAAAACAATGGTGAAGTTTTTCATGTCGATGGATTTGGTAAATACAAGGTAGAATGGCATCTTGCTGGCAATTTGAAAACATTGAAATGTATGTTTGGTGTTTCAAATTCAGCATATCAACTGAGTTCCCCTGCTTATATTACATGCAATCCAGAAATAAAAGCAAGGATGGGAAGAAACAATGGATTGCAAGGATAGGACAACATGGTGCTCCAACACGTGACTAGTGTGTTCAAAGGAATGGAATGTTGGTGTCATTAGGTCCTAAGTGGGATCCTATTTTAGAAATACCCTTTACAAGGGTCCACTTTTGCACCTTGCATTGCATAGTAAGGATAATAGAGAAGTTGTTGTTTGAGTACGTGTGTTTTGCCTACAAGATACACCCTGCTTCAGATGCTGATGCAACACGCAAGAAGGTAGAACAAGTCTTATCTGATGTTGGATTGCACCGGGGCCAAGTAGAAATAAAAAAGGAAGAGAGAAAAAGTCAAGAAAGAGTGGAAATTTGCCATGCAAACTATGTTTTGGGGGAGCGAAGACTAGGAAATTCTTATCTCCACCATGAGATGAAGATGGTAAGTTGCTTGTAAAATAACCAGAGAAGTATGAAGCATGGAAAAAACTACACATGGTTGTCCCTGGTCAGAGCAATGGGGGACGGACGCGGAAAGCAAAGGCAAATGTGTGGATTGCACTTTGTTAATAAGGTTGAGTCCCTCAAGCCTCTATGGTTGACTTTGCAGGAATTACACATTCACACCATAGTAGGAGATTCAGTATGAGTACTACTTTTTTGAGCAGGTATTACTTGAGATATTCCCTCATTTTCAATTTAAGGTCTTCTAGATATTTTATATTGTTGCCTTCTATGAATCTAAACATTTCCCATTATTGTGTGCATGACTAGGTGGCTATCATGGTGCATATTAGTTATCGGCATCATATGCAGGGGCAGTGGTGGATAGCATAGCAAACACCCCAAAGGAGTGAGTCATCATTAGAGAGTATCACTTTTACATTAGTGATGATAGCTCTCATAATGCCTACTTTGTGTAGCATTGCTCCATGGTCATGATGACTTTTTGAGAGAGCTTGGGGTCACATAGACAGGGCGGTGGATACGGTTAGATGGATGTGGGGAATAGTTCAAGAGTGCTCGTCAGTTTTATTGGCTATATTATTGGCATCGCATGACAGGTTACTAGGTGATTTGGAGATTCTTCAAGAAAGGGCATGGAAAGGGGGAGCACGATGGTGCAGGTGCGTATGTGAAATGTTCCCTCAAACATCACTAGCTTCATCGTGAACAATGAGAGCTTTCATAGGTAGTGGATTGGTGCAATGTGCGTTGGTGCTGCCTCTTCCTTCCCTCCACAAGATGTCCTTTTGGTTGTTGATAGTAGTTTCCTTGATGGTGCTTCTCTAGACTGTGTGTGGTGGTGTTATGGCTCACCCCAAATTCCACTGCACCTCCCATGAGTGTTGTCACACTGTCGCATTGCACTATGTGTACTTGTCCCTCCTCTCACCTCACTTCACACACACACTCACTAGCATGCATTAGAGAGAGATATTAGCAAAAGTATTAGAAAGATCAAGACTCTATTGCACAATGGGAGAGTCCTATGTATTATGAGAGATATTCACTCATATACATGGCCAAAGTGTTCACACTCACTGGGCACTTTAGGCTCATAAAAGGCCTAATACTATTACAATGACTCATCTCATAATATATCCATGAAATACATCACTTGGGACTTCATCCTAACTTACTACCACACGCTCTTGAAGCGGTAATCACCATAAGTATTCCATAGGTCCATTTTAGGTGCCCGTCCAAGTTGTAGATTTAGACACCATTGCTTCATATCTTGAATGTATGACCTTTTAGTGTATCTACCTTGACTCCTTGTTAATGTAACATAATGGTGGTGGCTCTTGTTAACCCTAGGAATGGGTTAACATTCCTCCCTTCTTGATGCCAATCGTGTCCTTGTGATTGCGTTAAAGATCTTTGTGTGGGGAGAATTGACAAGCTTTGTTGATGGCTTTTGATGAAGCGTGACATTCAATGGTTTTTGTTCCTCTGAAAGGAATAAGAAAGGCTAGTTAGTAAATGAAAAGGTTATAGATTAGCAAAAATCTTAACGAGGTGGGGGTTTTTTGCTAGTGATTGCATTTTTATATTTTTGTGAGCATGTATTTATGTGGGTTATATTTTTTTGCTCACTTTGTTTTTGGCAATCATAAGCAAAGTTACAATTGATTTAAGTTGGTTGGGAAACTAAGAGATGTTAATGATGGGGGAGAAGAGAAGGAAGGATCCGGAGGAACGTAGACATAATCATCAGAATGAGATTGTGATTCTTAGTTCCTCATCTGATTCATTGAAGCGACATTCATCATTTGTGGTAGGATTCTTGTCAAATATTGTTGAGTAGAGCCTGTTATTACATGCTTCCTCCCATGTGATTTTTATGTTTTTTTGTATATTTAAGTGCTCTGTGAAGCAAATATACATGAAGTACAAGAATTGAGTCAAATAGACTCTTATCGAGTTGCTGCTTGTTGAAATATCCCACTTTTGGTGAGGTATGAAAGAATTACGTCGACTTGCGAGGCTAATATATATATATATATATATATATCTTCACCAAGGATTAAATATGAATGTGTTGTGAAGGCTTAGCTCCATTTGGAGAGGTTCACAATTTTAAGGAAAAGCCCTGGCGATGGATTATACCATTGACCAGGCTTTCGCTCACCATGGCTCCCCATCCAAAGACATACCTAGAAAGTTGTCGATGATGAGGCTTTGGTGTAAATGTTCTTGGGTGCATGAGTATGGATATGTACTCATGGAGCTACGACATCAACTTAGGTAAAAGAATAGTAAGCTATAAGCTGAACAAAAATGTATTGGCTATTGAAGATCGTTGGGAGTTTCTTGTGATCATCTTCCATTTTGTAGGTAGGCCATATTGTGACTCCCTTTTGTTTTGTTTTGTTTTGTTATCTTTTTGGTGTTGGGAAGAGTGTTAGTAAAGTGAGCAATAACAACACTTGTGTGATGTGGGGAATTAGTACATTAATTAGTTTGTGCCATGAAGCAGTAGACTATAGGTTATGACATGAAAGCTTAAAGCGTGAAGTGAAGGGCTTAAAACATGAATTCTTATACATGAAGGCTTAAAGCGTGAATTGTTAGGCGGCGTGAAGGCTTAAAGCATGAAATTTTAATTCGTGAAGGGCTTAAGTCATGAAAGACTTAACTCGTGAAGGGCTTAAAGCATGAATTGTTAGGGCGTGAAGGCTTAAAGCGTGAAATGTTAATTCGTGGTGTTAAGCGGGAAGTGTTAATTTGTGAAGTGTTGTTTTTATATATTTTTTTGCATTACATTAAATTTTGTTACCACCTTGTGAACAACAAGTTCTTGTGGCTACTCTCCTTTTTGAGAGAATAGGTTCGTATGTTTGCCGCGTAGCTTCTTCACTCACGATTCTCATATAGAGGGGTGAAAAGAGCATTGTTATTTTGTCCTTGATGCGCTCATAAGTCTCTGTTGTTTACAGACGTGGGAATTGATCCTTGAATTTGTGGCTTGATTGTTATCGAGGTGGTAGGTACATCTTCTAGTTAGTTGCCATTGGGGTTGACTAAACACATAAGCTCTTGTGTATGTGTATGTGTTTTATGCATGAGAGGGGTTGAGTGGCTTTCTTGGTTTTGCATGGACCTCCATTCTTGTCAAAATTTAAGTGAAGCTATTGGGGTTGAAGGTCCTGGTGAAGCTTTTCTCCCTTTGTTCGACCTTGGCAACCAATATGATGGTATTACCATCATAATACCCTTGTTGTTGAAGCACGTTCACAGGCACCCATATTTGATGAACATTAGGAGTTAATGGTTGATGCCCTTGAGGATTCTTTCTTTGAGCAAGCTTGGGGCACTTCTTAATGCACTTGGGAATCCAAGCTTTGGTATTATCTTGGTAGTATCCTTATGCTTGCAGTAATCTTTTTGGTACCCACACTTGTTGAGTTACCGGAGTTCTTTGAGGAACTCTCTTAGGTTTTTGGATGATGTTGTGGAGTACTTTGATTCTTCTTTGGTCTTTGAGGAAAAGGCTTTGATTGTCGAGGCACCCAAATTGGATTGGTGCCTTCGTAGTAGCCTTGAGGTACAAGTAGTTGCTTTTCCACCCACATTTTGATACTATTAAGATACCTTGATTTTGGTTATCTTGGTGGAGTTTAGTTTTCTTTTTGGATGAAGTGGAAGGTTTGTGGCCCTTCGTCACATTAGTTTGGCACTGCGGGTTGTGGGTTTGAGACTCATAGGTGTTGTTGTTGATGAGGCTTGAGTCTCTTGTGGAGTGGTTGTTGATGATGATGCTTTTGAGGATGCAGCCATCTCTTTTGGTGAGGTTGGTCGATGAAGAGTCGTTGACTCCAAGGATTTTCCTTTGAGTTCCTTTTTAGAGATAGGTGGTTGTGCTTGGGGTACTTCATCAGGAATAGCTGTTGATTCTAAGGTTTTGGAATTGGACTTTGCTGGTGAGGATGGAGTTGAAGGGGTAGATGCTTTATCAGAGTGGTCGGTCATTGGTGCAGATGGTAGGTCATGTAGAGGGGCTTCCGAGGAAAAGTCTTGTAGCTTCTTGCATTCAGCATTATAGAAATCTATTAGGGTTGGATCCTCTTTCATGCATTATGGTGTTGTTAACTTTATGTTGTTGACTTTCATGATAACCTTATCGCTAGAAAAGCACAATGGTGCTTAGGCAACAATAGTCCATTTAAGCCCCAAGTTCAAATCTGCTTCCAACACATACTTAACCACAAAAAAACTTGCAAGTAAAGGGGTTAGTTTCAATATACATTATATGTTCAAAGTACCCCAAAATTGGCATGTTTAAGTCTTGTGTGAATGGAATTCTATCAGGATGAGTCGAAAGTATTGGTTGACCTAACAAATCCCATAACTTAAGAGTCATGAGATTGTGATCTTGTTGTGGATAAATCTGTTCTTGGATTGTGATGAGTTTATTGAAAAGTTCTAATTCAACCATAATTCTTGGTATATTCTAAGTAAGATATGTTGGAAGTTCCAGCTCCTCCAAGGTCTCTCCCTCCTATAGGAGCAATTTCACAATGCCAGCAGGAGTGTTCAAGGTGATTGTTTGCATGGATTCATCAATTGAATATGAGTCACGTACCCAAGCTCCACCAAGGATGACATTATACTCAAGGGAATCTAGGGTATCATGGAATATAAATTTCACATTTTCACCGATCGTTTAGTAGCATAGCTAAAGCAACCTGAAACTTTAATATTTTGTCCGTTGTCACCTCTTGCAATACCATTGTCTTTAGGGATGACTTTAGGTTGTACCAATGACACCCAAGTATCTTGTCATGATGTTATGACTAGCTCAAGGACTAATCAATGCGTGTTTATGCTTAACATCATTGAACATAGGGAAATCTAACGATACCATGATAGAATCTTCAAGTGGAACCATAGATGTTTTAGTTTTTGTTTCATCTTAAAATCCCATTTTGGTTTTATATTCCCATTCACTTTGATCCTCTTTTTGGCTCTAAACTTTTTCAAGAGTGCCCAACATGTACAATGGCGCACTCGGTCCTTTGACAACTTTTTCAAGAGTGCCCAACATGTACAATGGCACACTCGGTCCTTTGACAACTTTAGGTGGGGTCTGTTTGGAAACTTGTGAATTCTTACAATCCTGTTTTATATAGCCCTTGATGTCTCGGTACAACTTATATCTAGCCTTTAAAGGTGTAAGTGCTGATTCTATGATTGCCTCACCATGAGAGAAGAGCACTCCTCCAAATGAGGATTTGAGAGATTGCTTTAATTTTGCAAGGGATTCATCAAATTCCTCACTTGCTTTTTCAACTGCATCATTCGTGCAATTTGCCTTTAATGACTCTTCTATAGAGAGTACATCTTCCTCTTGAAAGGGGAAGCAATGCTCCTTTGGTTTTTGTATTTTGGTTGCTTTTTTAGGTTTGAAATTATGAGGTTCAATCACAACTGGTGATCCTGTATAACACTCAAACATGCTAAGCAAGATATCTTGAGCTTGATTTTTACATTGTGCATATGTCATGTCATCTCATGATTTTCAGTTTGGGGTGGTTGGGCGGGTTCTAGTTTCTTGATTGGTCTATTACATGCATTGAGTGATGAATCAGAACTTTTTTCATCCTCATTAAGTGACCTACTAGAACTTGTATCATTTTCTAACTTCCCTTGGGTCGTTAGGTTTTCATTATGTTTGCCCATACGATGAGAATGAACTTTTTTTTTTGCTTTTTTATCCTCTGTCTTACCTGCGGGTTTTGTGGTTTGAGTGGTAGCCTTTGAGGTGGATGCTTCTGTATCATGTGTAGTGTTTGGCTCTTTTGGGGTTACGATCGCCACAAGCTCCTTTCCCTTGTCCTTTATTTCAACTTTGGTCTGACAGTTTGTTGCCCCTTGTTTTTCTTGGGTTTATAAGGTTTTTCTTCTATTTTAAAACATGCCTCTCTACCCATTTCAAAGTGTTTTCTTTTGCATTCTTTTTATGGTTTCATGTGATTTGGCTTGCAAGCGTATAAGCACATTCAAGGGTACCGTGAACAATTTCCCATTTTGCACACTCAAGATGTTAAGAATTGTATTCTGTGAGATAGGTTGTAGGGTAGCAACTCACCTTGGAAAATCTTGGAATATGTGATCTACGCCACATCGTTCACATATGGGTTGCAATGTGTCAGTTACTGTGGGCATGGAAGTATTCCAAACTGTGCATTCTACCATTTTGTGTGGTCCATGATGATAATAGAAGAAGTGTTTGCTTAACTGCTTTCAGAGTAGTTTCTACCCTTTGGAATACTTCTGTTTGGGGCACGAGAGATTGAGGTTTTGAGATAACTATAGGTGAAATAGGACATTGGGGTGTGTCATGACTAAAGGCTTTGCAACATATGTAGTACAGAAAGATAAGTCTATTGTACACACATTGGGGATTGGGATAGACTGTAAGATTCCTCCCTCCGCGGCTTTTGAGGTGTGCAGGTGTAAGAACCTCCCCTTCTGATCTTATAATTATTCCCCTCTCTGAAATAAAAGAAAGATCCTGTTTTACCCTGTTTTGGCTTAGAGAGAGAAAATATTCTAGAGAGAGGTTATTCAATTTTTAGATATTTTTACATGAAAAAATATCTCTTCTTATTAAAATAAATTCCCCTGAAACAGAAGAAGGTGCATTAGAAATAAATTATAATCTGTTCACAAAAGGCCTTAGTCTAAGGGTCTAGAGTGAATTCATTGTTGATAATTCTTTTTTTTTTACCATTTCCTCTTCAAAAGAATTGGTGTAGATCCCTCAAACCATCAAGCCAAAGGAAAGCTCACAAAACTCCTAGTAAAGTAGAAATTCTATGTTTTCTTATTCTATTTTATGGTTTTCTGATTTTTGCTTTCTTTAAAATGAAAATGGATGTTATGCCTTGTTGGAAAGGCTTTCCCCCTTCTCTTCATTATTGAATTCAACCTTTCTTTATCCTAGATGTGTATTCAAATTGATGGAATTAAACTTTTCATATTGTTTACTCTAAATAAAGTGAAAATTGATTAGATTAGAATGATTTAAATCATCTTGGATAATTTCTAGTAAATTTTAGAGTGAAAAATTTAAAAAATGGTCAGCCATACAAAGGAGGTTATGGCAAAATTTTTCTTAAATTTGGTGAAATAAGTTTTATCTTTTTATTATTCAAAAAAGAGTAATCCCCACCGCTTGTGTATTCTAAAAGTGTTATTTTATTCTATGCATAGAAAAATGCATACTAGAAATATTTTTATTATAAAAGTGTTATTTTCAAAATTCTCATCAATTTTAAATTTATGCATAAAAAGATACATAAATAAATTTTTATAAAAGTGTTATTTCCCACTGAAGTTGTTCTTATGCATAAATAGATGTGTAAAGAATTTTTATATCAAAAATAAGAATTCTCTTACATTCTATAAATAGATGTGATGAGCTGGGATGCAAATCAGATAGATAGGAAAGAATGGATGGATGGATGTGATGAGAATAGATGTGATGAGAATGAGAGGTAAATAGATGTGATAAGATGGGATGCGAATCAGATAGATGGGAAAGAATGGATGGATGGATGTGATGAGAATAGAAGTGATGAGAATGAGAGGTAAATAGATGTGATGATATATGTGATGCGAATCAGATAGATGGGAATGGATGGATGGATGGATGGATGTGATGATATGTGATGCAAATTAGATAGATGGGAATGAATGGATGGATGGATGTGATGAGAATGAGAGGTAAATAGATGTGATGAGATGGGATGCGAATCACATAGATGGGAAAGAATGGATGGATGGATGTGATGAGAATAGATGTGATGAGAATGAGAGGTAAATAGATGTGATGAGATGGGATGCAAATCAGATAGATGGGAAAGAATGGATGGATGGATGTGATGAGAATAGAAGTGATGAGAATGAGAGGTAAATAGATGTGATGATATGTGATGCGAATAAGATAGATGGGAATGTATGGATGGATGGATGTCATGAGAATAGATGTGATAAGAATGAGAGGTAAATAGATGGGATGAGATGGGATGCGAATCAGATAGATGGGAAAGAATGGATGGATGGATGTGATGAGAATAGAAGTGATGAGAATGAGATGTAAATAGATGTGATAATATGTGATGCGAATCAGATAGATAGGAATGAATGGATGGATGGATGTGATGAGAATGAGAATGAGAGGTAAATAGATGTGATGAGATGGGATGCAAATCAGATAGATGGGAAAGAATGAATGGATGGATGTGATGAAAATAGATGTGATGAGAATGAGAGGCAAATAGATGTGATGTAAATCAGATAAATGTGAATGAATAGATGAGATGTGATGTCATGTGAATCAGGATGTGAATAAATGATAAGGGATGTGAATGAATGTGATGACGTGTGAATCGAGATGTGAATGAATGATATAGGATGTGAATGAATGTGATAACCTATGAATCGGGATGTGAATGAATGATATAGGATGTGAATGAATGTGATGTCATGTGAATCGGGATGTGAATGAATGATAAGGGATGTGAATGGACGCGATGATGTGATGTGAATTAGGATGTGAATGAACGATAAGGGACGTGAATAAATGTGTTAGCATGTGAATCGGGATGTGAATGAATGAGATGAAATGTGAAATGGATGTGATAAGATGCGATGTAAATTGGATAGATGTTAATGTATGTGAAGTGATGAGATGTATGGGTAGATGCAAGTGGATGAGATATGAATAGGATAAATGAAGAAATAAGTGATGAGATAGAAAAAGATGTGATTAGATGAGAATGGGAATACTTATGAAATGAATGTGGATTGGGTGGGTAATGTGGATTAACGTGAATGGATGTATGGATGATGTGGGTTGATGTGTGGATAATGTGGATTGACGTGAATAGATGTATGGATGATGTGGATGGATGTATGGATGATGTGGATTGATGTGTGGATGATGCGATTGGATGTGATTTGATGTGGGAATAATGTGATGTGATAGGGATCGATGAAGAAAAAAAAATGTGGGAAGATGAGAAAAGATGGGGACTAATGTGAAAGCATGTGGAGTGATGAGAAAAGATGGAAATATTGTTGGAACTGTATTTGTATGTGAAATCTATTTTTAAATGACTATTTTATGTCAAGAAT
This sequence comes from Cibotium barometz, assembly GCF_041138505.1. Lineage (NCBI taxonomy): Eukaryota > Viridiplantae > Streptophyta > Polypodiopsida > Cyatheales > Cibotiaceae > Cibotium > Cibotium barometz. The sequence goes on along the minus strand of NC_141075.1, from coordinate 32,591,004 downwards.
GCTAGGGAAGCATTTTGACCGTCTTCTGAATGAGGTCCTGGAGACCTATTTGTTAAAGTTGCAACTGCTGAGGGAGAGTCAACGAAGGACGTCTCGCGTAGCAAGTCAACGAAGGATGTCTCACGTAACAGATAGGTCCTGGAGACCTATCTGTTAAAGTTGCAATTGCTGAGGGAGAGTCAATGAAGGACGTCTCCCGTGTAGCAAGGTCGACCAGCCTCGGTTTGATTTAAATGGTGAGCTTTCGCTACAGTGGATGAGGGACCAAGGAAGCGGCCTATGAGTGAAGTGCTAGGTGACCTGCGAAGGATCCTAGAGGGTGCTGACCATACGGTGCTCAGGCTCTGGGTCACCAAAGATACCCACACGTGCGTCGTGGAAGATATTGGAACAAGGAGTAAGAGTTGTTTTCTGAATTCGGCCATGGATCTGGTTGATTGACCTTGCTGGTCCTCAACGGATGAGTCCATGGATTTTTTATATGGATCCGTTGGTTGATCTTGCTGATCTTCAACAGAGATTCTATTTTGATATGTGAATATATTGCCGGTTACTACTAAGAACTATCGAAAAGGCCCCTGAGTGGACAAGTGGTGAGCGTTCTGGTTGCCAATGATGCCATAGGTACACCGATGAAGGAATGATTGGAAATAAGGATTCAACTGAGGATTTTGACGATTATGATCAGTGACACAATGGTTTCATTAAAAGATTGTTTTTAGAAGATGCTGATTCTGTGAAAAAGGCAATTTCATATTGGGTGTGTAAGTGGTGTGACTAGTTTTAAGTTTGCATGAATTTTTGGCTAGGGGACTTGGGAACTCTTTTTCCTGGTACTCGGGACAAAACCTAACCAAATTCCTAATTGGATCCCATTGCTATAGTGTTTGGGCGGTTAGCTAACCCATGGGACTGGATAGGGTGATGGATCCCTAAAATGAGACTAAAATTCTATTGGTACGATAGGTGAAGTAAATTCCGGATAAAAAGTGTTCTATGGAAAAGAATCAATGGAAAAGAATCAATGGCTGTGCCTCTCAATGAGAAAAAAAATGTGGGTCTCTATGATCCAAGTGCAGTCTTTCCCTTGATCTGACTATGGGACTTACAGGTTCGGTCAGATTAGTTCAGTTAGTTAAGGCTTTTGACTATGTTAGAGAAAAGTTATCCTAGAGGAATTGCCCGTGCTTTCCGGGCAAGGAAAGTTTTTTTGAGTTCGGTTTTGGAAGAACCGATGGATTAGTCTCTTGTCTAGATATCCGTGGGTGGTGGGCGAGGCCTCGAGTGTCAAAACCTGCCCCACGCAAGAAGTGCTACTTTCCTAGCACCACCAAATTCGTTGCGTAGTGGTGTCAGGGATCTTACATAGACGTAGTGATTGTAATGAACACAAGGCATTTTGCCCATCACTTTGAGAGGCATTAAGAGTGTTTGGTTTTGAGGGGGCTCATCACTTTGAGAGGCATTAAGAGTGTTTGGTTTTGAGGGGGCTCATCCTCTCTTAGAGATTTTGGTTTAAAGCTTTTAAGCAAGGCTATGTAGAATTCAGGGAATGACAATTCCAAAATCAAATTTTCTTTTGCTTCACTGGGTTTATATAAGGAACATCTCGTATTGCAATCATCCTCCATCATGTTGTCATCTAAACGTATTGCTTCTTTACAACATTGATCGAATGTTTCTAGATTGGATACAATGATAAAGTTGTGTAAGCTGTTATTCTTTATGCCCATCATGAAACATCTCTTCAATTGAGCATCGTTTACTTTCTCCCATGGCTCACATTTTGAGTCTAAGATTTTTATCTGAAGGATAAAATCTCTAATGGTTTCATTTTGTTTATACTCAATTGAATAGAGCTCTTTTGCTACACTCCACTGATCACCTTGTCTTGAAAAGCTGTGGATAAAGGTTGCTTTCAAGGTCCTGAGATTCGTCTCTTGATTGCCGGCCTTAATGTGATGAACCATCAACTGGCATTATGAGAAATATGGACTCTTCATTTTGCCCCTTAAGGAGTGAATAAAAAAAGATTGGCATGACCAATGAGGGAGCTGAAAAAAGATTTGCCTGATCAATGAGGGAGCTGGGATTCTAAATCCATGTAACATGGATCTTTTTGTCATATCTTTACCCAAATCTCTTAAGACAATAAAATAATAGAGCCCATATCTTAAAAAAATAGAGAAATGTCAGATTTCATGTCATAAACTATTCTTTCATAATAGATGTACCTTGTGGCCAGCACATGGAAGTTTGAAAACCAAATTTCATTTTTTTTTCATTTTTTATGTTTAACTTTTTACTTTCCCTTCTTTTGCATTTCACTACCTTTTCATTTTTCCCCTTTTTTTTGGCAGAATTAAATGTCACCATATCTTCTGCAACTCTGGTTCTTTCTTCACAAAAATTTATAGGTATGTTGTTCTCCACCATAGCTCTCTCCTCCTAGAATTTCATCTCATTTGGACAAAATGTCTGTGAGTTATGCTCGTTTTCTCACATGAATTTTCTCTTCTCTGCACCACAGATAGCTATCTTGATGTGAAGTGGCATCAAATTCTTGTGAGTGATTATCATATGTTTAGGGTTTGTCTATGTTTTGTCTTGATGTGAGAAATGATCATAGGTTTAGGATTTGTTTATGTTTTGTCTTGATGTGTTGCTATTTATTTTCATAGGAGCAAGGTTGTGTAAATCAAAGCAATAAGTTGCTGTTTATTTCTTGTTGTTTTAATCTTTGTTTGTTGCTTACAATCTTCTTTGCACAGTAATGATTTTGAAGTGGCATAAAATACCACAGTAATAATCATAGGTTTAGGATTTGTTTATGTTTTATCTTGATGTGTTGCTGTTTATTTTCACAGGAGCAACAAGGTTGTTGGGTTGTCAATCATTCTGCATGATGTTCTTTGGCTATGCTATTTTCATATCTTGCTTTCCTCACTTCATATATTGCCCTCTTGCGAACAGCTTCTGTAGTATCATTGGATTTGGACTTTATTAATTTGCCCTCATATCTTATCTCTATTCTTCTATACCACCATTGGAGTAACTGCCTCATAGGATTGGAATCATTGATTCCACCTCCATGTGCCATTGCTTTTTGGAATCCGCATCGAGCTTGCTAGTGAGATCACTCCATGCTTTGTGTGGACCATATCGCCAAACTTCCTTGTTCAGCAAAGTATGGACCATCAGCCTCAAGTATGTGCTACATTCAAAAACATAGGATCCACAATTAAACTCAAAATATTACATTCACAATTTGTAAAAATGAAATGGAGACCACTCTGACCATATAGTGTGTAATGCAATTTGAAGTCCATGCCTCAGTCACATTGAGTTATGAAAGTTTACAGCCACCTCTTTAAATGCATTAGCATCATCAGAATTGAATGTCATCTTTTGTAAAAGTGGTGCCAAATATAGCAAGCCACAAATATAAAGCCTTGGGTCTACCAAAAGTATAAACTACTAATTTGTATGGCCTTAGCCTTACAAAATTACTAATGCCAAAATATGAAACCATAATGGGTTTTCAAATGCCTTCCAAAATATCTCACAGTGTTTTAAGATTAACATATAATCTACCACCTAATCATCACCTACCTCCAAAATAATATTAGTTAGCGCACACAACCAATTAAACACATTAATCCTAACCATATTATACTAGTGCACACAATTGATTAAACACATTAATCCTAACCATATCATACTAGTGCACACAGCTGATTAAACACATTTATCCTAGAAAATGATATAAATAAAAGATACACCGAAAATAAAATATTCTCAAAATAAAATAATAGGCATCCCTATAGAGATTATACAAGATCTTTATGACTCTTAGAGAACAATTTCGATCCTCAAGTGTAAAATTTAGAGCAAACCATAGACTTGGAATAAATTAAAACATAAACCTTATATAAATAAAATAAAATAAATAAGAGAACTTGAAAATAGAAAAGAGATCACCATTGACACAATATTTGGGTTGAATGTCCCTCGGATGACTATGACCTATTGTACCACTCACCCATATTTATATGTATTAGGGCTTGCTTTTCAAAAAGAGAACTCCAAAAATAAAAGCTGAAGTGCTTTTGAGCTTTTGAGCATAAAAGCCCTTAAAAAAACATATTAAGCTACAAATAAAAAGTCTTAGGCCTACCAAAAGTATAAAATACTGATCGGTATGTATAAAATTTTGAAGCCTTAACCTTATAAAATTACTAATGCCAAAATATGAAACCATAATAGGTGTTCATATGTCTTCCAAAATATCTCATAGTGGTCCAACACATATTTCACCCGCTGCGATTAACACATAATCTGCTACTCAATCATCGCCTATATCTAAAATAATATTAGTGAGTGCATGCAGCCAATTAAACACATTAATCTTGACTATATCCTCTCAGTGCACATAACTAATTAAACACATTAATCCTTAAAAAAGAATACAAATAAAATGCGCATCCAAAATAAACAATTCTTGAAATAAAATAATCGGCGTCCCCATAGAGGTCATGACTAACAGTGAAGAAGACTAGTGCTAGCAAATTTTACATCACTCTAAGACCATGGTTATCTCGTACACAAGCTTATCAAACAATTGCTTTATTCCCTTCCTTAAAGTGTTCAACTCTCTTGAGATGCTATCAATCATAAACAACTTAGCCCCTTCGACAAAATCGCATATTAATGTCGATGTTACGTCCAATAAGGAATGATGCCATATACAACATAGCCCCTTGGATAAAATCCCATATTAATGATGGTGCCACTTCCAACAAGGAATGATGTCATATGCTATTACATTTTAAGAAAAAGATCTAGAGAGAGCCATACTTGCCAAAGAATCTGTCTTGGAGTTCTGCACTCGTGCAATGTATTCAAAGGTAGAGTTATCAAAATATGTGAATAATTTTGAATATAAGTGGTGGTAATAGTTCATAAGAGGATGTATTTCTCTAGATGTACCAAAAATCTAATGAATCTCTAACTGAGAGTCTCTCTTTATCGTGATCAACAAAGCTCACATTTCTCTAATGGTTCTCAGGCCAATGAGGAGTGCTTGGTATTTGGCCAGATTATTTTGCTAAACACTACTCCCAATCTCAATCCTAGAATTGAAATTAAAACATCAAGATGATGAATCGTAATTCCACATACTCCCTCTTTAAGTTCCTCAACTAGCTCTATCAAACAAGGTTTCCTATCTAGTGTCATATAGAAGGACTCTCTCTCTCTCTCTCTCTCTCTCTCTCTCTCTCTCTCTCTCTCTCTCTCTCTCATGTGGAAGTGAAAAGAAGGATCTTGGGCCATCACATATGCCTCCACAGCATAGCAGACCTCCACAGGATGTTTCAATGGAAGAAGCGCCAGCAAAAATGAAGGAGAAGGGTAAAGGGAAAAGTCCACTCTATAAGCTTCAATCTGATATTGAAGTTGCAACAGATCTCAAAAAGGTGCTTGAAGAGAGAATTCTAAACAGCAGGGTGGAATTCACACTAGGGGAAGTCTTGGGGATTGCAAAGAAAGAATTTCATGATGAGATAATTAATATTATACGAAGAAAAAGGCAGTCCATAATTGAATCTATTCCATCACAAGGGGAGGCAAGCACTTCCAAGACTCATGGAGTACAGGTACAGAAAAAGGAAGAGAGAGAAAATGTGGTGGAATGTAATCACTCTGCTGATGGGGCACGACAAGTGCGCTTTGTGGAAGAGGATGATGAAAAAGAAGTTCTTACAAAGAGTCATTACTCCAGGAGCCATTGGGCAAGAGCAACCACTGAAGCCCTTGTCAAGATAGGTGATTTGGAAGAGCCATATGTCGCTCTAATTGATCATGGGTCTGAAATAAATCTTATGGCTAAAAATCTCTACAACAAATGTAAGTGGCCAATGGATGTGGATCATGGGTGGATGATTAAAGCAGCTAATAATTCATCTGGAGAGCTTTATGCAGCATGTCCAAATGTAAGGGTAACTATAGGGGATGTGAAGGATGATCAGAATTTCTTTGTTCAGGAGATGTCATCGTATCCCCTCATTCTTGGGCAACCCTACATTACAGCTGTAAGGATGGAAACAAAGGTTTTGGATGATGGTTCAGCATATGCAAGAATAAGGAGTAAAGATGGCAAAAAAGCTGTTCAGTTTTTGACAGATTGCATTAATCATGAAAGGAATCGTGAGTCTCTTCGGGCACAGTCACTCCCAAAGATAAACAGAGAGTTCATGAATTACAGGGAGATGAGGGATTTTGGCCAGGTGCCATTGTAAAGCGGGATTCCAATGGTACAAGGGAAAATGAGTTCTCGCAGGACTCAATCAATGTAAATAGTTTTTCAGCAAATTTTCAGGGATTCTCCAGCTATGGGTCACTGGTTTTTGTAAAAAGCAAGGATTTGAAGCGTGGCATGCAAAAACATATACAAAATGAACAAAAAAGTTTTGAGCAGTGTGGTCTTTTGGAGAAGAATGAGTTTATTTCAGGGGTGCTTGATGAGGTGTCATTTGTAGATACTATGGATGTGCTTTTTGATATGGGAAGAGCATGCTTACAGGGTGGAAATGAAATGATAAAGGTGTCATCTGTGGAGATGTATGATATAATCCAGGAATTTGAGGGGGTGGAATGTAAAAACATGAATTGTGAGATGGATGCTCATGTAGATACAAAGTACAAAACGGTTGCAAAGAAGGTGAAACCAGTTGCCTTGCCCTTGCCACCAGGAAGCAAGGAGAAGATAGATGAAGCTTCTATGCAACCAAATCTTAGAGATCCGAAGAAAATTGGGCATAAATTTACTCAAGAAACTCTAAAAGAGCTGAAGATTGGTGAGAAGGATTTTCTGTTGCCAGTTGAAAGGGAATGCTTTGAGGAGATGCTTGTAAAACATGGGAAAGCCTTTGCTTTTCAGCCGCATGAGATAGGCTGTGTTGATCCAAGTGTAACAGCACCAATGGTGATCTTTACTGTTCCACATGTGCCCTGGAACCTGCGGCCAATTCCAGTACCAAAGGCTCTCTTGCCAAAGTTGATGGAATTACTAAAGGAAAAGATCAGGATGGGAATCTTGGAGCCTTCATGTGCCCCATATTCCAACAGATGGTTTACTGTACCAAAGAAAAATGGGACGTTGCGCTTTATTCAAGACATGCAACCTGTAAACAAAGTCACAATCAGGAATGTTGGAGCAGGTCCAATTGTGGATGAGTTTGCAGAAGCATTTGCAGGGAAAGCTATATACTCTATGGGTGATCTGTATTCGGGATATGATCAGTTCCAGCTGGATATACAAAGCAGGGACTTGACCACAATGAGAACTCCTTTGGGATTAGTAAGGATGTGTACCTTACCACAGGGAGCCACCAACTCAGTGGCACATATGATGAATGGAATGAATAAAGTCTTACGAGACTTCATACCACAAAAAACTATGCCATTTTTGGATGATGTGCCAATAAAGGGCTGTGATGAGAAAGACAAAGATGAGGATTTGGATTCAAAAGGGTGCCGCAAGTTTGTGGCAAATCATATAAAGGATTGTGACATGATTCTATCCAGGCTTGAAGAAGTGAATCTTACTTTATCTGGGCTGAAATCAGTGTTTGGAGTTGGTGAAGTGCTAATAGTGGGACATCTTTGTAGTACTAGTGGACGTCGACCTTGTCCAGCCAAAATAGATGCAATACAAAGAATGAAAGAGACATGCATTAATGTTACAGAGCTGAGGAGATTTCTTGGAGCATGTGTCTTTTATGTTATTTGGATCCCACATTATGCACACGTAGCAGATCCTCTTTATCAACTTTTGAGGAAAAATCAAAAATTTCTGTGGAGTGCAGTACATATTAAAGCTATGCGGAAGCTGAAATATTTGCTCCAATCATCACCCACATTGAGAAAGGCAGATTATGAGTGTGGCAGGCCTGTGATTGTTACAGTTGATACTAGTCCTACTGGGATAGGATGGGCAGTAGGGCAAGATGATGAGGATGATCATAGGTATGTAATTAGATTTGGAGCAAAGGTATTAAGCTTTCGGCAACGAAAGTATCCACAGATGAAGAGAGAATTATGGGGGATAGTCACTGCTCTAAAATGTGAAAAAGAATATCTTATTGGGGCATCTGTACTTGTGGAAACTGATTGCTTGCCACTTCTTGGGATGATAGCAAGTTGTACCACTCCAGATATTGCTATGCTTAGGTGGATTGCTTATATCAAGTCACTAAATCCTGAGTTTGAGCATATTGCGGGAAAAGATAATTCAGTTGCAGATATGCTATCAAGAGCCAGGTATGAAGATGAGAAAGAGATGATTAGTGACATTGATGATGTGGGTACAAAGTTCTATACTACAGCATATGCAAAAGGGGATCATATTTGCCTATCAAATGCACTTGAGTCTTTTATTGAGGAAATATATGAAGGAGATTGGTTGCTTATTGGTCAATATTTGAGTACTCTGACAAGGCAAGAAAATTGGTCTGACTCAGAATTTAAGAGGATCCGCAGAAAAGCATATGGTTATTTCCTAAAGGATGGGTATCTCTGGAAGCATCCTAAGCAGAGGAATGCTATGCCACAGAGAGTCATATGTGATAAAGAGACTCAAGGAAAGCTTGTGAAAGAATTCCATGAGAGTCTCTGGGCTGGACATAGAAGTGTATGGGCCACCTTTACCAAAATAAAGGAAAAATATTGGTGGAAAGGAATGTACAAGGATATTTCCCAATATGTGGAAACATGCATAGTATGCCAAATGTACTCGAATGTGCGGCATCGTGATGGCTTGCAACCAACCTACCCACCTGCCATGCACTACAAATGGGTAGGGGATCTAGTTACAATGCCTTTGGGAATTTGGCAGATGCGGTACATTGCACTTGCAAGAGAAGATTTGACAAATCAGGTAGAAGGGCGTGCTCTTAGAACAAAGAGTACGGAAACAGTATGCAAATTTCTCTTGGAAGATGTGATCTGCCGATATGGTTGTGTTGGAAAAATAACAGCTGATAGGGGTGAGCTAGATGTTGAAGAAGCAAGGGAATTCTTCTCTAGAATTGGTATCAAACTGTCCCTAACATGTGCTTACAATCCTGAGGGCAATGGGAAAAGTGAGCGAGGACATCCTCCAATCATTAAAGCTTTGGCTAAGGCATGCAGAGAAAGGATGAGAGAGTGGCCAAAGCTGCTACCATATGCCTTGTGGGCTGATCGTACAACTCATAGCTCAGTGACAGGATACATGCCTGCAGAATTAATGTATGGTCAGAAGCTAGTGATGCCAGTTGAAGAAGTAATTCTAACTTGGAATGTATTGCCCTGGGTGGAAGGATTGAGCAGAGATGATCTCCTTGCATTGCGAATAAGACAGTTGGAGAGGAGGCCTGAAGATGTAGAGCTTGCTAAAGCTCGCTTGAAAGATGCAAGGCTGAAAAATAAAGAAAGATTTGATTGTAGACACAGACTCCGGCCAAAACCTATTGAAGAAGGTGATTGGGTTCTAATGTATGATAGTAGCCTTGACAACCAATTCACTGTTCAAAGAAAATTTGCAAAAAGATGGTTTGGCCCTTACATTGTCAAGCATGTGCATGGAAATGCCACGTATACTCTGTGTGAGCTTGATGGAACAGAAGTAAAGAATCTTGTGGTGGCTGGCAAAAGAATCAAGATATTTAAAAGAAGGCATGATGCTGATCCTTTTGATTCACAAGAGATTCAGGATGAGAAGCTTGACAATGGTAGTATGGATATGGTTGAAGAGGAAGAGGATGATCTTCCTGACAATGTAGAAGATGAAGACGACATCCAGCTATATGTAGATCTTGATGATGATTTGGCACATACCAGAGGATGTGCAGGTTTAGAGGGGGTGGATGTCGTGCCATGGCACGTCTATGGTGTGAAACCGTGCATGTGAGGCCATCAAATACAAATCCAGATGCATGAGCTAAGTGCCATGACGAGTCATTATATGATGCCATGTACATATGTTCATATTGTAAATGAGGTTCAATAAGATGAGTTGAGGCAGAGCAAGATCTAGGAGTTTTTGTACATGAATGTGGTGTGAATTATGGAGTTTCATGCATATGATGGACCTTGTAGTAGGGAACATCCTTCTTAACATGTATGGAAATGCAAAGGTTTGATGCTTATGAGTTAAAAGAAATTCAGTGGGAGCCAGTGTTGTGAGAACTCATCCAAGTCTGTCGAGCCATTAAAAAGAGCTTCTCTCAGCTTGTTGGTCTCCAGAGCTGGCAGTGGCAGCTTTGACTATGAGTATGTTAATAAGAAGGATGAGGAAGTGGATGTGTCTCTAAGTTGGCTTCAGTGCAACCACCACTTAAGCTTGGTCTCTCGCTTGCAAGCCACCCGGAGGATAAAGATGAACAAGAGGAGGAGGAGTAAGAGGCGGTTGATGGATCCCTTTTATGAAAATGATGAGGCCTTCGCTAGAGCTTTACAAGAGGGTGAGCACCATGATGCAACCATACTTCTATGTGGACATTCTTTTGGAAGTGAGAGTCTCCAACGTGTTCTAGAAAATAATGCCTGTATATCATGCGGAGCAGTAGCTAAGAGGGAAGATATGGCGCCAAATCATGGGGTGCTTTAATGGATGATGCAACCGCTTACATGCATACTTGCTTCTCTATATTGGTAATGAAAGAAATGAATATGAGACATTTGGCTGGCAGCTTACGTGTAATAATCTCTAGAAGAAACACAAGCATTAATGCGCAGCTTTTTTTTAAAAATGGAAAGCCGAATTCTAAGCTGCAAAAGGCGAGGGGACGCCGCATCTCTTGCGGGGAAACGGAGAGAAAAACCGGAGGCAGACGGCGGCGAAGTTCAGTAAAAAAGAAAAATTCTGCAGAGAAAGGGAACAGCGTCCATTCGATCAGTTTCTTTTATTTCAAGAATATATATACTACTTGTGCCTTGTAGGTGTTAGAATTAAAGGGTAAATTTAGTACTACATGATGATATACTTTTGGGAAAATCCATTTTCAAAATCGACACTGAAGCGATGCTGCTCCCCGCGTTTCTCTTTCGCATAATCAGCGTTCAAGCGACTTTTGAGACAAGCAAAAATAAAAAAAAACAAAGTGTAAAACCACTCATACAGATAAGCTTTTTTTTTCTACTACTTTATTGGACTTAGGAAAAGGGTAAGACCCATAAATCCTTAAAGGATTTGGAATTGAGAAAAGCTTGGTGAACAAGCTAATGGTTGTTTTTTTTTAGAACTTGATGTTTTGTGGAAAAAGGTATCCTCTTAGCACATTTAAATCACGGGAAATTGGTCTAGCTTCTGCTTGATTGAATTCTGGAAGTCATGAGCATGTTATGCCATCTTTTGCTTGTGAGATGTTAGAATATTAAGGCAGGTTTTCAGGTGAAAAAGAGCATCATGATATAATGGTTTTGATGGCACTGGAATTAAAGGATGTAACTCGTCACATGTATATTGGGAAAATTTGAAGGCCTTGTTATGCCTACATGTGAATGGTTCAAAGGATTTCGAGAAAGAAGACAGTGAGCAAAGGAATAAACACTTGGTATGCAATTTCGTGCAACCATCAGGATGAATTCAAGGATGTATTGAGGCAAATTGACACATGTATTTGTCATTGGAAATAGTGATGTTCAATACTCCTTGGGAAATTTTGTGTGTGAGTTTCCTTGTTGGATTTGACATTCACTCTCACAGCTAGAAGTTTCGTACTTTCCTGGCTGTACCGCACACTTCACGACAACGTGTGTGTGTGTGTGTGAGAGAGAGAGAGAGAGAGAGAGAGAGAGAGAGAGAGAGAGAGAGAGAGAGAGAGATGGTCGTTTTACCAAGGAGGCCGTGGGCACGTAGTTGTAATTATTTGCAGACAACATTTTTTTCTTTTTTTAAATTTCCATTATTTTCTCCCAAATTCGTGAAAAGGAGTGTCCAAGACACTCCTTTTTGGTACCACCAATGCATGCTTTGACCCTTAAAGGAAAAACTTTGTTTCTCTTATCTTGAGATGGGAAATGATAAAAGGAATTGTCCTAAGTCCCAAGGATAAGAACTTCTTGGGAATGGTAATGATAAGTCTAAAGGAATGCATGCTTGAATTATTTTCATTGGGAAAAACACTTTTGAGAAGCTATTTTCATAATATACTAACATTTGAGCATAAAGAAAAATTTATTACATTGCAAGGAGAGCATAATGTACCGTCTTCTCCTTTGATATGTAATATTGAGCTCCAAAAGCTTCATAAAGATAATGGAGTAGAACAAATGTTTTTTTGTTTTGCGATGTCTCAGTTTAAAAACCATTGTGAAATTTTGATTCAAGTATCTGTGAAGCAATTAATTCTTCTTTAAACAATTTATTATAATAATTTAAAAATGTTTTTCCAAAAACATTGCCAAAAGGTTTACCTCCAAATAGAGGGATATATCATCCCATATAAGTTTTAAAGGATTCAAAGCCAATTAGTAAGTCATCTTATAGAATAAGCTTGACAGAAACACAAGACGTTGGCTGAATATTTAGAACAAGGATTTATTAGGCCAAGTAAGTCTCTCTAGGCTTCACCAATATTATTGCTGAAGAAAAAAGATGCATATTGTGCATATATTATTGTGGATGAAATTTATGCACAATAAAAAATGAAATTTCTATTTCTAAGATAGATGAGTTGTTTGATCAATTCAAACGTGCTAAATATTTTAGTAAGATAGATTTAAAGTTTGGATATCATCAAGTAAAAGTTAGAATTGAACATGTGCCAAAAACAACATGTAGGACATCTTTGGGAACTTTGAGTTTTTATGTATGTCTTTTCGTCTAGCTAATGCTCTCACTACTTCTATATTTAGAAACATCTATGGTGGTTTTTATTGATGATATATTAGTCTTTAGTCAAAATGAACAAGAACATATTGAGCACCATAGAAAAGTATTTAAATTATAGAGGAAAAATAAATTATTAGCCCAAAAAGGGAAAAAATCTAAATTATTTGAAAGTAAAAGTTGAACAAAGCTCAAAGTACTTATGAAAAATAACTATTTGCAATTTTGCATGTTTTTAAAAAGTGGTGTCTTTATTCGTATAGTGCCAATTTGGAAGTATTATCTGACCATGAAAGTCTTAAATGTGCTAATGACCCTAGCTATCAAGTAGTTTGGAATTACTTGATTAAAAGGGATAACTGTTAAATAGAAAAATGCAGCGGGTATCACTCAAAATGATAGTGGTTCAAAGGAATCACTTAAAGAAGGGTCATTAGTGGTGGTAAAGATCATTAGTGCCTGGTAAAGATAGTTAATGTGTGGTAAAACCGGCCTGTCTATCTATAAATAAGAGTCTAAATCCTTGAAAAAGAGAAAAGACTATAAATTCTCATGGTGGTGATATAATAAAGTGATGTTTGCTTTGGCCACATCGTAAAGGTATGAGTATGTGATTGTAAAAGGAAGTAAGGACATGTACTCATTTGTGAAAAAAAAAGTTAACCATATTAAAGAGAGGCATTATTAGGAGTGGTTATGGATTCCATAATCGTAGACATAATATAATTATTTCTATTTATGCATAAAAAGTTATCAAACAAATAAGTTGCTCGAAAAAGGTCTAGAAATAAAAAGAAATTTCTATGTGGACAGTGTTTCACTTATTATAGTGTAATGAAAAAGAAGTTATTACCTAGATCCAAATTTAAGGATGTCTAAACTTTTAAAAGGCAGGGTCTAGTGTTAATGACTGGTTACTCAATCAAGGTACTTGGGAGCAAATAGGTGGAATGGGATGCCTAGTGATGTGTGCTATGCCAACGTACGAGTAATCGAAAGGAGTTGACCGAGAAAGGTTGACGTTGTCTCATCCACCAAAAGAATTTCTCGATTGAGTTGATGGTCGAGAAGTAAAAACAATTGGCCAAGAGAGTAAATGGTTACTTTACTTTTCATTGCTTATAGTATGCAAGGTCGGTCAACTAGTACTACGTAAGGTACTAAAAGGTAATAGAACAATCTTATTTGGGAATTGTGTCTCACAAAAAGGAAGTTATCCGTAAGATTGGCTCTAGTTAGGATATACAAGTATGCACTAGGAAAAGGGTTGATGGTAACTAGGTAAAGCTTCTGAGTGATCATGACACTCGAGAAGTAACACATAGTAATGAAAAGTCATTAACTGCATACAAGCTTCTGATCAAGGACACATGCAAAGTTGGTGGACATAAATCATATCGGTGGAAATAATCATATTGGTTTATCCACATATTTAGCATCAAACCAGAACAAAATATTCATCTTAGAAGAAGGTGTTAAAGCCAACCTCATTATTATAAGGGTAACATAAAGTTCAACACCGTGTCACATCTGTATGGTGTAATGACACTTACAAGGACAATAGGTGTTTTTAAAAGAAAAAGTTACTCTTAAGTAGAAAGGGAGTTTAAGAAAACATGAATGAGGAAGTACTATTCCTCTACTAAACAAAGTGTTTCTATAATTGAAATACTTATAAAAGAGAACTTATTCCAAGTTGAGTGGCTACACTGAGAAGAAAAGGTCTCCTAAGTTTGTTTTTGAGGACGAAAATTTTTCTGTCAAGGGGGAGGAAATGTTATGAGACTAATATGAAACAATATAAGGTAAGACTAAAAAATATTATCTATATGTAAAAGGTTTACATATAAATAAGGTTCAAGGGATTTCAAATTGGAAATACCTAAAGGAATGGTTAATAGGAATTAAGGTCAATGTAAAAGGGATGTAGATGGTGTATAAGGGAAGCCCAAAGGCCATAGCGGTAGGTGCCCCCTTCTAGGGGGAGTTGAGGAGGCATTGGATAGTGAAAGGGCCATGCCTAGTCATTGAAAGGTCAAGGGGATGAAGTTGGAAGATCATGCATCACCTCGGCCTATATAACCATGTGTTTAGGGTCCATTTGGAATATGGTTGGGTGGAGAATTAAGGTTCTAGTCTTAAAAGTCCTTGAGCTTATGATGCAAGGAGAATTACAATGAAACTCAACAAGTTGACTTGAGGCATGTGACTTAAGGCATCAGCAGCCACACAACATTGTATCGGCCCTTGCGATACCTTAATGGAAAGTCAAATTCTTGGATTTTTTCTATCCACCGAGATTTAGGAACGTTCAAATTAGTTTTTGAGTTGTCAACCATTTGATGCTCTCATGATCAAAGAAAATCTCAAACTTAGCACCGTAGAGATAATATCTCCACTTCCCAAGGGTATAAATGATGGCATAAAGCTCATGCTTATACGCAGAATAATTCCACTGAGCTCTATCCAACTTCTTGCTCTCAAGAGCTACCGGTCTTCCTCCTGTGAAGAAGTATATCACCAACTGCATAGTCACTAGCATCCATTTCAATCACTAGCATCTGTTTCAATCACAAATGGCTGATTAGGATCTACTATTTCTAACATAGGTGCAGTAGCTATGGTAACCTTATGGACGATTGAAATTTTTTTGCTGATCACCACCCCAAACAAATTTGTGACTCTTAGATTTTAATTGAGCTGTCACATTAGAACTACTAACTTAGCATAATCCCAGATGAATTTATGATAGAAGTCTCCCAACCCAAGGAATATTTGTAGTTCCTCACTTAAGGATTGCCTCTATTTTGTAGGATCCATCTGAATTCCCTCTACCGAGATTATGTGACCCAAATAATGGATCTCTGAGGTAAAGAACTCACACATGTTCTTTGCGTAAAGTGTGTTTTGCCTTAGCAAATCGAACACGAATCGTAAGTGTTGCAAATTCTCTTCCTCGGGTCAACTAAAGATCAAAATATCATCAAGAAATAATATAATGAATCGACTAAGATGATACAGGCAGCATAACATGCTATCCATAAGTGTCATAAACATAGTTGGACATTAGTTAGACCAAACGGGATAACTAAAAACTCATAATGCCCAAATCTAGTATGGAAAGCTTTCTTAGGCACATCCTCCTATCACATGATGCAGATGTGAACTTGATGATAGCCCGTCTTAAGTCAATCTTACTAAAGTATCACACACCTTGCAGCAGTTGATAAAAAAGCTCATCAACTCGCAATGGTAATGGATACTTATTCTTTATTGTGATTGGATTCAAACCATGATATTCCATGCATAAACGCATAGACCCATCTTTTTTCTTCACCAATAAAATTGTGATGCCCATGGCGAATTGCTAGGCCTAATGAAGCCCCTGGGTGTGGCGAGGTAGTTAGCAAGCTAATGATCTACCTCACTAGCTTCACTACTAACACACTAAGCTGATATGAAGGCTTGTAGACTGGTTTAGCATCCTTGAGCACTTTAATGGTGGCATGCTGGACATTGCACTCAGGGGGAAAACGAGAAGGCAAGTCGCTTAGAAACACATCAAATTAAATTTAAGAAAAAGACTTTGCAGAGAATTAGAAACTTGTTGAGTGGGCTTAGGAAAAATTTGAGTTTGTTCAGTATTATGCATAGAACTAACATGTTGTTCACATATGATAGAATTGAGAGATTTAATGCTCAAAGTGGAATTAAAATCACCACCACTAGAATCATCATGAGACAAAATTGAAGGAGACATGTAACACAAAAAGAGATTTTCTATTTCATGAGTATGTACAAGGTGGTCCACTTCAGCAGAACAAATGGGTGGTCCACTTCAGCAGAACAAATGGGTGGAGATGGGAGCACTCACCTTGTAAACAAACTTGTTTACCATTGACCTTAAAATAAAAAAGTATTATCTAGATAACTACAAGAAAGAGATGGTCCTAAATGAAAAAACCATTCATGGCCCAAAATAACATTAGCTTTAGTAATATGCATAACCTGTTGAAAATTTAAGTGCATTTCATGTCCCTGAATAATGAGTGGTACTTGCTTAACCAATGTGTCAGCCACCATGACATGTTTCTTGCTAGGTCTTACAACCACTATGAAATCAAATTCAAGAATAATCAACAAACCACCTAGTGATTCTCCTTGTGGAGCAAGGTTTATTGACAAGGTATAGGAAGGATTGATGAAATCAACATAAAAAACAAATTTATTAGCTAAAAGGAAAATTTGCCTAAATTTCTTCACGGCATATACCATTCATAAACCTTTATGCTCCGTGGTGGTATAATTCATCTTAGCCTTAGACAATTGTTGGCCTGGAAAAACTTATGGGGTAGTCAAGTTTATGTTCACGTGGCTGAGCTAGGACATATCCAATATTTGCAAAGTTAGAAGCATCAATATGCACATAAAAGGTAACATCCCAATTTGGCAAACATAGTATGTGAGCACTAGCTAAAACTTGCTTTAATGTGTCATAGGCTTGTTGGCATTCTTCTTTCCATTCAAATATAATGAGAATCTTATATAAGGGATGTGAAGTCTTGGCATAGAAGAGGATGAATTGCCTATAACCTACATGTCGATTAGGGATTCTACTTCTTACACCTCCTCTTCGTTCTTGCTATCTATGTGATAGTAAGGTTTGGGTAAGGTTTTAGTCTATAAACATCGGGTTGCTGATGAAGATTGATTCCATGTGGATAGGGATTTCCACATGCATGGGGTATGTGTGTAAGGAGACACTAGGTGTGGCCTTTTGGAGCTAACCTCAACTCCCTTATCTCCAAATTGATATGTCACTTGGTTATGTGTAGAGGTTGTAGTCGAAACCAAACCCCTAAAGTAATTGGTCATGCGGCCTATCAAGATAGTGGTAGGTTTAGCATTTATTGTTTGAGTGGGGTTTTCTCCCTCATGGTCTGGTATCCCTTCCATCAATTCTATATCAGAGGAAGTGTCGCTACTTGTTGAGAGTCTTATGCCCAGTACCATGCTGAATCTCGTTCCTGTGATGAAGAGGGTCTCGAAACAAAGGTGGGTTGATAAGAGCCTACTTGGGTCAACATGGTTGCCTCAAAATTTGTCTCTTAATTGTGCCTAGATTGTAATTCCATATCATTGCAGGCTATTTTAGGACTATGGAGATGTTTCAAATAGTTTGTTTTTTTAAATAAATAGAATTTAGTTTGTTTTTTAGGGTGTTAGAGAAACTTGTCCAAAATGGGTTTCAGAAAGTTCTAAATAATTTGGGAAGAGTTGTGCATGCACTTTTTTGGGCCAACCAAAGATGGTTTCCTATAGTTTTAAGGTGGGTCCCTTTACTATGGAAAATTATAAAAATTTTGGGTTTTGTGTAAAGTGTACCAAACTAACTACAACGGCCTAAAACCTATAATAAGTAAGTTTGTCCGCTGTGCACTTTTCAAAAACGTCTTCCTTTCTCACTATACTTTTACCTTTTCCCTTTTCCCTACGAGGATAGAGATGGAGTAGATGAGACAGATGGGAGAGCATAGGCAGAGTCTATATGAGGAGGTAACCAAGGCACCACATAGTTGAGCATAGGGCGGAGCACATTTTTCAGAATTCTAAACAGATTGCTCAGTCTCATCATAAACACGAGGAGTTTGTAGGTGACCCTTACCTTATATCCTTGGCCTCCACCATTGGAGATCCTAGCCCAATGACCATTTGTTGCACAAGCCCTAAAGATTCTACATGAGGGAGAGTGCTCAATATATCCTTAGCCCCTCGATGTGACATGTGCATATACGCTAGGATGTGGTGCAATGGGATAGATCCCTAGTCTGTATATATGACATCGACTGAGCCACCTATCAATTTTGGATATTGGCAATCTTTGCCCAGGGACAATAGATATTGATCCATAGACAAGGCCCGTCTCTCACAAACGATGCAAGAGGAATTGCTAGCCATTTCTCGTGAGTCAGGCATTGAGACCCTCTGAAGATGAGGGCTTCTACGATCCATCAACAGAGTTATAGAGGATCAAGAGAGAGTGTAATTAGATACAAGCTATAATAGAGGAGAGCAAGCACACACAACACAAGTGTGTTGGCTGTGCTAGACCTAGTGGCACATTTGCGGAGACTTATCGATATAGGGTCATGACTATTAAGCACATAACACGTGTAGAGCGGGAGACACGTGTGCATTATAACTTCAATCTGAAGGTAATGCAAACAGGTCTTAGGTGTACTGTCATGTGCACCCAGGTGGAGGCTACATGGTAGGATTATACTATTGCACAATGAGTTATAGAGGCTCCTTGTAGCAAGGTTAGATTATAGTGATGATGATTGAGATTGGCTAGGCTTAGATAGTAATAGTGACTAAACCCAGAGTAGCTAGGTTAGCACTCACTTTTTGCAGTCATTATATAAAGTTTTTGTACTATTGTCTTGTAGTTAAGCCTAAAGTAGATAGGCTAGCACCCTTATGTTGTAGATTCATGATTTATCCCATGTATTATTCTCTTATATTCATACATCATCTCATTTTAGTTATGTAGAAGTGTATCATTTCTCTCTCCCCCCCTCTCTCTAAGGCACACATGTACACAAACACACTCACACACATACACTTACGTAATGCACATGCGCACACACACTCACACACATACACTTACGTAATGCACATGCATTCACACACATATACACCTACATAATGCACATGCATTCATAGACATACACACACACACCTAATATTTTGTCTCTTTCATTTTAGTTGTAATGTGTGTGCAATTTTCAATGTGTTGTGGCCTTAGAGAACCCCCTTGACATAGGGCATTTGGTATGCACATTACATCCAAATGTGCTCTGATGGTACTCAAACTTTGTAAGAATATAAATGTGGACCCCATCCTTGCTCCTACAAAGTTTGGTCACCATTGGACCACATTTAGTTGTAATGTGAATACCAAAGGCCCAATTTTTTGGGGACTTTGTAAGGCCACAATACCTTGAAAATTGGGTGTTTACGCCTACGCACATTGCAACCAAATGTGGTCGGATGGGCGACCAAAGTTTATAAGAGTGAGGTTGAACTCCTCGAGGGGTTCACTACAAGTAAACCCTCTGTATCACGTGCATTCAAGAGACCTATTTTAAAAATCCATTATTTGCGAATTTTTTTATGAATAAAACATACGCTTTTTCTATTTAACCTATGAATACAACCTTTAAACGGTACCCTTCTATATGTAAAAAATATGCAAAAAAGGGATTTTAAAAATCCCTTGTTGAACCCACGTGCTATGCTTACATATTTATAAATGACCCCCCCTCCCCCCCGAGATGAAATCTCACCCTTGCTCTTGAAAATTTTGGTCACCATCAGACCATGTTTGGTAATAATGTGTGTGCCAAAGGCCCGACTTTCAATGTGTTGTGGCCTTACAGAGCCCCCTAAAAATTGGGTGTTTGGCACACACATTGTAACCAAATGTTGTCCAATCCAAAAGTGGATATGTGGACCCACCCTAACTCTTGCAAAGTTTGGTCACCATGAGACCACATTTGGCTACAATGTGCATGCCAAAGGCCCGATTTTCAATATGTTGTGGCCTTTGAGAGTCCCCTTGAAATTGGACCTTGACATGCACATTGCAACTAAATGTGCTTCGATGGTGAACAACCTTTTCAAGAGTGAGGGTGGGGACCACATATACACTCTTGCAAAGTTTGATTGCCATCGTAGCACATTTGATTACAATGTGTATGCCAAATGCCCAATTTTCAATGTGTTGTGGCCTAAGAGAGCCCCCTTGAAATTGGGCGTTTGGCATGCACATTGCAACCAAATGTGCTCCAATGGTTACCAAACTTTGCAAGAGTGTGTATATGGACACCACCTACCTCTTTCAAAGGTTTATCACCCAAATTTGGTTCCAATTAGCGTATGAGAGAGGCACAATTTCTAATGCGTTGTGGCCTTAGAGAGTCCCCTTGAAACTCTTGCAAAGTTTTCTCACCACCACATTTGGTTGCAATGTGCGGGTCAAAGGCCTAATTTTTAATGTGTTGTGTCCTTAGAGAGTCTCCTCAAAATTAGGTGTTTGTCATGCACATTACAACCAAATGTTCTCTTATGGTGACCAAACTTTACGAGAGTGTATATGTAGATGATGCCACTCTCACTCTTGCAAAGTTTGGTCACACCATTGGACCACATTTAGTTGCACTGTACATCCCAAAGGCCTGATTTTCAATCTGTTGTGGCCTTAGAGAGGAACCCAAAAATTCATTAAGGAAAATTTGGGATCAAAATGGGCCCTTTAAGGATTTCTACACATTCTTTCTCTACAAAAATGGGCACATGGTGAATTTTTTTCAAATCAACTGAGAAGTGAGCGGAGTTAGACATTTGGAATCTACTCTTCGAGACCTTTCCAATGCTATATAGTATGATGGTCAATTTTACATAGTCAAGAAGTCCCCAAATTTGGTGATGACATGGCATGTAAGGTGCCACAAAATCACCAAATTTGGGTATTTCTTGAATATAAAATTTGCCTATCATGCTATATATATCATTGGAAAGGTGTCGAAGAGTAGATTACAGCTAATACGTACCAAAATAGCCATTCTAAAGTGTAATACAATTTTATCAAAAGTGATCTATGTCATCTAAAAACAATCAAAGATATTATGCCTGCTTTGAAAAGTAGTACTCAGATTAATTGTATCTCCTGGTAGGGTGAGAATGTATAGTTTTCAACAAATTCCACCACTGAGATGACCACATCAATGGGAAACTACTCCAAGCACACATGAAACTGATGTTTTTTCCACTTGGCACAATGGGTGTATCGTATATAAGGATAGATGTGCTCTCTAAAAGTAGTAGTACACAATGCACATGGAGTATGTTTCTCCATGAGCTGCAACCTCCTCTCACTAGTTGCCCCTCACCATTGAGCTAGCACACTACATACTCATATTGCCACCAATACACTACCTCAATGTCACTAATAGTCCCCTCAAGCATAGGTAGTGCTGCCAACCCCCCCTTACACCACACGTTCCCTTAACACATGAAAGTGATGGTATAAGGCATCTGGCTTGCATGGACACAAAAGAGAGTGTATGAAATCGTGTAGGCTAGCACGCCTCCCATTGTTCCCACCACGAAGGGAATTTAACACATCATAGTAGAGTTAATACTCCACATGGTGCCGATAACATCACATTGATGGGAGTAGCACACAAAGTATGGCTTGCATCACTCAAAAGATCTTTGGTGAATCTTGAAGTGAGGGTGTGCCTCCACAAACTTAGTGTGTAACTTAATTTGACTCACCTCAAGAAAGCAAGTCCCGATCAACACACCCTTTGAGGCTCTTTTTCTCGCAAAAATGCTTTCTTGAATACTAGCGAAGCTCTACAATTCTCCTCCCAAAAATTCTCTAGAAGTGCCTTAATGCTATCGTTAATCAAATGATTAAACCTAGGAGCACGACTTCTAAAATCCCACAATACTCAACATTATCCGCATCTAGACATTGCCTCCTCAAAGAACCACCTCTAAGATACGTGGTGCTATGTGAAGAATGCCAGCGGTAGCTCTCATCTTGCCTACCATCTCGGGTCTATATTTGGCCATACAATAGCATGACGTGAAGCCAATGCATCCAAGGTATTCCTCTTCTTGATTGATGTATATGAGCGACAAACACTATTAAGAATATCATCACCCACTCTCCTTTCTCCACGCTCACCAATCTGAGCAATAGCCCTACACTCAGCTAGGTCAGGATGGCCAATAAGGGGTACGAGAATAATTGATTATGATAAGGGAGTGAGATCTTGAAAAAGCGAATGATCTTGGACACATGATGACGTATGGCTAGCTTGCCTATGGTGGCTCTTCCATTCAAACTCTCTCTAAGAGGAGGAGGAGGGTAACATGCTTCATCAAAACCAAGGGGGGAAATAGTAGGGAGAGGTGGAGGAGGCTCATGTGGAGGAGATGAGGGTGGTGGTGGCCCACCAACATTAGCAGGCTGCCTATTGGCGTGCTCTTCACTCTCTTTTTCGCTGATGACCTATCCTCTTTCTCTCCACTTCTTGAGCCTCATTGAGTAGAGGGTTTTCTATTCCTATCATAATTATTACTCCTACGACTTTGTGAGCCCATTCTCTACAAAATGCTATGAAGACTAGATGCCAAGCTATGATTGAATGAAATGAGTATACAAGTGTGTGCATTTGTATGAAACAACACTCTTTTGTATTGGATATTCTAATTCATAAGATAAGATTTTCCTTATTCAATTAGATGATTGTGGATTGATAGATATATCTTTTTAATTTAACTCACATGATATCTTTGGTTCTAAAAAAATAACTAAAATCTTTTTTAAAGAAGAAGAAATAAAATACATTTCTTTTAACTATAAAATAATATAGTACTTAATTTATATATGTTATTCATTTTTAAATCAAATTTAGTGTTTTTTAAATTAAAATTTAAAAAGAATGCCTTTAAATTATATATATATATATATAATTATATATATATTAAATAAATTAACAAATAGATCTTTTTAAAAAAATCATATAGATATAATAATATATTTTCTAATTGATGTATATTTTATTTAAAAAAAATTAAATATCATAAGAGTATTTAACACAAATATATACGGATTATCTATAAATTTTATATATAGATATATATGTGTGTGTGTGCGCGTGCGCGCGTGTGTGTGTGTATATATATTACGTGTATGTGAAACTATGAGTGGATGAACCCATGCATGGAAGGTGATGATGACATGGAAGCACGAGTTGATGATGTGGCATAATGGAATGCTAATTAATGTGGCATACACGTGTGTGACAAGTGGCACTAATGCAAGATGATGTGATATATCCATGGTGGATGTTTTAATGACATAGACTAATGACATAGACTAAAGATGTGGTAATTTGAATGAGGTGGTAGCTCTACCTCCTTGATGATATGCATGTGACATGGAATCTAATGAGGTGGCATGCCATTTCATTAATGATGAGGTGGTAGCTCTACCTCCTTGATGATGTGTTATTGCATGTGAAATTTCATTAATGATGAGGTGGTTGCTCTACCTCCTTGATGATGAGGTGGTAGCTTTATCTCCTTGATGATGTGTTATTGATGATGTGTTATTGTGTTATTGCATGTGACATGGCATCTAATGAGGTGGCATGCCATGTCATTAATAAGGTGGTGGCATAGTGAGATGGGTGGTGTGCCATGACATCTAGCATGAGGTGGCATAATGAAGTGGCACATTGAGGTGGAATCCATGCCATGTGTAGGTGACATGTCATACACATGGCCACATGCATGGCCACCTTACGGGTCTAGGTTTGGTACGTTATCTAACAGGCTAGGTTACCAAGCCTAATTAGACTCAGGTTTAGGCTTGGAAGGGAAGAAACTACTCAAGTAGAGCTATTTTTCAGATAAAATGGATTAAAAAAGACATTTTCTTCCTCAAATTAAACCATATGCTATTTGATTTCTTGAAGTTCTTCTTGATCTTGATTTCTTGAAATTTTCTTGATTTTCAAAATTAGGGCTTGCAGAGATTTTGAGTAATTTTCTCGCACTATCTTGCTTAGAGAGCCTATAGTTTCAAATATCAATCCTTAAAGTCCTTATTTCTTCAAGATCAAACCCTAGATTGCCAAATCTTGAGTTCTTGAAGAAGCATTGCAAGAAAAAGATAATGGTGCATAAAATCAAGGTTGCTGTTCACAGTTTTCAGATAATTAAGCAGAATATCAAGGTTGCTATATATAGAGTTTTCAGATTACTATGTAGAATATTTAGATTATTGCTGTGTAGAGTTCTCAGATTATTGTTTCAATGTTGCAGAGTGCTATGCTGAGTGCAAATTTATTGCAGTTTTGAAGAGATTTCAGTGAAGTTCAAGATTAATGAAGCTTTCAACAAAAATCTTAGAAGCTGTTGGTCTTTGATCTTTTGATAGAAGTGAAGCTACTTCAAAGGTAAAAACCCTAAACTGTTGTCTATTGTGAATCTTGGTTTGTATTTAGGGTTCAACATTGTATTAACAACAAGATTGAGGTTAATCTGAGTTAGATTAACATCAATCAACACTTTAAGCCAAGATCATAGCAAGAAGGTGTGTGCAGAGATTTATTTGCATACACAATCCTCATAGCAATGGGGAAATGCCTTTGGAATGATGTATTATTAAACTACAAGAATATGCATATGTGTAAGAGGATTAGAGATAATTTAAGTGATTAGTGTTAATCTTGATGTATTAGCACTAAACAGTTCACAGCTGGGGGCTGAGTTGAGATACGCCATGCGCAATGGATGACTATAGAATTATGTATTAGCACTGGACAGCTGGGTGGGCTGAGGTGAGATATGCCATGCAATGGATGACTATAGAATTATATTGCCATGGTAAATATATTGGTAATGAGAGAAAAACATTGAATATGACATACTCAGAGCAAAGGTGATTTAAGCAGTTTGAGAAGTGAGTTACACTTTTAGACAGTGAAGCATAGTAGACCATCATCGGCCCTTGTAGTCTCAAATTAGGACACACTTGCATGCCATTGCTGCAAGCTGTAGATCAATAGAAGAAAATCAGAATAACACCATTGATCTAAGAAACTAAGAGCATTGCAGGATTGTAGATCTGGAGTAACAATGTTGACAAATAGATAGAAGAGAGAGCAACAAGACTAACGCGTGCTTGACTTCATTCTTCGTTTTTCCTGAGCAGTGCTTCATCGACAGCAGGCGTTGCTTTGTTTTTCTTGTTCTCTCTCTTCGTTTCACCTCAGCAATGCTTCATCAGCAGGTGTTGCTTACCAACTTTCAGGCACACAACAACTCTAACAAACTGTGCAGCGAGCCGACTATGTTTCGTTTCGCCTCACCAAAGGATACTAGCACTCACATAACAGTAGAGGCATAGACGTCGGTTGCAAAAGTGTTGGTAGTGAGGGTAAACGCAGACAGTTGTTTGTTGTGGACGCAATCACAGCAAAAGCCAGCAGCTTGAGTGAAGTATTCAACTGAGCATCGCCTAGCTATTACAGCTTGAGTGAAGTCGAAAGCACATCAAGCACATTACAGAGGACGTTGAGCTTCACCTGGCTACTACAACTTGAACGAAGTTGAAAGAACATCAAGCACATTACAAAGGGCGTCGACTCCAGATAACTTTCATTACACGGAGTACAAAATGTGTGTTTAAAAAAAAAAAAAATGCAACAAGTTGCAACGTAGAGCAAAGGGCTCTAATAGCCATTGCAGTTTCCATTTGTGCGCATGCACAGCCAGAGATTTACGAAGAAGAAGAAGAAAAAACAATACAACAAGCTCCAGGGCAGAGCACTTTGAGCATTACTAAGCTCAAGAGAGCTTTCAACATATGGGGGTGGCTACCACCACAGCTAAAGAAAAGTTTCTTCTTCTTTTTTTCTCAAACGCTAGGGTTCTAACCCTTTTCAGCCCCCACTTACCTTTTTGTCCACCCACACCCAAACACCTAACCATTTACATTAACACACGGACACTCCTTTTGACGTGCCCATTATTTCTTTTGTCCAAGCTATTTTTCATTGGCCACACTCCAATTGTCCACCCTCCATTAATCCTTTGGTCTCTTAATTCGCATTACCTTGCTACCTTGTTGCATTTTTCATTTACACTCATGGTGCATACATACACTCCTTGAGAGGAGATATGGGCATGCATGGAGATTGATGGAGTTGTTTCTCATATGTGAGTTCACTTGCGAGGTTTGTTGGGGCATATTTGTAGGTATTAGTGCGTTGTGAGTCTTACTCACATGCCTTGGACTTCATTGATGATTTTTTTTTTCATACGTGTGAGGTGTGATTCATACACTTAGCATGTGCGGAGTGGGTTCACATGCTTTTGGATTTGCATGATTTTGGGCACTTGTGTAGTGATTCCTATGCGGTTTGGGATCTTGTTCACACACGAGCACATTTGTGTGAGGTGTTCACATGCTTAGGGCTTTTATGGGACATGTTCACGTGTACTAGCATATTGTGGGCGGCTTTATTCAGACTTTTGGGTGCATAGTGTTCTTTTCATGCACATTGGCACTTAGTTTAGGCACATTCACACATGAAGTGAGCTCATTGTGCATTTTAGCCTTGTTCACATGCTTGAGCATTGGGTAGTGTTCACATGGGTTACCCAACGACATGATCAGATTATACATCATTTTTGTTGACTCTGTGCATACATTTGGGACATCTAGACTTCGACCATTGGATCCTTCATCATCTATTTCATGTGATGAGAAGATAGTCCATTCACACCATAGATGGAGGATGGAGTTGTAGAGTTGATTGTCTATACATGTTCGTCATCTATGGGATGAGAGAGATTGGCACATTCAGTGATCCTTTGATTGTTGGTCATTGAGATATTTCTTTAAGACAGATGGATCAGTTTTTCTCAGTTGGGATGACTCCTATGGTCGCTTATTTGAGTGTCCTACATTCTTGAGTAGTCGTGATTATGTTCCTGAGTATGTATACCGCGTCGACATTGGACTGATGATGATGATGATGATGTATCACACCAACATACCCATTCTAATGTATCATGCACATATACACATGATGATATTGATGTATCACAAACACATACACATGATGATAGTGATAAACATGCACATGATGCCACTGACACATATGCACATGATGATGATGTATGTGATTGTGATATTGAGAGTGATGTGTGTGAGTTAGATCATATGGGCATGATCTTCATGGGAGGGATGATAACGAGCATTCCCAGCATTATGATTGATGATACGCCTATGTCTACCTACCTTCCAGCAGATCATAGTGATGCATTAGGAGATAGTGCTGCATTAGCCTAGCATGGGGATCAACTCTTGATTAGTGATACATCCATTGGCATGTGTGAGATTCGGGATGATGATACTTCACATGTTGATGAGTATACGATAGTCATTGAGGAGTATAAACCTAAGTTTCTAGTGCTAGATGATACTTCACTTGTTGTGATGAGCATACGATAGTGCATGAGGAGCATAGACCTGAGATTCTAGTGCTAGATCAGTTAGGCTATTCTTTTAGATCTTCTATTCAGGAGGATATATCTGATTCTATCTCTACTCCTAGCTCTCATAGCATACCTGAAAGCATTGCACATGGGTTTAGTGCATTTTGTTGAGGTGAGACCTTGTAGGAGAGAGAGGATTATGCATATGGATCTAGAGATCTTTTCATTTTATTTAGATATCTACTTAGATCCATTTTTATTGGAGATAGATCTGTCTTGGGATCTAGGTAATATAGGGGCACAATGGATTGGTATAGATCATTCCTATAGGGGTGACCTTAGTGATCTTGGAGATTCCAAGGATTGTGACTTTACTTACTTTTCATGTGTAGACACTCTATCCGTCTTGAGTGACGATGAGGTCTACAATGATCCTATTGATCATGTTTCTATCTTGAATGATCACTCACACATAGAGGAACTTGCACTTGAGGATCCAGTGCATGGTTTGGATCGTGTTTCTATTCACATTGACATAGTGGATAATGCCTTTGATTGTTCAAGTGGTGCTTTAGTGGATGACGACATTGGTTCACATTTATTCCTACACGACGCAAACTTCGAACTATGTTCTTTTGGCTCTTAATATGACGAGTGTCGACATGAGCCTATGGGTGCATTTTATGTCACTTTGGGCACATGGTTGCCGACTATGTGGCACATCATTTTGATGCACCTATAACACATCTTAGTCGTGGCATATACGATGGTTCTTCTGTGCTATGACCATTCCAGATCCCTGTTAGGGGTGTTGATTCCACTTGGTGGACACCTCGGGATTTGGCTTCACACTGTGGTTGTGTGGATGAGCTTACGAGTTTTCCCATCGACCCTGGTGCTACGAGGACATTGATATCGAGGATCCCTGATGTGTACCTTACCTATCCATTTGATCCTGGAGGGTACACGACTAGCTTCACCATCGATGATGGTTCCTTAGCCTCTCTATTTGCACCAGATCATCACGGGACCACTGTCTTTGATTCAGAGTGCCTTGGATTTCCTTTTGATCTCCAAGCAGGAGCTTATCTAACTCATCATGTTGATAAGAGTCCACTAACCTTTCCATTTGATCCGAGCATCATCAGAGATCACTTTTTGATGATGAGGATGCATTGCTTCACGTTGGACCTAGGTGGTTGTACACTTGTGGTGAGGGGAGATACAACCTATCTTTTCGATCCAGGTTGCATGAGATCTATGTACTTGACTGTGCGATTTTTTTTTGCTTTTGTAAATAGCCTCTTATATGTGTATTTTCTTGCACGACCACAATTAGATTTTGAGGACGAAATCGTGTTAGGAGGGGATGGTTTGTAACAAAGTGTTCTAAGGATACACGTGCACATGGGATGGCCCTAGGCACATGGGCTTAGGGTCATTTACATGTGGGATAAGGGCACATGGGCCTTGGGAATATAAAAGGCATGTGCTCTAGGACTAGAGTACCTTTTGAATCCTTTGGAGTATTCATTACACTTTACTTTCCAAATTCCTTAGTGCTAATATCTCAAGCTTTCTCTAATCTAGGATAATTAGGCTGATCCAAGGCTGACCTAGATGCTAATTTCTTTCACCTTCCTTGTGTGCAAAGTGGAGATGGAATTGAAAATAAAACAAGGAAGTTATTAATATTTTATAAGCGTAACCTGTTTAAGTTTGGAGTATGCCATATACACTATATTTGTGACACATGAAATTTGGCATTTGAACTTTTCGATTTTCGATTGGACTGTTGGGCTATATATAGAATGTCTCTATATATAGCCCTAGGACCTCCTCTATATATACTCATCTATCGTGTGTATTCCACACACTTTGGGGATTCAATTTTGTGTCTCGTGTGCTTCTCTCTCATCTCTCTCATGCTATCGCCTCCATCTCCATACAGAGCGTGTGCAATTCATGGTATCAGAGCGTGTGCAATTCATGGCGATCACGGTTCTCTTCTTCTTTCCATACGATAAGCAAGATAAGTCTCAACACGCTTCTCTTTTTCTTTCCATACAACATACATGTTTCTTTTCCATGGCACGCATCCATATCGTATGTGTGTGTATGAATACACACACATACAAGGCCACACGCAAGAGAAGGGATGTCCGTGTGTTTGTGTGGAGCATACTGGCAGATGAGCGAGAGAGAGAGAGAGAGAGAGAGAGAGAGAGAGAGAGAGAGAGAGAGAGAGAGAGAGAGAGAGAGAGAGAGAGAGAGAGAGATGCAAGGCAAGGACGTGTCTATGTGTGTGTGGGAGAAGTGATGGCCATGTGTGTGTATGTGTGTGGTTTTCACACCGTATGTGTGTGTATGAGTTTGCTTCTTTTCCATGGCATGCATCCACACCGTATGCGTGTGTATGAATACACGTACAAGGCCACACGCAAGAGAAGGGATGGCCGTGTGTGTGTGTGTGTGGAGCTTATTGGATGGCAGATGAGCGAAAGGGAGAGAGAAATTGCTGCCATGAGATAGAGAGATTACATTTGTTTTGCAAAGCAGAGAGAGCGGTGTGTATGTGTGTGTAAATACAAGCACACATAAGGCTGTGTACTACCGTGTGCAGGTATGCTACTATTTTTCCTTGGTGTTTTTCACCAGTGTGTGGGCAAGCAAAACCCATGTGAGGAAGGCCACATGCAAGAGAAGGGATGTCCGTGTGTTTGTGTGGAGCTTACTGGATGCAGATGAGCGAGAGAGAGAGAGAGAGAGAGAGAGAGAGAGAGAGAGAGAGAGAGAGAGAGCTGCAAGGCAAGGACGTGTCTCTGTGTGTGTGGGAGAAGTGATGGTCATGTGTGTCTATGTGTGTGGTTTTCACACCGTATGTGTGTGTATGAGTTTGCTTCTTTTCCATGGCATGCATCCACACCGTATGCGTGTGTATGAATACACGTACAAGGCCACACACAAGAGAGGGGATGGCCGTGTGTGTGTGTGTGGAGCTTATTGGATGGCAAATGAGTGAAAGGGAGAGAGAAATTGCTGCCATGAGATAGAGAGATTAGATTTGTTTTGCAAAGCAGAGAGAGCGGTGTGTATGTGTGTGTAAATACAAGCACACACAAGGCTGTGTACTACCGTGTGCAGGTATGCTACTATTTTTCCTTGGTGTTTTTCACCAATGTGTGGGCAAGCAAAACCCACAGCTCTATATACACCTACCGCTATATTAAATTATTTTATAGTTACATCACATCCATTTCACATCACATCTCATTCATTCACATCTCGATTCACATCACATCTCATTCATTCACATCTCGATTCACATGACATCACATCTCATCCATTCACATCCCGATTCACATCTCATCCATTTACTCACATCGACATCACATCCTCTCACATACACATCCACATCCATACATCCACATCCATTCTTCCACATGCACATCCACGTGTGTATGAATACACATACAAGGGCACACGCAAGAAAAGGGATGGCCGTGTGTGTGTGTGTGGAGCTTATTGGATGGCAGATGAGCGAAAGGGAGAGAGAAATTGCTGCCATGAGATAGAGAGATTAGATTTGTTTTGCAAAGCAGAGAGAGCGGTGTGTATGTGTGTGTAAATACAAGCACACACAAGGTTGTGTACTACCGTGTGCAGGTATGCTACTATTTTTCCTTGGTGTTTTTCACTAGTGTGTGGGCAAGGAAAACCCATGAGGAAGGCCACACGCAAGAGAAGGATGTCCGTGTGTTTGTGTGGAGCTTACTAGATGGCAGATGAGCGAGAGAGAGAGAGAGAGAGAGAGAGAGAGAGAGAGAGAGAGAGAGAGAGAGAGAGAGAGAGAGAGAGAGAGAGAGAGAGAGAGAGAGAGAGAGAGAGCTGCAAGGCAAGAACGTGTCTGTGTGTGTGTGGGAGAAGTGATGGCCATGTGTGTGTATGTGTGTGGTTTTCACACCGTATGTGTGTGTATGAGTTTGCTTTTTTTCCATGGCATGCATCCACACCGTATGTGTGTGTATGAGTTTGCTTCTTTTCCATGGCATGCATCCACACCGTATGCGTGTGTATGAATACACGTACAAGGTCACACGCAAGAGAAGGGATGGCCGTGTGTGTGTGTGTGGAGCTTATTGGATGGCAGATGAGCGAAAGGGAGAGAGAAATTGCTGCCATGAGATAGAGAGATTAGATTTGTTTTGCAAAGCAGAGAGAGCGGTGTGTATGTGTGTGTAAATACAAGCACACACAAGGCTGTGTACTACCGTGTGCAGGTATGCTATTCCAAGCTAGGCGGGAATGGCAAGCATCTATTTTCTCTTTTGAAAGATCTTCTCTCATTCTTTCATCTATTCATTGCATCCATATATCTCCCAATCCACTTCTCTATAATTGGACTATTTAGAATGCAGAATGCTTTATCCATTCTTCCTTGCCTTCCTTTTCCTTGAGGCGGCACATTAGTAATTAGTTAGTCATCCTCCTCATTGCTCCACAATCGTGGCATGGAAGGATCTATGCGAGATAGATGTTTTGAGATATACACAAGAGACTCTTGCATCAACCATCCCTTTGCCATGCTTTCTTCTGGCCTTGCTCTTTGTCTCACAAAGTAATTTAAGGTTTTCATGAACCTTTCAAGTAAAAACATCAATCGAACATGAAAAACAGAAACTGTATTTATGACCTGTTTTTAAATGATTGTTTTATGTCAAGAATACTGGGGAAGTATTTTAACCATCTTGTGAATGAGGTCATGGGAGACCTAAGTGATAAAGTTGCAATAGCTGACGGAAAGTCAATAGAGCGTCGACGTCTCGCGTGTAGCAAGGTCGGCCGAGGTCTTGTGACCAGCCTCGGTTTGATTTAAATGGTGAGCTTCCAGTACGGCGGATGAGGGACCAAGGAAGCGCCCTATGAGTGAAGCGCTAGGTGACCTGTGAGAAGGAGCCTAGACGATGCTGACCATACGGTGCTCAGGCTTTGGGTCACCGAAGATACCCACGCGTGCGTCGGGGAAGAAAATGAAACAAGGAGTTAGAGTTGTTTTCTGAACTCGGGCATGGATTTGGTTGATTAGCCTTGCTGGTCTTCAACGGATAAGTCCATGGCTCTTTTATATGGATCTGTTGGTTGATCTTGCTGATCTTCAACGGAGAGTCCATCTGGATCTTTCTTACGTGATTATATTTCCAGGTACTATGAGCTAGGAACTATCGAAAAGGCCCCTATAAGTGAACAAGTTGTGAGCGTTCTGGTTGCCAATGATGCCATAGGTACGCTGGGAAAGAAATGAATGTAATACTTGATTATATGTCCGAGTACTATGAGCTAGGAACTATCGAGAAGTCCCCTGAGTGAGCTGGTGGTGAGCGTTCTGGTGCCAATGATGCCATAGGTACAACGATGAAGGAATGATTGGAAATTAGAATTCAAACTAGATATTTTGGAGGATTATGATCAGTGATACTATGGTTTCATTAAAAGATTATTTTAAAGATAGCTGAATCTGTGAAAAAGGCAATTTCATATTGGGTGTGTAAGTGGTGTGACTATCTTTAACTTTGCTTGAAGCACCGGCTAGGGGGCCTGGGAACTCTTTTCCCTAGTATCTGGGGTAAAACATAGCCAAATTCCTAAATGGATCCTATCATTACAGTGGTTGGGTGGTTGGCTAACCCATGGGATTGGATGGGGTTAGGCTGGACTGATGGATCCCTAAAATGAGACTCAATTCTGTTAAGTTACGATAGTTGAAGTAAATCCCGGATAACCCTTGTTCTATGGAAAAGAATCAATGGCTGTGCCTCTTGATGAGGAAAACAGCGTTGAACTCTATGATCCAAAGGCAAGTCTCTTCCTTGATCTGACCATGAGACTTACGGGTTTGGTCGGATTAGTTTGGTTAGTGAAGACCTTGACTACGTTAGAATAAAATATCTTGGAGAAATCGCTCGTGATTTCTAGGCAAGGGAAGTTTTTTCGGGTTCAAGTTCCATGCTTGGAGGTTTGGGTTGACGAAATTCCTGATGGGAAAGGGTCATTGGGACTAGAAGGTGAGCATGAAGAGGCACCGGAGATACCGGAGATCAATCCGACTGCTGCTGCAGATGTGAAAGAGATCAAGGATTGGAACCAAGGAGCGAGAAAAGTTATGTATTGGCTCTCTATCAGTATACAGGACACCATGATTGGGCACATACAGGCGTGGTAAACCTTGGTAAAACTCTATGAAACAAATACCAAGGCACGAAAGATACAGTTGAAGAATGAACTTCATATTGTGGAGAAAAAAAGTATGTCTGTGAATGACTATGCATTGAAGATAAAGGGTATTGTGGAATCCCTTGCATCTATTGGTGTTTCAGTAGATGATGATGATAAGGTGGAAGTCTATCTACGTGGTCTCAGGCCCCACAATACAAGGCGTTCAAGACGTCTATTCAGCCTCGAGAAAACATTCCCAATTTCACAGATTTGGTGTCTATGCTGATTATAGAATGCTGATTTATAGAAGAGAAGAGCTTGGGTGAAGACCAACAGTCTTCATAAAACAAAAACAGTTCAGAGCAACAGGCCTTCTACACAAGTTCAGGAAGAGGACGAGGTAGAGGAGGCCGTGGACGCGGCCAAGGAGGTGGCCGAATAGGTAATCAAAATTATGGCCAGCAGCAGCAGCAACAACAATAGTCCCATAATTCACAACAACAACAACAACACCAGGTGGAAGAGGCCAATTCAGAGGCAGGGGGAGTGAAAGAGGTCATGGAAATCGGCAAAGGCAGTATAATGATACACGTGAATGCTTTTATTGTGGTAAGCCTAGACATGTGTGCAGGCAGATTGTTATAAGAAGCAGGCTGACATGCAAAATGGAAAATTACAACAAAATAACTATGCATCATCGAGCAGAAACAATGAGGATAATGAAAGGTTGTTTGTTATGCAGCATGTCGTTAATGCCATGTCTGAAAATGTTGAAGCAACACATAAAGATGAATGTATGGTACGTTGATTCAGCTGCTTCGAACCACATGACAAGTCATGGGGAGTGGTTCAAGGAGATGAAAAACCTTGAAAGACTAGGTTTTGTGGAAACAGGGGATGACACTGCTCATCCAATTGCCCATGTTGGAGATGTGCCATTGTCTATGCAGGATGACAAAGTGAAGTACCTTGTAGATGTACTTCATGTTCCGAACATAACAAAGAATCTGGTTTTAGTTGGCCAGATGATTGAGCAGGGTTTGAAGGTTCGGTTTAACCCTCTAATGGTTGTTATGTGGAAGACTTTAAAGACAAGTGCAGGTTTGTTGCAAAAGGCAATAGAGTGGGCAGAATGTTTACATTGAATGTAAACATGCCTGAATTGAGTGCAGCGATGTTTGCAAATGGTTCAGGAATTGTTGCAGACACAGACATTTGGCATAAAAGAATTGGACATGTGAATGTGCAGAGAATGAAGTCTATGCAGACTAAAGGAATTGTGACAGGGCTGCCAAAGTTTAAAGTTGAAGGTATGCAGAAAATATGTGAAGCATGCCAATTCGGAAAGCAAACAAAGCATGTATTTCCACGTAACAGAAATGTGAGCAGAAATGCACTAGATGTTGTGCATTCAGATGTATGGGGTCCTAGGAAGACCATGTCTATGAGAGGCTGCATGTATTATGTGGCATTTATTGATGACCACACAAGGAAAGTGTGGGTATACTTCATGAAGGAGAAGGGTGAGGTGTTCACTCACTTTCAGAATTTCAGAGTTATGGTTGAAAAGCAAACAGGGAAATATGTAAGGTGCCTAAGGTCAGATGGAGGGGGAGAGTACTTCTCCAATGAGTTCTCTGAATTTTTGAAGAAGAATGGTATTCGGAGACAGTTTACATGCAGATACACTCTGCAGCAAAATGGAGTTGCTGAGCAGAAAAACAGGCACATTGCTGAGATTGCGCGAGCATTGATGGAAGAGAAGAATATGCCGCATAGCTATTGGGCTAAGGCTGTTTCTACAGCTGTTTACATCATGAGAACAGGACTCCAACTGCAGCCATACATGATGTAACTCTAGAGGAGAGGTTTACTGGCAAAAAACCTGATTTGTCTCATCTGAAAGTTTTTGGATGCATTGCATATGTGCATGTGCCAGATGAGCTGAGAGCTAAGTCGGATCCAAAAGCTGAAAAATGTGTGTTTATTGGGTATTCCCTTGAGCAAAAGGGATACAGGTGTTATAACCCTGCTACACGTGAGTTGAGGGTAAGCAGGGATGTTGTTTTTGATGAGATGAGCAGCTGGTATGCCCATGAATGCAAAGCTGTGAAGATCTGGGAGAGTGAAGAATCCTGTGCAGAGGTTTACCTATGATGGTTATGTGGCACATCACTATGCATACATGGCAAAAGTTGTACAGGTTGTAGAGCCCACATGCATTGATGAGGCTGTTGGAAATGTGTGTTGGGAGAAAGCTATGGAGGATGAGGAGATGGATGCACTATATGGAAATGAGACTTGGGATTTAGTGCAATTTCCTGAAGGCAAGAAAGCCATTGGATGCAAGTGGGTGTACAAAGTAAAACATAACAGTGATGGAAGCATAAGCAGGTACAAGGCTAGATTGGTAGCCAAAGGATATGCGCAAACATATGGCATTGACTATGAGGAAACTTTCAGCCCAGTTGCCAAGATGGCAACAATGAGAGTTGTGATAGCAGTGGCTGCACCAAAGCAATGGTCTTTACATCAGATGGATGTAAAGAATGCATTCTTGATTGGAGTTTTGTAGGAAGAGGTGTATATGTTGTAGCCACCTGGTTATGAGGATGTGAGTCACCCCGAGCATGTTTGCAGGTTGAAGAAAGCCTTGTATGGCTTAAAACAAGCACCAAAGCAATGGTCTTTACATCAGATGGATGTAAAGAATGCATTCTTGCATGGAGATTTGTAGGAAGAGGTGTATATGTTGCAGCCACCTGGTTATGAGGATGTGAGTCACCCCGAGCATGTTTGTAGGTTGAAGAAAGCCTTGTATGGCTTAAAACAAGCACCAAGAGTATGGTCTGACAAGATTTCTGAATATCTTATCACTATTGGCTTTCATGTAGCCAATGCATATTTCGCACTGTATGTGAGACACAGTGATAGAGGGGTTGTGCTTGTTGTCATCTATGTAGATGACTTGATCATTACAGGGAACCATGATGCAGAGATCTTTGATGTAAAGATCT
Source organism: Cibotium barometz (assembly GCF_041138505.1). Classification (NCBI taxonomy): domain Eukaryota; kingdom Viridiplantae; phylum Streptophyta; class Polypodiopsida; order Cyatheales; family Cibotiaceae; genus Cibotium; species Cibotium barometz. The sequence goes on along the minus strand of NC_141075.1, from coordinate 32,553,810 downwards.
TGCTTAGACAGAAGTTTGAGATGAAGGATCTGGGGGAGCTCAGATATTTCTTGGGCATTGAGGTGATTAGGTCACCACATGGTATTGGATTACTGCAGAGACAGTATGGCTTGGACATGTTGTCCAAGTATGGTATGACAGGCTCTAAATCTCAGTGCCATTGGATCAGAATGGCAAGTTGAGTGTAGATTCAGGAGAGATTTTGGAGGATCTACTATGTATAGGCACATAGTCGGAAGCTTGATCTACATGACGATCACCAGGCCGGACTTGAGCTATGTTGTTGGGTTGGTGAGTCAGTTTATGCAAGTTCCTCGAAAGATGCATTTGGATGCATTCAGACGCATACTGAGGTATGTGAGGTCTACTTTGCATTGTGGACTATTTTATGAAACTGGGACAGAGATATGTGTACATGGGTACACAGATGCTGATTGGGCTGGATAGAAGATCTACTAGAGGCTTCATGTTTTCTTTGGGGAGTGCTGCTGTGACTTGGAGCAGCAAGAAGCAGCCTACGGTTGCTCTATCCAGTACACAGAGGCCGAGTACAGAGGTGCTGCTATGGCAGCATGTGAGGTAGCTTGGTTGAGAAAGCTACTTGTAGATTTGGGTCTATCAGTGGTGGTAGACAAGTTGTCATTTTTTGTGACAACATTAGTAGTATACAGTTGGCCAGGAACCTAGTTTTTCATGCTCGCACGAAGCATATAGATGTCTACTACCATTTTGTGAGAGAGAAGGTTTTGGCAAGAGACGTTGATCTTGTTTATGTCAGCACCACACAGGATCAGGTCGCTGACATCTTCACCAAAGCATTGGGTACAAAGAACCTCCGCAGATTCAGGGCTTCGCTTGGTGTACATGAGATGGAGTTGAGCTCAAGGGGGAGTATTGAGATATCGAGCTCATCTAGTGAGGCAGTGGACATTGATGACCCGCCTGGGGGATAGGGCCCACACTTACCCCACTGGCATGGTTGGTGAGATCATGGGTGATATGCAGCCAGTGGGATGACAGGCTATGTGACAGCCATTCTAGAGACTGGGATAGTTATAGTGCCAGCTCATTTAGTTGGGTTCACACTATAGAGAACCCTAGTATGTATTTGGTTGAGTACCTTTTCATATTGTGTACTCTTATCTTGGTATATGGTGTGTTGAGTGTTGAGTGAAGAAGAAGAAGATTTTCAGCCTCTCACCTTGTGTGTTCTCTTTTAGGGTTTTGTGAGTGTGTGTGTACTTGCAAGAGCTCAAGAGCTCTTCTCCCCTGCATCTTTTCATGCTAGATGAAGAACAATTGATGGCCAGGTTCATTCGGGGACTGAAGAAACCTTTGAATATCCTAGTAAAGAATGCCAAGCCAGTTTCCATGGCCGAAGCAGTGCGGATGGCAAAGGATTTCGCCAAGGCCTTTGATGTCAAGGTTCCGCCAAAGCCAGCACCATCATCTTTCAAAAGATTTCTAGCTCCAGAAGGTGATTCCAACTTTCCACTGCCTAAGAGACAACAAGGTCAAACTTAGGATATGGGAAGTTCTAGAATGGAAGAAAGGTCCTTTTCCCGGAACGCAATCCCCTGGAATTCAACTTCATAAGTTCCACCCTTGAACAAAGAAGTGAAATGCTATAACTGTAGGATTTGGACATCGTAATAGTTATGGATTGCCGAACTCCTTTTGGATCAATGTTTTCAGTGCAAGGAAGTTAGGGACCAACTCCTTTTGGATCAATGTTTTCAGTGCAAGGAAGTTAGGGACCAAGATTCTAGACTCGAGCTCCTTCCTTCCAGAGTAATCAGGTTCCTTTCCGTCAAAATCAGGGAGATCCCAGAGGAAGACCCTCTAACCAATCCTCAGCTTCAATCCAAAAAAGTAATGCAAGACCTCCGCCTGAGAATAGGGGAAGTCAAAGAGAGATGTTCCCAAATCAGCTGTCCACTTCCACCAAGGCAATAACACTGGAAGTGATTGAAGAAGAAGATGATGAAAGAGATTATACTCCACCTGCGAGATGAGGACATCTCATGTTTTTTAAGTGGGGTAGGATGTAAGATTACTCCCTCTAGATTTTGAGGTGTAAAGGTGTAAGAACCTCCCCTTCTATTCTTGTAATTATTCCCCTATCTAAAATAGAAGAAAGATCTTGTTTTACCCTGTTTCGACCTAGAGAGAGAAAATGTCTAGAGAGAGATAATCCAAAATTGAGATATCTTTGGATATAAAAATCCTCCTAGTGCCTAAATTCGATTCCCCTGAAATAGAAGTTCAACATGAACTTTCCAATGTGCATTAGGAATTAATTGAAAATGGTATAAGGGACCTTAGCCTAAGGGTCTACATTTTCAGAAATTTTTAGATTATGGTCCAATTAAGGTTGCAATGGGCCAATTGTCACCTATAAGTAGACCCTTAGTCATTTGTAATAATATATTGGAGCTATACCATGCCATTTGTAATAATATATTGGAGCTATACCATGCCAGTATTATATTAAAATAATCATATTTTCTATTATCCTTTAAATTTTTCTCTCTCTTGGGAGCTTGGAGCTCTCTCTCTCTCCAACAACTCTTCGTGTTACTCTTCTCTTCTTGGTGGACCAATTGATTGGTTGGGGGCTTCACTGCAATTAGAGAATTAAGCCAAATGGAGGTAAATTTAATTTTTATGGTTTTTTCTAATTTTCTCAATAACTTTCTTCTTCTCAACCCGTCTCAAGCTTGAGACGCTTTCAAAATGATTGTTTTAATTCAAATCAAGCTTTCCCTAAGTTTCTTAATGTTTAATTAGCATTAAGTTAACCTTTATGCTTAAATTTTAATGCTTTCTTTAAGTAAATCTCTCTCTAAAAGAATAGCCATCTTATGGCTAAATCCCTTGAAAAAGGATGCTTCTCAATGACAGTCTCTTAATTCAAAGCTAAACTCTAGGCTTGATAAGCTAGAGATTAAGAAAATTATATTTTCATGATTTTGTATTATTAAAATAATGGTAAATTCTTTTATATTGTTTATGAGTAGTTGAAAACTACTCTAATTCATTCTAAATGAGAAATGGATTAACCTAACAATTTGGAAAAAGAGGAATGTTGGAATTAGTTTAATCTAGTGTGATGAGGATCTGAATAGATATAAATGGAGGTGATGAGATGTAATGTGGATGAATGTGATGTGATGAGATGTGGATGAATGTGATGTGATGAGATGTAATATGATGTGATTGGATGAGAATGGATGAAGGATGATGGGAATAGATATGCTTGATTTAGAAGAATGTGGAATAACGAGAAATGATGTGGAGCAATATGAAAAGACGAGAGTTCGGTAGAAACTATATTTATGACCTATTTTTAAATGACTGTTCTATGTCAAGAATGCTCGGAAAGCATTTTGACGGTCATGGAGACCTAAGTGATAAAGTTGCAGCAGCTGACGGAGAGTCAATGGAGGACGTCTCACGTAGCAAGGTCGGCCGAGGTCTTGACCAGATTTAAATGGTGAGCTTCCGGTACGGTGGATGAGGGACCAAGGAAGCGGCCTATGAGTGAAGTGCTAGGTGACCTACAAAGGAGCCTAGAGGGTGCTGACCATATGGTGCTGAGGCTCTAGGTCACCGAAGATACCCACATGTGCATCGAGGAAGAAAATGGAACAAGGAGCTAGAGTTGTTTTCTGAACTCGGGCATGGACCTGCTTGATTGGCCTTGCTGGTCTTCAACACATGAGTCCATGGCTCTTTTATATGGATCTGTTGGTTGATCTTGCTGATCTTCAACGGAGAGTCCATCTGGATCTTTCTTATGTGATTATATTTCCAGGTACTATGAGCGAAGAACTATCGAGAAGGCCCTTGAGTGAACAGGTGGTGAGTGTTCTGGTTGCCACCAATGATGCCATAGGTACACTGGGGAAGAAATGAATACAATACTTGATTATATTTTCGAGTACTATGAGCTAGGAACTATCGAAAAGGTGAGCATTCTGGTGCCAATGATGCCATAGGTACACTAATGAAGGAATGATTGGAAATTAGAATTCAAGCTAGATATTTTGGAGGATTATGATCAATGATACTATTTTTTCATTAAAATATTATTTTAAAGATAGTTGAATCTATTATTGGGTGTGTAAGTGGTGTGACTATCTTGAACTTTGCTTGAAGCACCGGGCGGCTAGGGGGCCTGGGAACTCTTTTCCCAGGTACCCGGGGCAAAACATAACCAAATTCCTAAATGAATCCTTTCACTACAGTGGTTGGGCGGTTCGCTAACCTATGGGATTGGATGGGGCTAGGCTGGACTGATGGATCCCTAAATGGAGACTCAATTCTGTTAAGTTACAAAAGGGGCAGGGATCTTGCAATATAATTGTTACTCTCCTTTGTTTTTAGTCTTTGTGAAGACACCCTTCAATGAATGCATTACTCCCGCTGGTGTATGAAATAGGCAATCACACTTTTCACCTTATTGTGCTTCTTCTTAGTTATTACCCATGGTGCCTTTGATAGGACTACGATTGCCACTCTCACTTTCAATTGGCCATGCACTTTGAAAGTGTCCAATGTTTTATAAGTCATCCCTTGCACCCTTTGTATCTCTTTTACCAATTAAATGGTCGCAAATAGTTGTTGCCACATTCTTGAAGATATGAATGGATCTAAGAGATGATTGATCTTCATGTCAAACCAATATGGAAATCAAAAGTAGATTGAGTGTCTATACATCCCATTTGATGGTGGATTGGGGATGCTTCTCCATGCCTCAAACCAATCTCTTCCTCTCATCACAAGACATCATATGGCACGTACTTGGGATATGAAGGAGGGAGAAATCGATGATGTTTGTTATACACCACCTTCTTAAGTGTGAAGGGTCTTTCTAAAACAAGTGATGGTCTACAAATCGGACATGCATGATGTCCGGAGTTTACCAAACCTATTTTAAAATTGAGATGATTGAGATAGAGATATAAACTTAAAGTTTAAAGGTTAAAGCCTTATGCATATAAGGTTCAAGTATGTACCTGAGCACTCTAAGAACCCGGGATAGTCATGCATCATCCAAAGCAAAACTCCTTTCACCTCCGCCTCACGCCTATTTATTGGCCTTGAAACGCCATGTACTTTGATACCTCACCATAGGATCTCAAGATCCTCAATCAAAGGCTCGAGGTACACATCCATATTTGCCACCTTATACTTGTTTGGTACAAGGAGAGCAAGCATGATATGACCTTTCTTGATTTCCACCCATGGAGGGAGGTTGTAATTCACCAATATTATAGGCCAAGTAGACCATGATGTGGACTTAAAGACAAATGGGTTAACACCATCCATTCCCAAGCCAAGACGTAAGTGACGGGGCTCATCCTTAAAATCTGGCCATTGATGCTTCACATGTTGCCATGCGGGTGAATCAGCTATGATCCTCATAATGCCATTGGTTGCGCGATGAGTAGCATGCCATGTCATGAATTCTACAATCCCCTTATATTTAAACATGTTTTGGATGCGAGGAATGATAGGGAAGTGTCTCAAAACCTTTCGGGGAACTATATCTCCTTGCAAATCATCCCTATAGCGGCTCTCCCTACATTGTAAACATTGTGTTGCATCTTTATTAACCCCTCTAAATAGCATGCAATCATTGGGACATGCGTGTATTTTTGTGTAATCCATACCTAGCAGAGAGAGAATTTTACAAAACCCATCTTGTGAGTTTGGTAATAGATTTTGAGGGGGAAGAACCTTCTTGAGAACCCTACAACAAAACATAAGAAATCATATGTCGAAACATTAGCAAGAAGAGTATATATAAAATGAAACATTTTCTATATGAAAGAATAGAATGAGGCGGTCTTACCGAAGAAGACTTGTGACACTTGCATCACTCCTTCCATAAGTTGTTTTCAAGTTTTCTTGTAGGGTAGAGTATGAACATCACTCATATAAAGGGGTGCTTGCCTCTCTATGCAAGGTTTCCTCGTCTTGAAAAATTGGAGCTTTCTCGCTATCATCTATGACCTCCCATCCAAAGAAGTCATTCACCATGTCGTCATGATGATATTCTCTTCCTCTTTATGTGGAAATGGTGGAGGCACCTCATTCATTGGTTGGGGAAGATGAGTCTCACCCATGCTTTCCATATGAAGCCTTACCACCTTCCGTACTCTACCCGATGTCACCAAATGGTGTGGCATGTTACCTAGCACTCTCCTATGGTTCTCCTCCATGTCATCATCTGCACTTGGTCGTGCCAATTCCTCATGAAGACCATATATCAGGACATGCTCAATATATATTATCCCTTGCATCGATCACACACACACACACAATGAACTTTTTCTCTCAACCATGTCTTGGAAACAACTTCTTGCCCTTAATGATCACTATTAGATATCTTTAACCCTATCAAAATTGATTTAGGGTTCATACAGAACACACAACACTATCCATAACTATAAACAAAAAAATTCCCAGGGTTTCGTTGCTTCACATCAACTACAGCAACGTTTTCTTGCTACAAAGTAGTGAAAATTCGTTTGTGGGATCCCACTACCCCCTCTGCGCACCGGATTCCCGGATGGTAGCAGCGGAAGTAGCTTCCTCTTGCGCGGGATAAGGTTTCTCACTCGCAGTCTCGCCCTCGAATGTTCGAGCACGAAGCTGGTGGTCATTCCGAAAACCAAAACGGGGAAATTTCCCATGCCCAAAAAATGGGGACGATTCCACCATTTTTGTTTTCTTAATGAATTTTTCTAACGACGTCAAGATACTGAACTAACCTTCATCTGATTAAATCAGATAGAAGGAAAACTATTACACACTTAACTTGAAGGAATCAACTCTTTTTTCCTAATTGAATCAGGCACAGCCGTTGATCTATTCATTAGAAAAGTCTTCAGGCTTTTATTTAACTACTCGAGTTCTAAGCGTATTCCTATTAATCAATTTTATTATTAAAACTCTATTGATTCTAGACCCCATCCGTCCCATGGGTTAGCCACCACCCAACCACTGGAATTAGTAGAACCAGACAAGTACTCACCCACCCATAATTGAATGTCTTTCTTAACTTTTGCTTTAGAATACAGATACCCACACACTCCTCTTTAAACTTTAACTTTTAAAACAATCCATTGACAAACAATTATGGTTACAGATGTCATAACTCAAAATTTCCATTCAATCCTTGTTTCTCACAAAACAGTATCACTCTGGACTCTCCGTTGAGACCAGCAGGTCAGCAAACGAGATCCAGTAATAGATTACAATAATTTTCTCATCATCATACATATATATATCTTCCACGACATATGCATGGGTGTCCTAAGCACCGCGAGCCCGTGCATCGCCTGGTCAGAACCCTCTAGGATCCTCCTTAGGTGTCCTGGCACTTCACTCATGGACCGCTTCGTCGGCCCTCGCCCATCGTACCGGAAGCACACCATTTTTCACCATACCCAGGCTGGTCAAGACCTGGGCAAGTTTTTGCCGCGTGAGCCATCCTTTGAACACTCCCCGCCAGCTGTTGAAACCGAACTTCCCTTAGAAAAACACATATACCAAATGCTCCCTTCAGCATTGTGGCGTAAGACAGTCCTTTAAGAAAATAAGGTTTCTATGCAAGTTTTCAGAGTTTTGATTTTCTTTTGAATACAATGGGTATATCTTAAATCCGTATCCCAATACTTTCTAGATCGTAGGTCTAAAATTCCAATAGAATTTCCTAAATTTTGTAACCTTGATTCTCAGATCAGAATCAAGGGTCTTAACTTGATTTCAGATTTGGTGGGTGATTTGAGTATATTTTCCTGAACTAGTCACATCGTCTTTTCTTAAAACTGACGAAGGAGTTATGTCTTTGTCATAATCTGATTCAGGGTTTGAGTTTGGAAAGGTTCTCCCTAAACTATCTTTCTCGAAGGAGGGTAATATTTCAATTCCTACTTTACTGAATTTCAGTGAGTATTTTGCTTAACTGAATTTAAAACTAATCACGAATTCCTATGAGGAATAAATTAATCATTTATCTAAAATTTTGACTTCAATAGTTTTTTTGAATTTTACCATCCTAGAGAATATGAAACGGTAGAATTTTCTCTCACAAAATATTTACTTATTCATTTACCAATATTCATGGGATTTAAACATAGGATTAAAGAGAACTCTTATTTTGATAAAAAAAATTCTGTATGCATCTATTTATGCAAAAAAACAATTTTGATGAAAGTAACACTTTTATAATACAAAAAAAATTCTTTTATGCATCATTTTATGCATAAAAATCAATATTGGTGAAAGTAATACTTTTACAATTAAAAAAATTCTTTTATGCATCATTTTATGCATAAAAATCAATATTGGTGAAAGTAACACTTTTACAATTAAAAAAATTTCTTTTATGCATCATTTTATGTATAAAAATCAATATTGATGAAAGTAACACTTTTATAATAAAAAAAATTCTTTTATGCATAAAAATCAATATTGAGGAAAGTAACACTTTTATAATAAAAAATTATTTCCAATATACATCTTTCTATGTATAGAATTTGAACCTAATGAAAATAACTCTTTTATTAATAAAAAGAAATTATCCAATATGCATCTTTCTATGCATAGAATTTAATTTTAATGGAAATAACACTTTTATAATAAAAATATTTCTACTATGCATTTTTCTATGCCTAGAATGAAAATAACACTTTTAGAATACACAAACGGCGGGGATTACTCTTTTTGAATAATAAAAGATAAAACTTATTTCACAAAATTTAAGAAAACTTTGCCATAACCTCCTTTGTATGGCTGACCATTTTTCAATTTTTTCTATCCACAAGTTACTTAAAAATTATCCCAAATGGTTTAAAGCATTCTAAACTAATCAAATTTCACTTTTAAAAGAGAAACAATATGAAAAGTTTAATTCTAACAATTTGATTAATTATCTAGGATAAAGAAAGGCTAAATTCAAGAATGAAGAGAGGGGGAAAGCCTTTCCAACAACGCATAACATCATTTTTTCATTTTAAAGAAAACAAAAATTAGAAAACCATTAAAAGGAACAAAGAAAAAGTAGGATTTCTAGTTTACATGAATTTCTGTGAGCTTTCCTTTGGCTTGATGGTTTGAGGGATCTACTCTTGTTTGCAACAAGAGTGGCTACCAATTCTTTTGAAGAGGAAAAGGTCAAAAACTAATGAATTATCAATAAATTCACTGTTTTTGGCTCTGGGGTGGAGTAGAGTAACAGTGCATAAAACACTATTAAGCTTCTACAAAGGGAGAGGCTTCTATTTATAGGAAAAAGTGAGCTTCTAACCAAGCAAACTGATTCTAGAATTTTCCAGATCAGTTTGGTCAATTTTTGACCATTTTGGGTCAGTTTAGCTTACTTTTTGGAACTAGACTTGAATTATGAGAGAGGAGAGATGAAATATATCACTATTTGAGAATTTAAAACTCCACCACACATGTGAAATAGGTGCCTCCTTCATGAGGGGGAATCCCCACTCTGAGGTGTCAAAAATTCATTTTTTTAGTATTTTCTTTGGTCCTTAGTTCATCTTATGTGAGTATTTACTCATTTTTGGGGGGATTTTCTTTATTTTATCTCCTCCTCCCTACATTTGGATTAATCTGATTGGCCCCTCAGAACCTTAATTTAAAATTTTTAAAAAATCTAGACCCTTAGGATAAGTCCTTTTGAACAGATTATAATTTATTTCTAATGCACCTTCTGAAAATCTTTTTGAACTTCTTTTTCGAGGGAATTTATTTTAAAAAGAAGAGATATTTTTCCATCCAAAAATATCTAAAATCTGAATAACCTCTCTCTAGAATATTTTCTCTCTCTAAGCTAAAATAGGTAGAAACAAGATCTTTTATATTTCTGAAGAGAGTTTTGATAACAGGGGAAGATACTGGACTTCTTGAGAGGCTGGGGAGGAATCTTACATTCTCTCTCACTTGAAAAATGCTAGATGTCCTTATCTCTCAAACTGGGGGTAATCCCGCAACAGTTCGGCTTCTTTCTCCCAGGTGGCATCTTCAAAAGGATAGAACTTCCATTTGACCAAATATTCTCTCAGAATTCTGTTCTTGTCTTGAACATCAAGGATTTCTTTAGGTTGGAGTTCCATCTGCCCTTGGTTTGAAGAAGTTAAGATTTCATCATCAAGCACATGATTCGGGCTTGGTATATACTTTTTAAGAAGGTTGACATGAAAGAAGTGGCTAAGTTATCTGCACCTAGTCGAGTTCGTCTACAATGCTTCTTATCACCGAAGTATTGGGATGAGCCCTTTCAAAGCTCTGTATGGACAAGATTGCTTAACTCCATTAACTTGGTCCGACCCATTGATTAGGGTCGAGATGTCCAGACAGATGCTTGACGACATGGAGCAGCAGATGCAGTCAATTCACAAAGATATAAAACCTGCCCACCAAGATAGACAAAAATAGTATGCAGATAAGAAGAGGACAGATAGAAAATTCGAAGAAGCAGATATGGTCTTCATTCAAGTGCCCCAAAAGAAGTTCTCTATCTCTTGGGAAGTACAAGAAGTTATCCCCCAGATATTGTGGGCCATATCTGATTACAAAGAAAGTAGGTGACTTAGCCTATGAGCTTCTTCTTCCTCCTCATCTCAAAGTATATAATGTATTTCATGTCTGCCTACTTAAAAAGTATGTACCAAGCCCGAATCATGTGCTTGATGAAATCTTAACTTCTTCAACCCAAGGGCAGATGGAACTCCAACCTAAAGAAATCCTTGATGTTCGAGAGAAGGTTCTCAGGAAAACAGAATTCTGAGAGAATTATTGGTCAAATGGAAGTTCTATCCTTTTGAAGATGCCACCTAAGAGAAAGAAGCCGAAATGTTGTGGGACCTCCAGTTTGTGAGATGAGGACATCTTGCATTTTTCAAGTGGGAGAGAATTTAAGATTCCTCCCCAGCCCCTCACCAATATCTTCCCTTGTAATCAATCCCCTCTTCAGATTAATAAAAGATCTTGTTTCTACCTATTTTGGCTTAGAGAGAGAAAAGGTTCTAGAGAGAGATTATTCAGTTTTTAAATATTTTTGGATGGAAAAATAATTCATCTTATTAAAATAATATTTGGGTTGACCACCTCCTCCACTAACGGCGGTAAGCAATTGAAAGAGAGCATGGGAGGACAACGAAGGGTCTCCACTCCCTGGAATGAAGCGGTTGTCCATATTCTATGCTGACTACCATATTGGGAAGGTCTTTTAATTAATCATTTGCTTGACCCTATGCATATTTTTAAAAATAAAGCCGTAGTGCTTTGGAAGACTATTACTGGGGTCATAGAGAGCAAGGGCCAAAGGGAGGATTTACAAATAAGGGATCGTATGCGACATTTATGGCCCCAAACCAGAAGTGATGGTAAGTTGCTATTACCTAAAGCTTCTTCGGTATTAAAAAAAGAAGATAAAACTCAAGTTAAGAAGTGAATTTTGGAGTTTTATACTCCGACTGGATGTATGCACTGCCTAAAGGGGTCGTTTACAAAGGATAACGAGCTCTCTGGTTTAAAATCACATGATTGGAACAAGTTCTTGCAATTTGTCTTGCCTGTGGCCATAAAAGGTTGCCTCACCGCCCGACAACATAAGGGATACAATATACAAGATTGACACCGTGGTCCGTTGGATTTCATTGAAGGAGATAAGAAAAGACACTTTGGAAGTAGCTCGCTTAAATGCCATAGAAGCAATAATTTACATTAGTGGAGAAGTTTCTCCTGACCAACATCTTAACCGTACAAATGCATCTTCTAGTTCATGTTGTGGATGAGGTGGCTATGGCAGGGGTCGCCCATTCACATTGGATGTTCTTTTTAGAGAGGTTCATGAAGATGCTAAAAGGGTTTTCTCGTCAAAGAGCTTGCCCAGAGGGGAGTATGGCAATGGGATGGCTTGGGCAAGAATCCCTTGTGTACATCATAGAGTTTCTTAGCACCGTAGACCCTGAAATGCCTAAACTGTGGTCAATGGAAGAGGATGATAGGGTAGTTGGAGAACAGCCACAAGGACAAGGGATTAAGAGAAGCATGGATGTGGCCTTACAAGATAAGATCAATAAATTTTGCATCTTAAACTCAAAGAGTATGAAAAAGTGGATTGAGCGGTATGGAGAGGCCAAGAACAAACTTTTCAAAGTCAGGTTTTGGAGAGGTCAAGCTTTTCACAGGAGTCGTCGTCTCGCCAACCATACCCTTTATCACTTGCTATACTTCTAAACTTTCCATCAAGTAGATGGCTCCAACAAACCTTACAAGAAGCAAAACTTCGTGATGAAGTTATTACGGATGAGGAAGCAGAGCTTGCATACGGTTGTGACTACCATGTAGGTGATTTCATTCATTCTAAGCCTCGATATGTTCACATGTTTTTCAAATATTGTTTATAACTTCTCCATAATCTAACGATGTGTTATTTTCTTTTAGTATCAAAAATTTGTAGCACTCTGGTCACATGCATGACATTTTTGAGTGGAGTGAATCAATAAGAAGAGAACAACATTCAATTGTGGTGTTAAGTAAATTTCATGTAGGAAAGCAGGACTAGTGCAAGTGATTCAAATATGGATGTGAACATGCTCGATTACTTTCGAACCATCCAAGATATCATCAAGGTTGGCTTTATAAAGTTTCATATATTTATCTTTGATGTTAAGTGGTTCAAGGTAGTCACAACAAGAGCACATGCAACTGTACGAAGAGACAAATCCGGATTAGTTCAAGTGGACTCCACAAAGATATGGACAGACCAAAAAGACCCATTTGTACTACCAGAGCATTATGAGCAAATAATCTTTAAGGAGGACCCAAGAGATCTAAGATGGTGGTTTGTAATCCAAGTGGCACCACGTAATAAACAAATATATGAAAACATGGAAATAGACGGAGATGAAGCAGAGATTGGTGTGGGCCAACAAGATCAAGTTCCACTACATGTCAAAGTACAGCAAGAACAAGGGCTAGACCAAGGTATAGAGATCAAACAATCAGACACAAGAAATGTTTCAGACACAGTAGAATATGATCTTGAGCCAGCAAAACAAATGAGGAACTAGAGCCAGCAAAACAAATGCAAAACTAGAGCCAGAGCTAGAACATTTAGAGGTCAACATAGATGCATTGTCTATTCACACACGATTTGAAGATGGAGGGATTTTTCTTGAAATAGATATTTTTGGAGCTAATGGATCTTTTTGAAGATGAGAGGGTTGATAATAATCAACTTTGATTTTGTAAACATGCAAATAATCTCACATGTTATGATTTGATGGTAATGTATTTATTAGTTTCATTTAATTTTACAAGTATTTTAATATACTTGTAAGATCCCCATCCCCACCATGCAACGGATTCTGGGTGCTAGCAACAGAAGTAGCACATCTTGCGCGGGGCAGGGTCCTACACTCGGGGCCTCGCCCACGGATATCCGGACAGGTGACTAATTCCTCGGTTCTTCCAAAACCGAACTTAGAAAAACTTCCCTTGCCCGAAAAGCACATGCAATTCCTCAAGGATTTTACTCTAACGTAGTCAGGGTCATTATTGACCAAACTGATCCAACCGAACCTAAAGTCACTTGGTCCGATCAAGGAAGAAACTTGCACTTGGATCATAGAGATCAACGCTTTTTTCCCCATCGAGAGGCACAACCGTTGATTTCTTTTTCCATAGAACAATTACTTTCCGGGATTTACTTCATCTAGCATACTACAATAGAAATTGAGTCTCAATTTACGGATCCATCAGTCCAGCCTAATCCCATGGGTTAGCCAACTGCCCACCAACCAACTGTAGTGATGGGATCCAATTAGGAATTTGGTAAGGTTTTGTCCGAGGTACCAGGGAAAAGAGTTCCCAGGCCCCCTAGCCGGATGTTCATGCAAACATAAAACTAGTCACACCACTTACACACCCAATATGAAATTGCCTTTTTCTCAGCATCAGCTATCTTTAAAACAATGCTTTAATGAAACCATTGTGTCACTGATCATAGTCCTCAAAATCTCTGGTTGAATCCTTATTTCCAATCATTCCTTCAAATCGGTGTACTTATGGCATCATTGGCAACCAGAACGCGCACCACCTGTTCACTGAGGGGCCTTTTTCGATAGTTCCTAGCTCATAGTAACCGGCAATATATTCACATATAAAAATCAAGATGGAATCCTCGTTGAAGATCAGCAAGATCAACCAACAGATCCATATAAGAGAGCTATGGACTTATCAGTCGAGGACCAGCAAGGTCAATCAACCAGATCGATACTCGGTTTCAGAAAACAATTCTTACTCCTTGTTCCAATATCTTCCACGACGCACGTGTGGGTATCTTCGACGACCCAGAGCCCGAGCACCGTATGGTCAGCACCCTCTAAGATCCTTCGCAGGTCACCTAGCGCTTCACTCATAGGCCGCTTCCTTGGTCCCTCATCCACCGTACCGGCGGAAGCTCACCATCGGAAGCTCACCATAGGCTAGTCAAGACCTCGGCCAACCTTACTACGCGAGACGTCCTCCGTTGATTCTCCCCGTCACAGCTGTTGCTCTTTTATGCATCTTTCTATGCATAAAATTAAAATTGATGAGAATAACACTTTTTGGATAAAAATGCATTCTTTATGCATCTTTCCATGCATAAATCCAATTTAGTAGGAATTACACTTTTAGAATAAAAGAATTTCTCTTATGCATCTAATTTATGCATAAAATCCATTTATGATGAAAATCACACTTTCAATAAAAAAAAATCTTTTATGCATATGTTTATGCATACAAATCATTTATGATGAAAATCACTCTTTTAATATAAAAGAATTTCTTTTATGCATCCATTTATGCATAAAAATCATTTATGATGAAAATAACACTTTTAATATAAAGAAATATCTTTTATGCATATGTTTATGCATTATGATGATAATCACTCTTTTACTATAAAAGAATTTCTTTTATGCATCCATTTATGCATAAAAATCTTTTATGATGAAAATAACACTTTTAATATAAAAAAATATCTTTCATGCATGTTTATGCATACAAATAATTTATGATGAAAATCACTCTTTTAATATGAAAGAATTTCTTTTATGCATCCATTTATGCATAAAAATCATTTATGATGAAAAAACACTTTAAATATAAAAAATATCTTTTATGCATATGTTTATGCATACAAATCATTTATGATGATAATCACTCTTTTAGTATAAAAGAATTTCTTTTATGCATCCATTTATGCATAAAAATCATTTATGATCAAAATAACACTTTTAATATAAAAAAATATCTTTTATGCATACAAATCATTTATGATGAGAATCACTCTTTTAATATAAAAGAATGTATTTTATGCATAAAAATCATTTATGATGAAAATAACACTTTTAATATTAAAAAATATCTTTTATGCATATGTTTATGCATACAAATCATTTATGATGATATTCACTCTTTTAATATAAAAGAATTTCTTTTATGCATCTAATTTATGCATAAAATCATTTATGATGAAAATCACACTTTTAATATAAAAAATATATCTTTTATGCATATGTTAATGCATACAAATAATTGAAAATCACTCTTTTAATATAAAAGAATTTCTTTTATGCATCTTTTTTATGCATAAAATCCTTTTATGATGAAAATCACTCTTTTGAATTAAAAATAAAATTCTTTATACATATTTTTATGCATAAAATAAGAATTGATGAAAATAACACTTTTTGGATTAATTTAAATTCTTTATGCATCTATCCATGCATAAATCAAATTTAGTAGGAATAACACTTTTAGAATAAAAAAGTAAAACTTATTTTTACACAATTTTAAAAAATTTGGCCATAACCTCCTTTGTATGGCTGATCATTTTTTATTTTTTAACTTTCTATAATCAACTAGAATTTCACCACGAGTATTTAATTCATTCTAATGTAAGCAATTTCTACTTATTTAAGAGAAACATTATGAAAAACTTGATTTTATCCATTAATCATTCATCTAGGATAAAGAATGGTTGGATTTACTAAAGAAGAGAGGGGAATGCCTTTTTTCAATGAGGCATAACATCATTTTCATTTTAGAGAAGACAAAAAATCATAAAAACCATTAAAATTAAGCATAAATGGGAATTTATGTATTTCCTTACTACCATTCATGAATTAACTTCAATAGATTTAAAAAGCCATTCTAATTAAGCTTCTCAAGCTTGAATGGGGTTGAGAAGAGAGAAACATTGAGAAATTATGGAAAAAGATCAAAATTCACACTTTACCTTACAAATTGCTTGATTCTTTGATCATGGTAGAGGCCCCCAACCAATCAATTGGTTTGGTGTGTTGATGGAGCCACCAATGGAGATTGAAGAAGGAGGGAAGCTCCAATTTCTTCAATTTGGAGAGAAGTTTAGAGAATAGTAAAAATTATCATTATTTCAGCATAATTCTGGCATAGTATAATTCTCCTATTTTTTTACCAAGGGCTCATGTTCAATTTATAGGAGAGGGAGGATCTAACCAATACCAAACTGATTTCTAGAATTTTCCAAATTCAGTTTGGTTGAATTCAGTTTGGTTGAATTTGGACTAGATTTGGACCTAGTTTGGTTCCTTTTTGATTCGGTTTGATCAAAGAGAGAGGAGAGATAAAAATATCACATTATTTTTGAGTTTAAAACTCATTCAAGTATGTGAAGTAGGCGCCTCCTTGAAGGGACTCCCCTTCCTTACATATGTGTCAAAATGGAATCATTATACCCAAAATATCTCATTTTTTTAGTAATACTCATAGTTTTTTACTAATAACCCTTATACATAGTCAACTCTTCATCTTATGTGAGCATTTACTCATTTTTGGGTACTTTCTTTTATAAATTGGATTTATCTCATCCCCACACATGGATTGATCTTATTGGCCCATAGGAACCTTAATTTAAAATTTCAAAAAATCTTGACCCTCAGGATAATGCCTCTTGAACAGATTATACTTGATTTCTAATGCACCTTCTGAAAATCTTTTTGAACTTTTGTTTCGGGGGAACTTATTTTAATAAGAAGAGATATTTTTTCATCCAAAAATATTTAAAAACTGAATTACCACTCTCTCGAAGATTTTCTCTCTCTAGGCCAAAACTGGTAGAAACAAGATCTTTTATATTTCTGAAGAGGGATTTGACTACAGGGAAAGATACTGGACATCTTGAGAGGCTGGGGAGGAATCTTACCTTCTATCCCACTTAAAAAAATGCGAGATGTCCTCATCTTGCAGGTGGAGTATGATCTCTTTCATCATCTTCTTCTTCTTCAATCACTTCTTGCGTTACTGCCTTGGAAGTGGATGGCCGATTTGAACCAAAATTTAAAAATCATATCAACCACATTCGAATTCATCATCTGGATAGCATTAATGCTTATAATTCCAAGTCTTAGATTTACTCGTATAAAGAGCTGCAGTTATACCCTCGGTATATACGGGTAGTCATGGTTCTTGGAACTATAAGGTAAATACCATCATGTCTAGGCCTCAAGTAAGTCAGGGATTCCCTACAATTGCGGTACTTCTGTTTGAAAACACAATTACTAATTTGCGAATTTCAGTTTGAATATCAAATTGTATGAATTTTATCACATAATTACAACCTTTTTGTGCTTCTTGATAAATTTGTGACATATTTGGCTTCTCGGTTGATCCTTAATTAGCCAAATAGCTCTGATACCAACTGTAAGATCCCCATCCCCACCGTGCAACGGATTCTTGGTGCTAGCAATGGAAGTAGCACATCTTGCGCGGGGTAGGGTCCTACACTCGGGGCCTCGCCCCCACGGATATCCGGACAGGTGACTAATTCCTCGGTTCTTCCAAAACCGAACTTAGAAAAACTTCCCTTGCCCGAAAAGCAACCAGAACGCTCACCACCTGTTCACTCAAGGGCCTTTTTGATAGTTCCTAGCTCATAGTAACCGGCAATATATTCACATATAAAAATCAAGATGGAATCCTCGTTGAAGATCAACAAGATCAACCAACAGATCCATATAAGAGAGCTATGGACTCATCAATTGAGGACCAGTAAGGTCAATCAACCAGATCCATACTCGGTTTCAAAAAACAACTCTTACTCCTTGTTCCAATATCTTCCACGACGCACGTGTGGGTATCTTCGACGACCCAGAGCCCGAGCACCGTATGGTCAGCACCCTCTAGGATCCTTCGCAGGTGCTTCACTCATACGTCGCTTCCTTGGTCCCTCGGTCCCTCATCCACCGTACCGGAAGCTCACCATTTAAATCAAACCGAGGCTGGTCAAGACCTCGTCCGACCTTGCTATGCGAGACGTCCTCCGTTGACTCTCCGTTAGCTGTTGCAACTTTATCAGGTAGGTCTCCACACGACCACATTCTGAAGACAATCAAAATGCTTCCCCAGCATTCTTGACATAAAACAATCATTTACAAATAGTTCACAAATACAGTTTCTATAATGAACTCACATCTTTCCAGATTGTTCCACATCAATCCATATTACTTAACCCAAATCCAATTCATATGTGTATCCATTCTTGACCAGATACATCATTTTCCATTCCATTACATCAGATTCATTCACTTCACATAACATTCATTCCTATCTTTCTTAATTTACATTACGTCTCATCACATCCATTTCTCATTACATCTCATTCATTCACATCTTATATCATCCATTCACATTTTGATTCACATGACAGCTCATCTCATCCATTCGCTCATATCGATGTCATATCCATTCACATACATATTCGCATTCATTATTCCACATACACATCCACATTTGTACATCCACATACACATCCACATTTGTACATCCACATTCGTACATCCACATCCTCATCTACATCCATACATCCATTTTCACATCCACATTCATACATCCACATCCACATCCACATCCACATCCACATTCATACATCCACTTTCACATCCACTTCCACATCCACATTCACATCTACATCCATTTTCACATCCACATCCACATCCACATTCATACATCCACATCCACATCTACATCCATACATCCATTTTCACATCCACATCCACATTCATACATCCACATTTACATCTACATCCATACATCCATTTTCACATCCACATCCACATTCATACATCCACATTCACACATACATCCACATCCACATCTATACATCCACGTTCTCATCCACATTCACATTCATACATCCACATTCACATTCACATACATCCACATTCTTACATCCATATCCACACCCACATCCATACATCCATTTTCTCATCCACATTCACATTCATACATCCACATTCACATTCACATACATCCACATTCTTACATCCATATCCACACCCACATCTATACATCCATTTTCTCATCCACATTCACATTCATACATCCACATTCACATTCACATACATCCACATTCTTACATCCATATCCACATCCATATCCTTATCTGCATTCCACATTCATACATCCACATCCACATTCCATATCTACATCCATACATCCACCATTTCCACATACATCTTTCCTTTCACATACATCCTTCACATACATACATCTACATCCATTCTTTCACATACATATAACTACATCCATTCTTTCACATACATACATCTCCATCTATTCCTCGTTCATTTTTATCTATCTAATTCGTTTCACATCCTCATATCTATTTATAGAATACAAGAGAATTTTTATTTTTGATATAAGATTTCTTTACGCATCTATTTATGCATAAATTCCATTTTAAGGAGAATAACACTTTTGAAATAAAAATCAATCTTTTATGCATCTTTCTATGCATAAAATTAAAATTGATGAGAATAACACTTTTTGGATAAAAATAAATTCTTTATGCATCTTTCCATGCATAAATCCAATTTAGTAGGAATTACACTTTTAGAATAAAAGAATTTCTCTTATGCATCTAATTTATGCATAAAATCCATTTATGATAAAAATCACACTTTTAATTAAAAAAAGTCTTTTATGCATATGTTTATACAAATCATTTATGATGAAAATCACTCTTTTAATATAAAAGAATTTCTTTTATGCATCCATTTATGCATAAAAATAATTTATGATCAAAATAACACTTTTAATATAAAAATATATATTTATGCATATGTTTATGCATACAAATCATTTATAATGATAATCACTCTTTTAATATAAAAGAATTTCTTTTATGCATCCATTTATGCATAAAAATCATTTATGATAAAAATAACACTTTTAATATAAAAAAATATCTTTTATGCATGTTTATGCATACAAATCATTTATGATGAAAATCACTCTTTTAATATAAAAGAATTTCTTTTATGCATCCATTTATGCATAAAAATCATTTATGATGAAAAAACACTTTAAATATAAAAACATATCTTTTATGCATATGTTTATGCATACAAATCATTTATGATGATAATCACTCTTTTAATATAAAAGAATTTCTTTTATGCATAAAAATCATTTATGATAAAAATAACACTTTTAATATAAAAAAATATCTTTTATGCATACAAATCATTTATAAAAAAATCACTCTTTTAATATAAAAGAATTTCTTTTATGCATCCATTTATGCATAAAAATCATTTATGATGAAAATAACACTTTTAATATATAAAAAATATCTTTTATGCATATGTTTATGCATACAAATCATTTATGATGATAATCACTCTTTTAATATAAAAGAATTTATTTTATGCATCTAATTTATGCATAAAATCATTTATGATGAAAATCATACTTTTAATATAAAAAATATATCTTTTATGCATATGTTTATGCATTAAAAATTTTTATGATGATAATCACTCTTTTATTATAAAAGAATTTCTTTTATGCATCTAATTTATGCATGAAATCATTTATGATAAAAATCACACTTTTAATATAAAAAATATATCTTTTATGCATATGTTTATGCATACAAATCATTTATGATGAAAATCACTCTTTTAATATAAAAGAATTTCTTTTATGCATCTATTTTATGCATAAAATCCTTTTATGATGAAAATCACTCTTTTGAATTAAAAATAAAATTCTTTATACATCTTTTCATGCATAAAATAAGAATTGATGAAAATAACACTTTTTGGATTAATTTAAATTCTTTATGCATCTATCCATGCATAAATCAAATTTAGTAGGAATAACACTTTTAGAATAAAAAAGTAAAACTTATTTTTACACAATTTTAAAAAATTTGGCCATAACCTCCTTTGTATGGCTGATCATTTTTTAATTTTTAACTTTCTATAATCAACTAGAATTTCACCACGAGTATTTAATTCATTCTAATGTAAGCAATTTCTACTTATTCAAGAGAAACATTATGAAAAACTTGATTTTATCCATTAATCATTCATCTAGGATAAAGAATGGTTGGATTTACTAAAGAAGAGAGGGGAATGCCTTTTTTCAATGAGGCATAACATCATTTTCATTTTAGAGAAGACAAAAAATCATAAAAACCATTAAAATTAAGCATAAATGGGAATTTATGTATTTCCTTACTACCATTCATGAATTAACTTCAATAGATTTAAAAAGCCATTCTAATTAAGCTTCTCAAGCTTGAATGGGGTTGAGAAGAGAGAAACATTGAGAAATTATGGAAAAAGATCAAAATTCACACTTTACCTTACAAATTGCTTGATTCTTTGATCATGGTAGAGGCCCCCAACCAATCAATTGGTTTGGTGTGTTGATGGAGCCACCAATGGAGATTGAAGAAGGAGGGAAGCTCCAATTTCTTCAATTTGGAGAGAAGTTTAGAGAATAGTAAAAATTATCATTATTTCAGCATAATTCTGGCATAGTATAATATTTTTTTACAAAGGGCTCATGTTCTATTTATAGGAGAGGGAGGCTCTAACCAATACCAAACTGATTTCTAGAATTTTCCAAATTCAGTTTGGTTGAATTTGGACTAGATTTGGACCTAGTTTGGTTCCTTTTTGATTCGGTTTGATCAAAGAGAGAGGAGAGATAAAAATATCACACTATTTTTGAGTTTAAAACTCATTCAAGTATGTGAAGTAGGCGCCTCCTTGAAGGGACTCCTCTTCCTTACATATGTGTCAAAATGGAATCATTATACCCAAAATATCTCATTTTTTTAATAATACTCATAGTTTTTTACTAATAACCCTTGTACATAGTCAACTCTTCATCTTATGTGAGCATTTACTCATTTTTTGGTATTTTCTTTTACAAATTGGATTTATCTCCTCCCCACACATGGATTGATCTTATTGGCCCATTGGAACCTTAATTTAAAATTTAAAAAAAATCTTGACCCTCAGGATAATGCCTCTTGAACAGATGATACTTGATTTCTAATGCACCTTCTGAAAATCTTTTTGAACTTCTGTTTGAGGGGAACTTATTTTAATAAGAAGAGATATTTTTTCATCCAAAAATATTTAAAAACTGAATTACCACTCTCTCGAAGATTTTCTCTCTCTAGGCCAAAACTGGTAGAAACAAGATCTTTTATATTTCTGAAGAGGGATTTGACTACAGGGGAAGATACTGGACATCCTGAGAGGTTGGGGAGGAATCTTACAATACTAAAAGTGAAAAAGAAAAATATATATTGGTAATGATACAAACAAGGAAAAAAATAAATTTTTGACTTATATTGCAACGTGTATAGCAATGGTTTTTTCAATGTTTATAGCGATGCTTTTTTTGACGTTATTTCTAAAATTTATATAGACACTTATATAGACGCTTATTCTGATGTCGCGCGCGGACAGGGTGCAATAATAATAGAGGAAAGATAGAAAAGCACTTACCTCTTTTTCGTGATGTTGAAAGAGAGGATTAGAGGACCTACAAAACCAACAAAAGGGTGAGGAAAGGATTAGTAATGCATACTACATACAAAAGCTTAATATGCAAGCCTTATGTAAACTATGCTGCTATGCAAGCCTTATGCAATCTATGCTAAAGCTTATGCATAAAGCATGCATGAGGCATTATGCATAAATATTTAAGCATAAATCTATGTATGAGGCCTTATGCATAAAGCATTATGCATGAGGCTTATGTATAAAGTACTATGCAAGCCACACTATCCTAAACTACAATGTACCCCGGCGGAGCTATGTATTAAGCATGCATGCATAGAGCTTAATGCATGCATAGACTTAATCTATGCATGCATTAAGCTCTATGCATATAGCTTAATGCATGCATAGAGCTTAATCTATGCATATATCTCTATGCATTATGAATGTAACATACCCATCTTCACTAATAAAGAAATGTCCATGTAATAGATAAATTTATGAGTTTTTATGGTATAAAAATCAATGATTTTATTATTTGAGTCATTTCTACTTAGAATCTTAAAATTCTAAGCCCAAATTTGGAATTTGCGTGCGATTTTACCCTAATATAGGATTTTACAGCATCCAAGACGGACACCGGATCAAGCTTATACGCAAATTTCAATCACCCCTCGGGGTGGTCCGGCACACAAATCGAGGCGGGCGTCCCAAATTTGGGTATCCCGCCCCAAAATTTGGATCGTACACACTTACTAGGGTGCCGTACGATGGCCGCCCAGGAACCAAAGGATGGCCGCCCACTGTGTGGTCCACACGCACCCCTACATGGACACCCATGCTGCCCCAGACTAGATAAGGTACATGCGTACCACTCCTTTCCCTGACAACCGATACCGTACCTTTCCCCTAGACCCATGCAGGCCACTGATCCATAGCCTTTGATGGTACACTGTCCTTTCGTCCTTGCTTTGCGCAACGCCCGTACCCTCACCCCTGAGCTATATAAATCCCCGGGGTGCTCCACAGGCAACACGCATTTCTGTGTAACGTATGCCCTGTCCGTACCGCCGTCCGTCCCTGTGCAGTGTACTTGCTGTAGTGCAGCCGCCCCTCTCACAGCCCCTCATTTGCCTCTTTTCAGATAAGCCAATTTTCCTCCATCCCCCTCTTGCTAGGAGGCAGTGTCCTCTTCTCCCCCCCCCGTGTGAATAGACTTACACAGCAGCCCTCCTCCACGTTTTTGGTCTTAAGGACATCTTACAATTCCCCCCCCATTTGC
This sequence comes from Cibotium barometz, assembly GCF_041138505.1. Classification (NCBI taxonomy): domain Eukaryota; kingdom Viridiplantae; phylum Streptophyta; class Polypodiopsida; order Cyatheales; family Cibotiaceae; genus Cibotium; species Cibotium barometz. The sequence goes on along the minus strand of NC_141075.1, from coordinate 32,529,657 downwards.
GTAGACTTTAATAAGGGTTTTTTGCCTTAAGAAAGGGTTCGTGCGCTATAGTCTTTTGCTCATACGGTGAGCAAACGATCTCAGAATCGAGATCCGACTGAAGTGTTACGACCGCAGCAACAAGCCCTACAAGACGCCATCCAAAATGGCCCCTTCCCGAAAACGTCAAAATATTGCCCCGAGAGGAGCGCGCAACAACGAGATTAGGGAAGATGCTCCCGATGCGGCTCCAACCTTCCCTTTACAAGCTCCTCAAGGAAATGGTGGCTAGGTTAGCTTGGTTATATTTTAAAGAAGCATTTTTTTATTAGTGCTAATAAATGTGTATCTTTCCTTTTAAAATAATGACATAAAATTGTATGAAGTTATGAATTGTGTGATTCTGTATTTAATAAATGGCATTGAAATTGTTATCTTTAAAGAGTGCAAGTTTTTCCTGGCTTCAATGCTAACTCCGTTCCGTGCTTGTGTAGCCGGGTGGCGTCGTTAGCAAAGCCCGGGATTGGCCCAAGGTATCCTTCATACCATTGGGAGAATAAGGTTCACCGATTGAGGCGAGAGGTTATGATGCTGCCTAGTTCTGAGGGCCCAGGCTAGTGCGGTGAATAAGCCCACCCTAGTGTGCAGACATCCCTCTGAGGGGCGAGAGGATCGAGCGATGGAGCCTGAGAGGGCGACAGGCCGGCTTGAGTCCTCGCCAGCGGGGCCGACGATGAGGTGTATGGTCCCGTAGGGTTTCGCCCAGCATGTAGAGGCTGGAAGGTCGAATTCTAGATCATCGGCAGAATAAAGGAAAAGAATAAGAGAGCCAGTTTGGCTTGTATGGAATTAATTCATGTATCAACTTTTATATATATATCTTGTCTTTGGCATGATTGTATTGTGTAAAAAGGCTGTTTTAACAAACGTTGTGAAAAGGGTCGTAATTAAGGAACATCTTTATTTATGTCAAACAGTGTGGTAGGATTAATTAGAAAACAAATTGACACGTAAGTAGGGTGGAAAGTGGGAGGATGGAATGCCCCGATGGCGCCATCCTACGAACGGCGGGTGGACCCGATTAGTTGGGTAGCTTTCCAATAGATTAAGTGAAAGCCCTACGCTAGATAATTAGGTTCTTGGGCAACTCTATTCTAGAAGACTAGGTCAGCGGCTGTGCCTTGCATGGATGAGGAAAAAAGCGTTGCCTCTAGAAATCAAGTCTAGTAGTTGCCCAATTTTTGATAATTTACCCTATGGGTGATTTGACTTTTAGAAGATCACGCTTCCCCTATGGGATAGGACTAGGTCTTACCTATGAATCATATCCTTGAATCTCTACATGGTCAAGGTGTCGATAAATAGGAAATTTTCTCCAAGTTAAGACTTAGTGGATTTAGAAGGGAAACCTTACAATTGGTATCAGAGCCAAGTTTAGCTACTAGGATTTGTCATTTAAGGACTGTTTTGTAATGAATGTTTTACCTAACATAATGCTAATTAATAAAAACATCTTACTAAAACAAACAAGTTGAATTGATGTTTGAATGATTGTAGGAAGAGGAAGATGCCTACTCGAAGTTTCTAGTTTTCCAATGCATCTTCGAGACTGCTAGTCACTCCTCAAATTTTGAGTTCCGTGACACCATGGTGCAGATACTAGAGAAGATGTCCCTCCCTCATTTCTCTTGTATTGAAAGAGGATGGGGTAGAGATTTTTGGAGTTGTGGGCCGAGATATTTCTTCATCCGAGCAGATCGAATTGGGAACCTCACAACCGACCTTAAGCGGATTCGCGTTGGATTGAAAAGTTGAAGATGATCCGTTTATTTTGGTTCGTCGGTACCCCCAGGGCCGACACCTCTGTGACTATAGATGGGATTCGCATACCTCAGGATCGCTGGGTGTATGACAAAGTGATGCAGATCTTACCTGCTGATAGAGTAGCTGTGTTGGGATCTACCCCAATCCAGAGTCTACCACCCTTACCATCAGTTTTTAGAGTCTTAGAAACTATAGCACATCCTCTTTTCTTGAAACTAATGAAGGAGATGAAGTCTTGGTCATAGACTGATTCAGGGTTTTAGTCTGGAAAGGTTCTCCCTGAACTAACTTTCTCGAAGGGTAATATTTCAATTACTACCTTACTGAATTTTCATTCATTGAGTATTTTGCTTAACTGAATTTAACACTAATCATGAATTTCTATGAGGAATAAATTAATCATTTATCTAAAATTCTGACTTCGATAGTTTTTTTGAATTTTCTCATTACCATCCTAGAGAATATGAAACGGTAGAATTTTCTCTCACAGAGTATTTACTTATTCATTTATACCAATATTCATGGGATTTAAACATAGGATTAAAGAGAACTCTTATTTTGATATATAAATTTTGTATGCATCTATCTATGCATAAAATCCAACTTCTATGAAAATAACACTTTTATATAAAAGAAAATCCTTTTATGCATCTATTTATGCATAAAAAATCAAATTTGATGAAAGTAACACTTTTATAATTTTGGAAAAAAAATGCATCTATTTATGCATTAAAATCAATATTGGTGAAAGTAACACTTTTATAATAAAAAAATTATTTCCAATATGCATCTTTCTATGCATAGAATTTAATTCTAATGAAAATCACACTTTTATAATAGAAAAATATCCAACATGCATCTTTCTATGCATTGAATTTAAATCTAATAAATATCACTCTTTTATAATTTAAAAAAATAACTAATATGCATCTTTCTATGCATAGAATTTAAATTTAATGAAAATCACTCTTTTATAATAAAAACTAGCCAATATGCATCTTTCTATGCATAGAATTTAAATTTTAATGGAAATAACACTTTTATAATAAAAATATATCTACTATGCATTTTTTCTATGCCTAGAATGAAAATAACACTTTTAGAATACACAAATGGTGGGGATTACTCTTTTTGAATAATTAAAGATAAAACTTACTTCACAAAATTTAAGAAAAATTTGCTATAACCTCCTTTGTATGGCTAACCATTTTTCAAATTTTTCTATCCTCAAGTTACTTAAAAATTATCCCAAATGGTTTAAAGCATTCTAAACTAATCAAATTCCACTTTTAAAAGAGAAACAATATGAAAAGTTTAATTCTTACAATTTGATTACTTATCTAGGATAAAGAAAGGCTGAATTTAAGAATGAAGAGAGGGGGAAAGCCTTTCCAACAAGGCATAGCATCATTTTTTCAATTTAAAGAAAACAAGATTAGAAAACCATTAAAAGGAATAAAGAAAAAGTAAGATTTCTAGCTTACTTGAATTTCTGTGAGCAGGGATTTCATATTCACGTGATCACAGCCTTTTTTCTTGTGATCACAGCTATTGTTCACAAATCTCAATGTTCACAAAATTCACAGTTCTCAAATCCTAGAGGGTGGGATGACCTGGTAACCCACAATTGGCCCGCCGGGCTACAAGTCTGGACCGCCGGGCCCGTCGGGCGCGCAGAAGCCCGCCGGGCCCGACTCCCGGCCCGGCGGGCTATATTGTGGTATAAAAGGGTGGTCCAGGGGGTCACTGTTCACAGAATCTTCCTTGTACTTGGTGTCAGTGGTGCTAGTGTGATCAATTTGAGGTAATTTTTAAGTTGAAAGTGTTGGTGTCATTTAATTTTTTGAATACGCTTAAGTTTAACGTTGTTTGTGATGCATGTGCATGTGTCGTTAAATGTTAAGAGGCCCGCTGCAGATGGCCGAGCGATTGGCTAGGTCTGCTGATGTGCACTCTTAATATTTAACTTATGTAGAAGTTTTCGTTGTGGCACGGTATCTGCAAATGGTCGGTTTACTGACTAGGTTTGCAGTTACCAAGTTACAATGCGGCTTTGTTTTTGTTAAATGCTTTGAGAGCCCGCTGCAGATGGCCGGTTTACTGGCTAGGTCTGCTGATGTGCACTCGTAGCATTTGACATGTGTGATGCTTTGCTACTTAGTACGGTATCTGCAGATGGTCGGTTTACTGACTAGGTCTGCTGACACCAAGCTATGTGGTGAAGTTTGTTTTTGTTATTTGGTTTGATAGTCATCTGCAGATGGTCGGTATACTGACTAGGTCTGCTGACGATGTGTCAAAGCATTTAACTTGTGCCATAGTTTTCATCTTAATGCGATATCTGCAGATAGTCGGTATACTGACTAGGTCTGCTGACGTCAAGTTAAGTCGTAAACTTGTGTTTTGTGTTTGTTTTTGACGATGACTGTGATTATTTAGTTTGCATGACATGAGTCAGAAGTGTGTTGGATGTAGAAATCTCTTAGTTAGCTTACAAATAGCATTTTTTGTGGTTATAAATGTTGCAACTATTTGTCAATTATATTGTGCAGATTGATGGCGACGCTTGCACTTACTCCTGAAATCAAGAAATCAATTCGTATCAAACTCGTTACCCTCATTAGTTGCTTGTCACCTAATCACATCGAGGGTATTGTGTCTGATAGGAATCGATTTGAGCAAATATTAGGTGAGGTTGTCCGCGTAGTGAAAAATATCCATGAGGGTGCTGATGGAGCAGCCATCAAGCATTTTGTTACTAGCATTGTGGGCAACATGCCTAGATGCGATGTTGACCTAGGTGACGACAGACCAGCGGAAACAAATGAATCCAAGCTGGAGCACTTCCACACAAAATGGAAGGTAGAGAAAGAGAGGTCCAAGCGTGCAAAGGCCATAGACACCCAAGCTATCCTGAGCAAGAGAGCTCGCAAAGAGCTGGACCGGCCTGCTGATGAACAAGAAGATTTATCATCTGGTGCACGTGAGGTCTCTAAAGGCACCCACTTGCAGCGCACAATGCATAATACTAACTGCAGCATGACAATTGGGTTGCCTGCAGAGGCCATCATCACAGAAAAGAAGATGGGCTCTGGATCGTACGGCGTTGTACATAAATGCCATATTCAAGGTGTCTCCTGGTTTCCAGAAGGCATTTCTTATTGTGCAAAGCAATTCCTTGGTAGCCGAAGGGCTCAATTGAAGTCTTTTGCTCAGGAGGCTTCAATCGACCTAACCCACAGGGGCATAGTGCGCGCCATTGGGCACACAAGGAAGGAGCCATGGATACTGCTCTTCCCCCTCTTTAATGGGGGAAGTCTTGGAGATATAATGGAGTGTGTTCCGCCTCCTAAGGGGACCCTCAGTTCCATGTTTGCTGCAGGCAAAGGCAACAGATACAAGAAAAAACAAGTGGCTCCTCATGAAATGGAGCGATACAAGTCTTTGATTTTTCATGCTCCCGAGCTTATCTGTGCCCTTGTGAATACCATGGCCTTTGCACATGCTGAAGGGATCATCCACAATGATTGCCACCCCTGGAATATAATGATAGATTTCACCAAAGAAGGGGTGCCACGGGTAGGCATCATTGACTGGGGTCTTGCATTGAGGGATGGGATTGAGTTCAAACCCACAAATATCGCCAACAAAGCAGAGCACGATCAACGCCCCTGGAGAGCCCCTGAGCTCGCAGATGTAAGGTCCCCTTGTCCATGGAGCAAGGCATCAGATGTCTTCTGCTTGGCTTGGGTGATTGAAAAGTTTACATTATTTTGTGCTGAGTTTGCAAAAATGACCAAAGTGCCGTGGGTGGGTAAAACTGCCATCCACACAAATTTGATTAAGGAATGGACGGCTGCCTATATGACGCCATCAAAGGAAGATAGGAAGACCATGGCAGATTTTGAGGAGCAATTGAAGAATTTGGAAGTGTCACCTGCTGCATGCTTACGTCCACTATCTGAGATGACACCACACTTATTATAAAGCCTCTTGTAAATGATATGTTTTGGTTGGCTATCTATTCCATGACCTGCCTTTAATCGACTGACATTATTTTGGTCCCGATTGTTAAATATTATTTTGTTCCCAATTCTCTCTCTCTCTCTCTCTCTCTCTCTCTCTCTCTCTCTCTCTCTCTCTCTCTATGAGTATTTGAAAATAACAAGTTTGCAGTAAATAAACATTGATTTTATAAACTTATACCTAACATCTGAAAATAACTTTAAAGCTATTCCTAAATTAACTTTGATTCTATAAACTTAAAGTGTACATACTTTTTCTCAGATGGCTGATAATAATGAAGCCGCAAAGAAGGCATTTGAACGCTTAAAGCAAATCTCGAGCAGTGGCACTGTGAATGATGCGGCACGTATTGCCGAACGCACCTCCAAATGGGCACCGGCCCATGGATTACAGTATGCCCAAGTAAACAAGAATGTGTCCAAAGAGATGGTCAAGAGCATCTGGCCTGACGTCTCCAATGATGCCATAAAAAAAGGGCGCTTGAAGCTGACACAATGTAGTGTTCCTTTAATTATCGAGCATGCGGAGCGCATTTTTGTGGATGTCATGGCCCAACCCATGCATCACGGTGACTGTCCCCTCTGGTTTGCTAAAATGCTATATGCACAATTTGTGCAGAATTCAGTTGTAGACTTTAGCTCTCGACCTCCTCATCTACATGTGGAAGACATTCGGAGTGAGTCAATCACTATGCCTCGAGATGAGTTGCAACTGGCCATTCTTGGAGCCTCAATGGAAGTTCATCACACGGTTGATGAGCTTCAAACTCAAATCAACCAAATTAGAGGCACCCAAGGCCCTCAACAGACGGAAGCAGCACCAGAGCGCGGGCAAGCACCTGAAAGTTCTAGCGCTAGAGATATACTAAGAGAGAACAAGCTCTTGAAGAGACGCATAACGCAAATGGAGGAGCAAGGCCATGCAAACTCTCCTATGACGGCATTTGAACACCCGAATAGTTTGGAGCAACCACCTCTACATGGGCACGAAAGTGGCGGACCATGCCCTATTTGTTATAGTTTCTTTCACTCATGGTCTGGCCACTACACTGCCCCATGTGGGCACATGTACCACTTGACCTGTCTTTTGCAACACATGGTCAACAGTACTACGTGTGCTTTGTGCGGCAAAGAATTTCACAAAAATTTGTATATATGTTTTAAATTGGGTGCCGACTATGATCGGTTGACCAATGCACGACACATGGACGAGTTAGAGCCGCATTTAAACTTATCTCTCTCTTAAATGCAACCCTGGAATTTAACAAGATTCGGCAACTTTGTTCAAAAGATTTCCAATGCTCTCTCTCTATCTCTCTCTCTCTCTCTCTCTCTCTCTCTCTCTCTCGCACACACACAAACACATGCACACAGATTACTTTGGAGTGTGTCAAAACTAACATGATTTCGTATTCTAAGTTTAACATGACATGACTAAAAACCATACTCTCTAAATTGACACTAACATGTTTGATATCCAGTTGTTGCAAGATGGATTACTTTGGAGTGTCTCAAAACTAACATGATTTCGTATTCTAAGTTTAACATGACATGACTAAAAACCATACTCTCTAAATTGATCACCAACATGTTTGATATCCAGTTGTTGCAAGACGGATTACATTGGAGTGTGTCAAAACTAACATGATTTCGTATTCTAAGTTTAACATGACATGACTAAAAACCATTCTCTCTAAAATGTTCACCAACATGTTTGATATCCAGTTGTTGCAAGACGGATTACATTGGAGTGTGTCAAAACTAACATGATTTCGTATTCTAAGTTTAATTTGACATGACTAAAAACCATACTCTCTAAATTGATCACCAACATGTTTGATATCCAGTTGTTGCAAGACAGATTACATTGGAGTGTGTCAAAACTAACATGATTTCGTATTCTAAGTTTAACATGACATGACCAAAAACCATACTCTCTAAATTGACACTAACATGTTTGATATCCAGTTGTTGCAAGACGGATTACTTTGGAGTGTCTCAAAACTAACATGATTTCGTATTCTAAGTTTAACATGACATGACTAAAAACCATTCTCTCTAAAATGTTCACCAACATGTTTGATATCCAGTTGTTGCAAGACGGATTACATTGGAGTGTGTCAAAACTAACATGATTTCGTATTCTAAGTTTAATTTGACATGACTAAAAACCATACTCTCTAAATTGATCACCAACATGTTTGATATCCAGTTGTTGCAAGACGGATTACATTGGAGTGTGTCAAAACTAACATGATTTCGTATTCTAAGTTTAATTTGACATGACTAAAAACCATACTCTCTAAATTGATCACCAACATGTTTGATATCCAGTTGTTGCAAGACGGATTACATTGGAGTGTGTCAAAACTAACATGATTTCGTATTCTAAGTTTAACATGACAAGACTAAAAACCATTCTCTCTAAAATGCTCACCAACATGTTTGATATCCAGTTGTTGCAAGACGGATTACATTGGAGTGTGTCAACTAACATGATTACATCAAACGTGACGAGCGTCTGCGGCGGGTGGCTTTACTAACACCAAAATCGGGTTGCAAGTTTTCTTCTATCTCTTCAATAAAGCACAAGTTATCGCTCGTATGTGGGACATTAGGCTCTACATCTCCATTCTCTTCTGCATCATACTCATCCTGAGTAATGTCATATGTCCACTTAGGCATCTCTTCGTTGTAATCATCTGACTCAATTGACTTCACCAATTTATCATTACAATACATATACACCAACTTCTCAGCTCTATCACTCAATAAACGATTTCTGCTAATAGAATGCACATACTTGTAACTGCTCCAATTACGTTCAGAACTAGAATTTGAAGCACATTGCGCAAGCACTCTCACAGCTAAGCGTCGCAAAGTTGGAACACTTCCCCCATTCAACATCCACCATTTCCAAGCAGGCTGTTCCTTAGCAAGCTTTTGCACAAACTCCAAGGCAAATCTACCTTCTTTCAATTTATACTTGGTTAGCTCAATTACCGCTGTTGCTTGCTCATCTGGACCTTCATAAAATCGCTCCACAACATCATAGAAATCATCGATTACCTCCTCATCTAGGGTATTCACGTCCATATGCCAGTATTCTGGGTCAAGACAATATGCAACACTATGCAATGGACTATGTGCTCCTACCCACCGAGCGCTTACATACTTGGCCAAGATATTTCTCCTTGCTCTGGTGAATGGAGGACTCCAATGCTTGACAACAGTTTTAGTGGGCTCCTCTGGGTTTGCGAGGCTTTCTTGAATGGACCACCACGCCATCCAAACCTTCCCGATATTTGGCAATCTAGAATCCAACTGGCGCAAAGCAAGCATAACTGGCATCATAACATGATAACAATCTGCTGCTTCCTCCCATAAACTACGATCCGATATCAAAGATCGCATGTACCTCACCTTTTCTTTAACCTTTTCGGACTGGTCAACCTCCCACTCAGAGAAGCCAGCACACACAAAGGTTTCCATCACTGCATTCCTATTTCTTAGGAGAGATTGAAGCATATAAAAATTAGTGCAAAATCTGGTTTCACAAGGCAACTTTAGCATTGTTTCCATGCGTTGACGATACATATCTAAAACACGTTGCCGTTTGAGCACAAATTTGACAATCTTACTTGCACTATCGATAATCTCCTTGAACCACTCTGTATCAGCATTTTTGTACCAATCTTGTAACACCAAGTTAAGGCTATGAGTGTTACAACCAAATGTATAGATATTGGAAAATCGAGATTCCAACATATGACCTGCTGCTCGACAATTAGCTGCATTATCCATAATCACTTGAAGTACATTTTCAGACCCAACTTGGTCGATAACATCACCAATGATATCGGCGATAAATTGACCAGATTTAACTTCCCCGGAGCTATCAACAGCTTTGATAAAGCATTCCCCACGAGGACATACCAACATTACATTTATCAATGGACGTCTTTGGGCATTCGACCAACCATCACTGACAATTGTGCATCCAGACTGATTTGTGGTGTCAATTATGAGTCTTTGAACGCTTTCCCGTGTGTTGTCATAGCACTTGTCAAGTAATTGATTTCGCATGTGGTGATAAGTTGGTGGACAAAACCCAGGTCCATATTCTCCAATCTTCTTCCAAGCCATCTTCCATGAATCTTTCGTGACCATAGACAATGAAGAACCAGTAAAGAAGATCGCTTTCGCTAAAGCAAGTTGAGCATCCTCTAAAGCAGTGGCACGAAAGCTGTCAACTAGATTAGTTTGTCTGGTACGAAACATACCCACCTGAAACTCAGGAGATGCATCCATCGGTATTGAGACATCTGGACCTTGGGTGTCATTTTGGCAAGTAGTATGTGTTGGAGTCACTCCTTGGTTGGAGATCCCTCCACTTGATGCTGCCAAATTCGGCGATTGGTGATTTCTTGCACAGAGATTGGGCCTCTTGTTTTGTGATACTTGTTTACTTATCAAAGCTCTAAGGCGCTTTGCAGCATCATCAGCTCCTGCACCCTTGCATTTACCTCCGGGATTTTTTGTGTTAGTGCCAAGCAAATGCTCCCTTATTCTGGGAGCACCCCCAGATTTTACCAAGCCACAAAAATTACACTTCCATTCGACAAATCTAGAAAGATTGGAAGCAAATTGCCATTCAGGTCCCGGTGATTTTCCTCCGCTCCTCCTCTTGCCACTTTGAGACGCAACATTCAAAGTTTGTGCTGTCATATCTCGTTGCAAGGAAACTCCACTAGTTTCTAATGGTCTGTTGCTTCGTTGGGTTGATGTGCCGCAATTAGAAGCAACCATTGTAACACCTAAACAACAATCATGCAAGATTTGAGATCCAAAACAACCTGAGTAAAACCAAAATATGCAATTATAAAGTCTAAAACCCACTTCTTGCCAATGCAACCGAACGTTTGGTGAGATGCATTTGAGGCAATCCATCCCTAAATAGAGATGATGTCCCGAACATCTCACCACCTATATCCTCCTCTAGAGAAGCTCCTACCCAGACCAAATGGCACTCGAGTAGACCACCCAAGAGGAGGTAATTGCTAGTCGACCTAAAGAAATCAAACGTTTGGTGAGATGCATTTGAGACAATCCATCCCTAAATAGAGATGATGTCCCGAACATCTCACCACCTATATCCTCCTCTAGAGAAGCTTCTACCCAGACCAAATGGCACTCGAGTAGACCACCCAAGAGGAGGTATTGCTAGTCGACCTAAAGAAACCAAACGTTTGGTGAGATGCATTTGAGGCAATCCATCCCTAGATAGAGATGATGTCCCGAACATCTCACCACCTATACCCTCCTCTAGGGAAGCTCCTACCCAGACCAATTGGCACTCGAGTAGACCACCCAAGAGGAGACATTGCTAGTCCACGTAACAAATACGGTAAACCATTTACAATCAAAATCTTATAAAATACAAAATATTATTAACAAGCTTCAAACAAAAATCCAGAATATTTATACTCACCTCTTGTGTCTTTTAGCCTGAGGTGAGCCACCCAAGTACGTTGGTAAAGTACATTTGGAAGTGAGGGGAAACCCTTTATATAGGTCTCTCCAAAACGGCGAAATTTTTGGCGCAAAAAAAGGCCCGCCGGGCTAGATAAGCAGCCCGCCGGGCCAAGCTAGTAGCCCGTCGGGAAAACCGGGATAGCAAGTTTCTCCCGGTTGTGTGAATATCTATGATATTAACAAGTGTGTGAGAGTGTTATTAACTAGTGTTATTACCACTTCGCGGTTAACGTGATCACGTGAATGAAATCCCTGTCTGTGAGCTTCAGGATTGGTTACCAAGGCGGTCTTTAGCTTATCAAAAGCACTCTGGCACCTAGCAGACCATTGAAATAGAATATTCTTCTTGAGAAGATTAGTTAGGAGGGAAGCTATAAGAGCATACTTTGGTATAAAAATTCTATACCAACCAGTCAATCCTCCCAAGAATCCTTTAACTTTTTTCACTGTCTTTGGATCAGGCCAATTTATGACTGCTTGGACTTTTGCAGAATCTGGAGAAATTCCATACTTGGATACCAGAAAGCCCAAGTATTCAACATGGTTGGCAGAGAAAGTGCATTGCTCTTTTTTGTGAAGAGTTGGTGCTTCCTTAGAATCTCAAGAACTTTTCTGACATGAGCTTCATGGTCAGCTGCATTCTTTGAGTAAATCAGAATATCATCAATCCAAATGGCATGACTGAAAATTGGCGATTTGGCCCTTGGTTTTCAATTACTGCATAAATCTATCCTCTTTCCTCTTCCACTACTTCTGCTATTGTGACTGCTTTGGCTGCTATAGTCTGAGAGGCGGAACTCTTTCTCTTTGGTTGCCCCAGTTCTGGGGGAAGGAGTTCTGAGGCTACTCTGGACAGAGGCAGATGGCTGAGCTAGAGTTCTCCTAGGATTGCCCTAATTTTGTTGAGATGAACCCAGATTTGACTGATAGGAAGGGGCTAGTCTCTGCACTCTCGGTCCTTGACTTCCCTGTCCCCTTGACATGGCAAGAGTCGGGTAGTATTCCAGCTGGTGACCAAAACCCTGACATCCAAAACACCGGTTCTCACTTCTGAGCTCATCCCTCTTTGAATCCTTGAAAGAGGTGGGGCTCCTGAGAAAGTGTTCTGTGGGAGGGGTCTTCCTTCACTTCTGAATCTCCCAGTATCCTAATTCTAAATTGGGCCTTGCTCCTCTTTGGGGGGTGGAAAGTTTGAAGTACCTTCCGGGGTTTGGAATCTTTTAAAATTAGAGGGTGCAGGCTTTGGTGGGACCTTGACTACAAAGGCTTTCGCAAAGTCCTTTGCCATTCTTACTGATTCGGCCATTGAGACAGGTTTTGCATTCTTCACTAAGGTGTCCAATGGCTCGTTCATTCCTCGAATGAATCTGGCCATCAACTACTCTTCATCCAATTGCGAGGAATATTTAAGGAGAAGGGCAAAAGCTTGATGGTACTTTTCAATTGTCCGGCTATCCTACTTTAGGTCCAAGAACTTATTCATTTTAGTTTCATGGAAGCCCAGAGGACAAAACCTCTTTCTGAGGTAAGCTTTAAGATCGATCCAGGTCTGGGTATTCCGGTCGAGACGGTTAGTCTCGCATTGATTCCTCCAAGCGACCCTGGCCATTTCCACAATCTTTAACCTGGCGAGAGCCATCTTGCTTCTCTCATTGTAGCAAGTTACATCAAAGTATTCTTCCATAGCCTCAATCCACTTTTCCACTACTTCACCTAACTGCTCCCCTTCACCCTTGAAGGAACCAGGTTGGAATCTGTGCAGGGCTTTTCGAACATCCGGATCTAACTCTTCGTCACATCGGTTAGAGGATCCGGTTGCCTTGCGTGGACCGCACGCCTCATGACTGACAAAACGAGATTTTTGTCCATTTAACTTTGACAAATAGATTTATGATTATTTAATTTTTGAGATTTATCTTTAAACAGATAATTATTTCATCATACTTCTTGAACAAGATTAACCATATTCACAATCATGAAAGCAATTTGGATTTTTTTATTTTTTATTTTTGCAAAACCTCATTTATTATCAAAAGTTTTCGATATATACATAGAGCATCACGGCTCCAAAGTCACTGCCTCAATCGATATATACATAGAGCATCACGGCTCCAAAGTCACTGCCTCAATCACGTATGCATAAAGAAGTGAAACTACGAAGGAGACATGCCATGGTACACACAATTCATTACAGAACGAGGTGCTATAATTCTACTTCTAGGGATAAAGTGGCTAAGAAGCCTAAAAACTTGGCATGAAATTCTGAAGTTCCTGGGTGAATGATCAAAGAGTTGTACATGTGAACAAGCCCTAGCCTTAATAGAATCATGGCTAAGGAAATATTTTGCCTGAGTCTCTAACGCTGACTATTACTGACATTAATACATCGTCCTCCAAAGAACCACATATACCAACATCGCTCAATAGGATCGGGAAAGTAAAGACTCTCAAAATGACGTGCGAGTCTCACTCTGCTCACTCGGGTCGTAGCAGAGTTGATGAGGTGCTCGAATGCAAAGGCTATCATATCCTAACTTTGGGAGAGTTCATCAGGAATGCCAGATAGATTTGGGGTATCCATCTATAAATTTCCAATTCAATTTATGAGTTTTTAATTTTTAAAGTTCATTCAACATAATATTAACAAGTGAAAATATTATTTCCCAGATTTACTTTAAAATTTTAAGCAATTTTTGTTGCTGTTACGTAAATTTACAACAGTGCTCTGATACCAACATTGCCTTCTCTACACACCCGGATTCCCGCTAGCTGGTAGCGAAAGCAGCTCCCTCATGTGTGAGACTAAGCTGGTGGTCATTCCGAAAACCAAAACCGAAAAAATTCCCATGCCCAGAAAACGAGGACGATTCCACCATTTTTATTTTCTTAACGAATTTTTCTAACGAGGTCAAGTTATTGACCTAACCTTCATCTGATTAAATCAGATAGAAGAGAAACTATTACAGACTTAACTTGAAGGAATCAATGCATTTTTCTAATTGAATCAAGCACATCCGTTAATCTATTCATTAGAGAAGTCTTCAGGCTTTTATTTAACTACTCGAGTTCTATGCGTATTCCTATTAATCAATTTTTTTATTGAAACTCTACTGATTCCAGCCTAACCCCATCCGGCCCATGGGTTAGCCACCGCCCAACCACCACTGGAATCAGTAGAACCAGACAAGTACTCACCCACCCATAATTGAATTCCTTTCTTAACTTTTGCTTTAGAATACAGATACACACACACACTCCTCTTTAAACTTTAACTTATAAAACAATCCATTGACAAACAATTATTGGTTACAAATATCATAACTCAAAATTTCCATCCAGCTCCTTGTTTCTCAAGAACAGGTATCACTCTGGACTCTCCGTCTCGAGACCAGCTAGTCAGCAACAACAAGATCCAATAATTTTTCGTCATCATACATATATATCTTCCATGCCATATGCATGGGTGTCCTAAGCACCGCAAGTCCGTGCATCACCTGGTCAGAACCCTCCAGGATCCTCCTTAGGTGTCCTAGCACTTCACTCAGGGACCGCTTCATCGGACCTAGCCCATCGTACCGGAAGCACACCATTTTTCACCATACCAAGTCTGGTCAAGACCTGGGTAGGTTTTTGCCACGTTAGCCGTCCTTTGATCACTCCCCTCCTGCTGTTGCAACCGAACTTCCCTTAGAAAAACACATATAACAAATGCTCCCTCCAGCATTCTGGCGTAAGACAGTCCTTTAAGAAAACATGGTTTCTATGCAAGTTTTTAGTTTTTATTTTCTTTTGAATATATGCATCTTTCTATGCATAGAATTTAATTCTAATGAAAATCACACTTTTATAATAAAAAAATCCAATATGCATCTTTCTATGCATAGAATTTAAATCTAATGAAAATAACTCTTTTATAAATAAAAAAATAACCAATGTGCATCTTTCTATGCATTTTTAAATCTAATGAAAATCACTCTTTTAAATAAAAAATAACCAATATGCATCTTTCTATGCATAGAATTTAAATTTTAATGGAAATAACACTTTTATAATAAAATTATATCTACTATGCATTTTTTCTATGCCTAGAATGAAAATAACACTTTTGGAATACACAAATGGACTCCTTTTGAATAATAAAAGATAAAACTTATTTCACAAAATTTAAGAAAATTTTGCAATAACCTCCTTTGTATGGCTCACCATTTTTTAATTTTTTCTATCCTCAAGTTACTTAAAAATTATCCCAAATGGTTTAAAGCATTCTAAAATAATCAAATTCCACTTTTAAAAGAGAAACAATATGAAAAGTTTAATTCTGACAATTTGATTACTTATCTAGGATAAAGAAAGGCTGAATTTAAGAATGAAGAGAGGGGGAAAGCCTTTCCAACAAGGCATAACATCATTTTTTCATTTTAAAGAAAACAAATTAGAAAACCATTAAAAGGAATAAAGAAAAAGTAGGATTTCTAGCTTACTTGAATTTCTGTGAGCTTTCCTTTGGCTTGATGGTTTGAGGGATCTACTCTTGTTTGCAACAAGAGTGGCCACCAAATTTTTTGAAGAGGGAAAGGTCAAAAACTAATGAAATATCAATACATTCACTATTTTTGGCTCTGGGGAGTAGAGTAACAGTGCATAAAACACCATTAAGCTTCTACAAAGGGGGAGGCTTCTATTTATAGAAAAAAGTGAGCTTCTAACCAAGCAAACTGATTCTAGAATTTTCCAGATCAGTTTGGTCAATTTTTGACTATTTTTGGGTCAGTTTAGCTTACTTTTTGAACTAGACTTGAATTAGGAGAGAGGAGAGATGAAATATCTCAATATTTGAGAATTTAAAACTCCACCACACATGTGAAATAGGCACCTCCTTGATGAGGGGGAGTCCCCACTCTGAGGTGTGTCAAAAATCCATTTTTTAGTATTTCCTTTGGTTCTTAGTCCACTCTTTATCTTATGTGAGTATTTACTCATTTTTTGGGGGGGATTTTCTTTATTTCTTCAATTTATTTCCTCCATACATTTGGATGAATCTGATTGGCCCCTCAAAACCTTAATTTAAATTTTTTAGAAAATCTGGACCCTTAGGATAAGGCCTTTTGAACAAATTATAATTTATTTCTAATGCACCTTCTGAAAATCTTTTTGAGCTTCTGTTTCGGGGAAATTTATTTTAATAAGAAGAGATATTTTTTCGTCCAAAAATATCTAAAATTTGAATAATCTCTCTCTAGAATATTTTCTCTCTCTAAGCCAAAATAGGTAGAAACAAGATCTTTTATTAATCTGAAGAGGGGATTGATTACAAGGGAAGATACTAGACATCTTGAGGGACTGGGGAGGAATCTTACACATGGAATGATCTCAAAGCCTATCTAAGGAAGAGATTTTGTCCCCCCGGATTTTTAGAAACCAAGATGAATGAATTCTTAGAGCTAAACCAGGGGAGCAATTCTATTGAAGAATATCACCAGGCATTTGCTCTTCTCCTCAAGTACTCACCACCGCTAGATGAAGAGAAACTTATGGTGGCCAGGTTCATTTGAGGAATGAATGAACCTTTAGACACCCTGGTCAAGAATGCCAAGCCAGTTTCCATGGTGGCTGAAGCTGTAAGAATGGCGAAGGACTTCGCCAAAACCTTCATCTCGTTAAAGTCCTACCAAAGCAACTCCCTCATCGTTCAAGAGATTCTAGATACCGGGAAGTTCTTCCAACCTTCCGCCTCCAAAGAGACACCAGGGTTCCAACCAGAATCTAGAGTCAGGAAGTTTCACGAATGAAGTAAGACCTTTTCCTCAAAGCTCTTTCTTAGGAACTCCATCTCTTTCAAGAATGCGGAGGGAAGAGCTTCAAAGTGAGAGAACAGGTGCTTCGGATATCAGGGGTTTGGGCACCAGCTCAAGGATTGCCCATCTCCTTCTGCGGGCCAAGGAAGCCAGGGTCCTAGAGTTCAGATAGACTCCTTCGTATCAGTCTAATCAGGGTCCCCTGCCAACTAAAATCAAGGCAACCCCAGAAGAGTGCCACCTCAGCCTACAGCCTCTATGCAAAGCAGTCTCTGAACTCCCTCCCAATATTGGGGAAACCAAAGAGAGAGAGTTCCACCTCAGACTGTAGTAGCTAGAGCCATCACTATAGCTGAGGAAGTGGAGGAAGAAAAAGGACAGATTTATGCCGCAATTGAGCATCAGGGAAATAATTGTCAATTTTCAGTCCTCTAGACTCTAGCAAAGTACCAAGGTAAGCATTTCAAGCTTTTGATTGATTCAAGCAGTACTCATTCTTTTATTTCCTGAGAATAAAGTTCAAGGAGCTGGAATTTCTGGATC
Source organism: Cibotium barometz (assembly GCF_041138505.1). Lineage (NCBI taxonomy): Eukaryota > Viridiplantae > Streptophyta > Polypodiopsida > Cyatheales > Cibotiaceae > Cibotium > Cibotium barometz. The sequence continues at coordinate 32,511,956 of NC_141075.1, read as the reverse complement.
CCCAGAGCATCAGTCAAGGCTTCTAAATTATTAAAAGGGCTCAGAAAGAGCAAAGCTATTTATGTCATTACGATGAATCGGGTAGATATAAAATGCAAGGCTAAAGAATCGGAGTGGTTAAGTGAGTATGTAGATGTGTTTCCTCTGAAGAGCTGACTGAGATGCCTCCGTCTCGCGAAGTAGATCATGAGATCGAGTTAACCCTCGGAGCTCAGCCAGTAGCCCAGCGTGCATACAAAATGCCAGTCTGTGAAGCCATAGAACTTAAGGAGCAATTAAGACAACTGTTAGAACGGGGATTCGTCAGACCCAGTATCTCACCTTGGGGGCACCCGTTCTCTTTCAAAAGAAGAAAGATGGAATGTTAAGACTCTGTATTGACTACAGAGGATTGAATCAATTAACAATTAAAAATAAGTATCCTATCCCGAGGATTGATGAACTTATGGATTGGTTAAGTGGAACCCAAATGTTCACAAATATAGATCTCAAATTCGGGTACTACTTACCAGATCAGAATCAAGCAAAAGGACATCCCGAAGAAGACAACATTCAATACTCGTTATGGGCATTATGAGTTCACAGTCATGCCGTTTGGATTGACTAATGCCCCAACGATGTTTAATCGTCTTATGTAGGATATTCTCAAAGAATACTTAGATAATTTTGTTCTTGTCTTCTTTGATGATATCTTGGTATACTCAAAGAATGCTGCAGATCATGAAGATCATGTGCGCAATGTCCTGGAAATCCTAAGGAAGCACCAACTCTTTGCAAAAAAGAGCAAGTGTTCTTTTTCTATTGACCAGGTGGAATACTTGGGATTCATAGTGTCTAAAGATGGGATTTCTCTTAACCCCGCAAAGATCCAAGCAGTCGTAGATTGGCCAGAACCCAAGACGGTAAAGGAAGTCAGAGGATTCCTAGGATTAACCGGATGGTATAGGATCTTTATACCCAGGTATGCTCAGATAGCATCCCCTTTATCTAACCTTCTAAAGAAGAGTACCCTATTTTAGTGGACTGCAATGTGTCAGAGTGCCTTTGATAAGGTAAAGACAGCCTTAGTAACCAACCCTGTCCTTAAATTGCCAAATTTTACCAAACCTTTTGAGGTAGTTACTGATGCCAATGGGTTTGCCTTAGGCGGTGCTCTTATGCAGGAAGGTCATGCAGTGGCCTATGAATCTAGAAAGCTCACAACACATGAGAGAAATTATGCCATCTATGACTTGGAGTTACTTTGAGTAGTTTATGCTCTGAAGTTGTGGAGACATTATCTTTTGGGACAGAGGTTCACCTTGACAGGTCATCAAAGTCTGAAGTGGATCTTCACCCAAAGGGATCTCAACATGCATCAAAGGAGATGGATGCATACCCTGCAGGAATTTGATTTTAAAATCAAGTATCGGCCCCAAGGACAGAAAATGTGGTGGTAGATGCACTCAGCAGAAAAGCCTCCTTGCTTGCAATTACAATGGTGTCAAATCCATTAATCAGTGAAGCAAGGGAGAGAATCATGCAGGACAAATTCTTTTCCCCTATTGCTACTTTTCTAATGCAGGACAGCAAGACTCCTCAGGAAATGAGTCGAGTTCTTGGGTACAAATTGGATGAAGGATGCATGTATTATAATAATCAGGGAAGGATTCTAAGAGAAGCCCATGATAGCCTGATAGCTAGACATCTAGGGTTTATAAAAACCTATATGTCTGTGAAGATAAGCTTCTTTTGGCTAGGATTCAAAAAGAATGTACTTGATCATGTGCGGCAATGCTTAATGTGTCAAAGAATCAAGGCAGAGAGAGTTAAGATGCCAAGGTCTCTGCAGCCTCTAGACATTCTACATATGAAGTGGGAATGTATTAGTATGGACTTTGTCACTCGATTACCTTTAGTGGAATCAGGTTACAACTCCATTTTTGTGTTAGTTGACAGACTAACCAAAGTTGCCCATCTGATTCCAGTGAAAGACACATACACTGCAGTGGATGTTGCCAGAGTTTTCCTTAAAGAGATCTTTAGATTGCATGGCTTACCCAGGAGGATAGTAAGTGACAGAGATCCCAAGTTCACATCAAAATTCTGGACTGCATTCTTTGAAGTGGTAGGAACTTTCTTGGATCTCAGTTCAGCCTATCACCCCGAAACAGATGGCTAGACTGAAAGAGTAAATCAAGTAATGCTGCGGCGGCAGGGAACCCAAGAAGTGGTTAAGCCATTTGCATTTGGTTGAATTTGCTTTACAATGCTTCTTATCATTGAAGCATTGGGATGAGCCCTTTCAAAGCTCTGTATGGACATGATTGCCTTGCACCATTGACTTGGTCCGACCTATTAATCAGAGTCGAAATGTCTAGACCCATTAATCAGAGTCGAAATGTCTAGACAAATGCTTGATGACATGGACCAACAAATGCAATCAATCCATAAAGATATTAAGACAGCCCAAGATAGGCAAAAGTCTTATGCAGATAAAAAGAGATCAGAGAGAGAGTTTGAAGAATCAAATATGGTCTTCATTTGAGTAGGACCAAAAAGAAGTTCCTTATCTTTTTAGGGAAGTACAAGAAGCTCTCTCCCAGATAATATGAACCATATGCTATTATAAATAAAGTAGGTGATCTAGCTTATAAAATTCTTCTGCCTCCCCATCTCAAGGTACATAATGTATTCCACGTCAATTTACTTAAGAAATATGTACCCAACCCGAGTCACCTGCTTAATGAAGAACAATTGATTTCTCCAACTCAAGGCCAGATGGTACTCCAACTTAAGAAATCCTTGATGTTCGGGAGAAGGTTATCAGGAGCAGAGTCCTCAAAGAGTTTTTAGTCAAGTGGTAGTTCTTCCCTCTAAAAGGCGCCACCTGGGAGAAAGAAGAAGAGTTGGCAAAAGATTACCCCCACTTTGCGAGATGAGGACATCTTGTGTTTTTTGAGTGGGAGAGGATGTAAGACTCCTCCTCAGCCTAGATAATGAAAAATCTTTTACCTCAATCCCCTGTAATCATTCCCTATTTTAGAATGCAAGAAAATATTATTTTTTCTTGTTTTTGCCAAGAGAGAGGAAAAAAAATCTAGAGAGAGGTATTTCAATATTGAGATATTTTTAGATATAAAAATTCTCCTAATATCCAAAATATATTTCCCTGAAATAGAAGTTTAAAATAAATTCTCTAAGGTGCATTAGAAATCAATTAAAAATGATATAAGGGACCGTAGCCTAAGGGTCCAGATTTTCAAAAATTTCTAGATTATGGTCTAATAATTAAGGTTCCTATGGGCCAATAGGATTAATCCAAGTGTTGGGATGAGATAAATCCAAAGAATAAAAGAAAATACCCAAAAATGAGTAAGTGCCCACATAAGATGAAGAGTTGACTGAGTACAAGGTTTATTAGTTAAAAATTAAGAGATATTACTAAAAAAATGAGATATTTTGGAGAAATGATGAAATTTTAACACCTTAGTAAGGAGGGGGAGACCTTTGAGGTGGGCGCATCCTTCATATGTTGGGAATGTTTTTTAATTCAAAACAATTGTGATATTTTTATCTCTCCTCTCTCCTGGATCAAACTGGATCAAAAAGGGAGCCAAACTGGTCCAAATCTTGTCCAAATTCAGTCAAACTGAAGGTGGAAAATTCTAGAACCTAGTTGGACTCAGTTAGTGGCCTCCCTCACCTATAAATATACCCTCATTCTTTTGTATTCTCATCTTTGAGCTATACCATGCCAGTATTACATTAAAATAATCATATTTTCTATTATCCCTTTAAAATCCTCTACTTTTGGGAAGCTTAGAGCTTCTCTCTCTCTTCAACAACTCTTGGAGCTCTCTTCTCCACTTGCTAAACCAATTGATTGGTTGGTGGCTTCACTTCTAGAAAAAGAAGCAAGCTAATCCTTGAGGTAAGAATGAGTTTTATGGTTTTTTGTTAATATTCTCAAATGACTTCTCTTCTCAACCCCTCTCAAGCTTGAGAAGTTTCTAATTGGTTGTTTTAAATTCAAATCAAGATTTTCCTATGAATTTTAATGTGTAATCAAGAAAAGTTAATATTTATGCTTAATTAGAATGCTTTCTTATGTATATCTCTCTCTCCAAAAAGAATAGTCATTCCTATGGCTAATTCTTTAGCAAAAGAATGCTTCTCATTGATAAATTCTTAATTCAAAATCAAACTCTAAGTTTGTCAAGCTAGAGAGTAAAAAAATGGTATTGCTTCTATGTTAACAAAATAATGGTAAATTCTTTTAGAATATTTACAAGTAGTTAAAAACTACTTTAATTGATTCTAAATGGGAAAGAGATAATCCTATCAATTTGGAAAAAGAGGAATAGTGGAAATAGCTTAATCTAGTAGAAAAATCATATTTAAGTTTATGATTATGGTTAAAATTATGATTTAAATTCATAGTTTTGATTTAAGCCTAAGAGTATATCTTCTATTATATTTGCATTACAATGTTTTATTCTTTTAAGAAAAAAATAAAAATTATGAGTAATAGCAGCGAAGCTATGGTAAAATTTTTAAAAAATAATACATATATTATTTTTATGCATAATGCTAAAAGAGGACTTCCTACCATAATCTAGGATTGGACATCCTATGCATAAAGAATAATTTTCATCATATTTATGGAAAATAAATTTTTTGTATTTATGCATAAATATTTAATTAAAATAAAAGAGAAATTTTTGGTAAATTTATTTTATGTATAAGAAATTTTTAAAAGATAAAAGAGGAATTCCCATGATATTTGGAATTCAATCATTTAAATACAAAAAGAGGAATTTTGGCATATTTGAAATAATGAATATTTTTTATTAAAAAAAGAGGAATTTTAGATAAATTTATTTTATGTTTACGAAATTTTTAAATGATAAAAGAGGAATTCAATCATTTAAATGCAAAAAGAGGGATTTTAAGCATATTCAATAAAATGGATATTTATATTTAATTTAAAAGAAGAATTTTTATGATATTTTAGGTAGAGAAAGGTTTAAATTAAATTTTGGTGACAAAAGAGGAATTTTTAGCATAATTCTACCTAGAAACTTAGGGTTGGTAATTAAATTGGTAGAAAGAATATTCTTAGATATTTTAGGTGGATAAATCACCAAATTGATATTTACCCAAAATTAGATTAATGGAAGAAGAGTATTTTTATTAAAACCCGATATTCTCATATAGAACCAATTCTTAATCTATTATGGAATGAAATTCATAAAGTTGGAATTTTCCTTACGGTTAGAAGTTCAGTAGATTTTCATCTGAAGAAAATCCTTTAGGAATCAAAGTTAGAAGTAAACTGAATAATTTTGGCTAGACCACGATTTGTGAGAAGGGCGGCTAGTAAACTACTTGCCCATCTCTCAAATCTGAACCAAGCAAAAACCTCGTGAACCAATTCCAATTCTTGACATAAAGAATAGACTACCATTGAATTAGCATAGTTTTTCCTTAACTGAAATCACCAAGAATCTAGTTAGAAATTCAATCAAATGATGGGTAGATTATCCTGATGAGAGATCAATGATTCTCATTAAGAAAATCTGGATTAATGCAAAAGGGTTTTGTGGAACCAATCTCGAACTGGGAATTTTACTTACATAGAACTTTTGTTTTCTTTTAAAGGATTGTTTTACGCCAAAATGCTGGAGGAAGCATTTGGTATGTGTTAAGCTAAGGAGAGACTCGTTTTGCAACAACTGGCAGGGAGTCGTCGAGGGACGTCGGTCGTCGTGGCAAAGCCTGCCGAGCTCTTGACCAGCCTTGGTATGGTTAAAATGGTGCGCTTCCGGTACGATGGGCAAGGACCGATGAAGCGGTCCCTGAGTGAAGTGCTAGGACAACTAAGTAGGATCCTGAAGGATTCTGACCAGGTGATGCACGGGGTCGCGGTTGCTAGGACACCCATGCATATGTCGAGGAAGATACAGATGAACCGAAAGAATGATTTTGTGAATGGAATTTTGATATTGGATCTCGTTGGTTGACTAGCTAGTCGGAGAGTCCGGCGGATGATATATTTTGTAAAACAATGGACTCAATATTTTGGAGGATTATGATCAGTAATACTATGATTTCATTGAAAGATTGTATTAAAGACAGCCAAATTTGTTTTAAAGACAGCCAAATTTGTTTTAAAGATAGCCGAATTTGTTAAAATGGAAATTTCATATTGGGTGTGTAAGTGGTACTATGACTACCTTGAATTTTGCTTGAAATGCCGGCTAGGGGGCCTGGAAACTCTTTTCCTCGGTACTCGGGCAGATCATAACCAAATTTCTTATAAAGGAATCCCACCAATACAGTGGCTGGGCAGTTGGCTACTACGATTAGGTTACGTTAGTTAGATTAAGTCCTAGAAAGACCCTTGTTTTTTGTAGGAGGGAATCAGCGGTTGTGCCTCGTTAAAGGACGAAAAAAACGGTGATCCTATGGACCAAGTGCAAGTCTCTTCTTTGATTTGACCATGTGACTTTCGGGTTCGGTTGGATCAATTTGGATAGTTAAGACTTTGACTCATTAGATCAATTCTCTCGGTTAGATGATTTCCCTGGTGGAATTGCCTGTGCCTTTTGGGTGAGGGAAGTTTTTCCAGGTTCAATTTCGGAGGAACCGCTGGGCTAGTCTCTTGTCCGGACATCCGTGGGGGCGAGGACCCAAGTGTGGACCCTACCCCACGCGAGAGGGCTAACACCGCTTCCGCCACTAGCACCCTCGGAGGGGGCATCGCCGGCTAGGGGGCAGGGGTCTCATAGAAGGCTTGGACATGGTCTATACAATTAAAAAGTTTCTTCATTACTGTTTGGTGACCAAACCATTAAGCTCTTCTTTATCTAGTAAATAAACCTTACACCATGGGGTATAATCACTAGATGTCTTCTAATTCTTCTAGAACTTGATTTTATTGTTCTGTAATGTAAAGGCTCCTAGATTGTATTGACTAACCATGTGTCATTCATCCCTAATGGGTGTTGGTGATGACGTGCCAGGTGCCCCCTTGTTCCACCTATGTTTGATTCCTCAATGGGGAGAGGAATTTTCACACCTCCTAGCTAATGGCCTACCCACCGAAGCACCAATAAATAAGGATTGGGCAAGATGCCTCATCAAAAAAGCCACCCCCTATCAATTGACGCAGGGAAACTCTACAAACAAGGAAAGGATGAAATCATGAGATAAGGTGTTCGTTTGGAGAACAAATACATCTCTATTTTGGAGAAACCCACTCTGGAGTTATAGGCAAACACTTTGTAGTAGATACCACGGCTAGATAGATTCTTATGCGGATGCCTATGGTGGCCAACCTTGTTTGGAGATGCCACTGAATACATCAAACCTTGCGATGAGTTGCAACAAAGGACGATTCCACACAATAAGGATAGGATGCTCCTCTACCCTATCATTTTCTTACAATCATTTGAGAAATGGGGTATCAATTGTTTGGGATCCATTAGTCTGACTACCCGTGACACACCCAAGCTTGGTATATCATAGCGGCAAAAATGGACTACTACATAAAATGGGCTGAAGCTAGAGCCACAAGAAAAGCCGATATCACAAGGTACATGACTAAATTACTTTATGAGTGCGTGATCACTCACTTTGGATGCTCCGTTGAACTTGTTAGTGAGAATAGCATCCAATTCATTAATGCGGTAATATAATTCTTGCTACAAGAATTTATGGTCACACACCGTAAATCCTCATCCTATTACTCCAAAGCCAATGGCCAAGCAAAAAGCACAAACAAGATGCTATGTGCTATCTTGACCAAGAATATATAAGTGAGTCATAAGGACTAGGAATATAAGTTGTCTGCACTTTGGGACTATTGCACCATGTGTAAAGTGGCCATTAACATGACACTCTTTAGCTTAACATACGGAACTAAAGTGGTTATGCCTATGGAATTCTTGGTGCCAAGCTTAAAGGTCATCGTACATGAAAGGCTCACTGGTAATGTCCTAAGCGATTGGCTCTTTCAGCTTGAGAAACTCGATGAAACGCGTCTAAGGGTTGTGTATGGAATGATTGTTGTAAAAAACTAAGGTGCAAGAAATGGTTTGATGACCATCTTAAGGATAAGGAGATGAACGAGGGGGATATGGTTCTCCTCTACAATACTAAAATTCACAAGGAAAAACTAAAATACAAAGGATTAGTGTGAGACCCCTGCCCTCTTTGTGCATCAAACTCTGGAGTGCTAGCAGTGGAAGTAGCAACCTCATGCGCAGGATTGAGTTTCCCACTCGAGGCCTCGCCTATGAATGTCCGGGCAAGGGACTAGTCCGGCAGCTCTTCTAAAACCAAACCCGAGAAAAACTTTCCTCGCCCAGAAAGCATAGGCGATTCCTCCAGGAAAATCTTCTAACGAAAATTTATCTAATGGGGTCAAGAGTCTAGGCCATCCTTCACTCGGCTTAAAGGAGGAACAATCTTTACACTTGATTCATAGAAACCAATGCTTTTTTCCCCATCAAGGAGGCACAACCGTTGATTCTTTCCCATAGAACAAGGATTATCCTGTGACTTACTTCAACTATCGTAACTTGAACAGAATTGAATTTTATTATCCACCGATCCAGCCTAACCCCATACAATCCCATGGGTTAACCAACCGCCCAATCCACTGTATTAGTGGGATCTCTCTTTATAAAAATTTGGTTATGTTTTGTCCTGGGTACCAGCGACGAAAAGAGTTCCCAGGACCCCTAGCCGGCACTCATGCAAAAATTAAATAGACACACCACTTACACACCCAAATTGCCTTTTCTCATTTTCAACTATTTTCAAGACAGAATTGCAATAAAACCACAAAGTTTCCATCAAATCCTCAGTATTCTAGTTCCAGGGTCCAAGTTTCAACTTTTCCAACCACAAATCCAAACTCCAGTCATTCCTTCCTTAGTGTACCTATGGCATCATTGGCAACCAGAGCGTCCACCACTAGTAAGTCCCTCTAGGTTCACCTAGTCCTTCACTTAGGGGCCGTTTCATGGTTCCTCACTCATAGTACCCAGGAGTATGATCTCATAAAATCCATATGGACTCTCTGTTGAAGATTAGCTAGATCAACCAACAAGATCCATTTACTAAAAAGGTTCCATGGAATCATCTGTTGAAGACTAGCAAGGTCAATCAACCAGATCCATGCCCATGTTCAGAAAACAACTCCAACTCAATGTTCCATTTTCTTCCTCGACGCACGCATGGGTATCCTGGGCGACCCAGAGCCGAAGCAGCATCGTATGGTCAGCACCCTCCAGGCTCCTTCTCAAGTGACCTAGTGCTTCACTCATAGGCCGCTTCCTTGGCCCCTCATCCACCATACCGGAAGCTCACCATTTTAACCGAACCGAGGTTGGTCAAGACCTCGGTCGACCTTGCCACGTGAGACGTCCTTCTTTGACTCTCCGTCTGGCTGTTGCAACATTTCCCACTTAGGTCCATGACCTCTTTCCATAAGATAGTCAAAATGCTTCCCCAACATAAAACAATCTTTAAAAAATAGGTTTCACACGCAAATATAGATTCCAAGCAAAATTTCGATCTTTCCATATCATTCCTCATCATTTTACATCATTCCTCATCATTCCACATCATTTCTCATCATTCCAGATCATTCGATCATCATTTCACATCATTCCACATCATTTTATATTATTCCTTATCAGCGGGGTAAAAAAGTGGTTGCGTGGTTGCTTTGTTGTGATTTAGTTTTAACAAAAATAAAAGGAAAGACTAAAAAGAAAATAATAAATGATTCCTGACAGCCTTGGGGGGTCACTTATAAATATATAAGTGTAGCACGTGGGTTAAACAGAATGGATTTTTTAAATCTCTTTTTTACACATTGTTTACATAGAGAAGGCTACCATTGAAAGGGGGTATTCACAGGCTGAATAGAAAAAGGGTGTTATTTATTCATGATAAATTCACATATTAGGGGTTTTACAAATAGGCCATGAACGCACGTGATATATAGGGTTTATACATAGTGACCCCCCCAAGCCTGACCATTTTTCTAGTTCCCTCCCACTATGCCTATTTTTCAAAAATCTCTCTCTCTCTTTGTGAACTTTTTTAGAATATCAATCCCTCCATCCCTCTTCCCATCTTTGCAACACTCTCTTCTCTCTCTCCCTTTCTTTCTCTGTGTCTTGCAGGAATGGTGGGAGAAAGCTCTCTAGGTTCACCTCTCTCTCTCTCTCTCTCTCTCTCTCTCTCTCTCTCTCTCTCTCTCTCTCTCTCTCTCTCTCTCTCCTATGTGCTCTTTAAGATCTCTTTCTCTCACTTCTAGCCAAAGAAACAAGCCCAAATAAAAGGTAAACCTATTTTAATGGTTTATTTTCAATTCTCTCAATGATTTTCTTGTTCTCAACCCCGCTTTCAAAGCAATGCTTTTTCTTCAAATCAAGCTTTCCCAAAGTCTCTTAATGTCTATTTAGATTAATGTTGAATTTTATGCTTAATTTAAGAAAATCTCTCTCTTGAAAAGATTAGTCATTCCTATGGCTAGATCTTGAGAAAAAGGATGATTCTATTTCATAATCTCTTTATCTTAAGCCAATCTCTAAGCTTGGCAAGCAAGAGAAAGAGATTAGTTATTTTTCATGATTTTGAATCTAGGAAAAAGAAGGATTAATTATCTTAATCTTGTTTATGGTATAAAAAATCATATAAATTCATCCCTAAATGGAAAGAAGGTTATGCAAAAAAATTTAGAAATGAGGAATGATTATTTTGGATTAATCTAGATAATTTATCATAATTATGTATTAATTATGGTGATACATATGCTATGAATGCATAAATCTAATTTCAAGTTCAAAAGAGAAGTTTCTATCATATTTACATTACAAGTTTTTAATTCAATTTAGAAAGTTGAACAATTCCCGTAATTGCAGCGAAGCTCTGGCAAATCTTTTAAGAAAAGAGATAACTCTTATTTTTATGCATAATGCTAAAAGAGGAATTCCTACCATATTCTAGGATTAGATATCTTATGCAAAAAGAATGATTTTCATCATATTCATGAAAATATATTTTTTAGTATTTATGCATAATTAATTGATTATGAGAAAAGAGTAATTTTTTATAACTTTATTTTTATTTTAAAAGAGGAATTCCCATGATATTAAAGATCCAAACAATTAAATGTTAAAAGAGAAATTTTTTGGCATAATTCAAAATATGAGTATTTATCCAAAATGGAAGTTTTAGTATTATCATTTTTATTGAGAAATATGGGTAGAATTGATTTTTGTAAATCCCATGAATCTTTTATTGAAAAAGAAGAATATTGAATATATCTTATTTGATAAATTTGAGAAAGAATGTGAAAATATCCATCGAGAAAACTTGGATAATTTTTAATTAGAAAAGGGAATCTGGAATCCCTAGGAGGATCAAGGATCCAATAAGTAAATGGAAGATTAGAACTAGTCCTCTCATTAATGAAGCTTAAGGAATGAAAACACAATACATAAATGCTCTTTGTGAGTTTTTACTATAAAATTCTAATAAGGTTTATTTTCCCTTTTTAAACCTTCAACAACAATCTGATACTTAGATTTAATGGGATCAAGAAAAAGTTACCTTTAACTAAGCCAAGCAATTGGTGAAAATTTAGAAAAGTTATATCAATATCAAAAGTAGAGTAACCGTAATGAATAGATGTGATGAGATGTGGATGGATGTAAATGGATGTGAATGTGATGTGATGTAAATGGATGTGAATGTGATGTGATGATATGTGAATGGATGTGATGAGATGTGAGTGGATGTAATGAGATGTGAATGTGATGTGATGATATGTGAATGGATGTGATGAGATGTGAGTGGATGTGATGAGACGTGAATGGATGTGATGTGATGTGAATGGATGTGATAAGATGTGATGTGATGTGGATGTGGATCTGAATGAATGTAGATGGATGTGATGTGATGTGGATCTGAATGAATGTAGATGGATGTGATGTGATGTGATGTGGATCTGGGTAGATGTGAATGGATGAGATGAGATGTGGATGGAGATGATGTGATGTGATGTGGATCTGGGTAGATGTGAATGTGATGTGGATCTGGGTAGATGTGAATGGATGAGATGAGATGTGGATGGATGTGATGTGATGAGATGTGGATCTAGGTAGATGTGAATGGATGAGATGTGATGTGGATCTGGGTAGATATGAATGGATGAGATGCGATGTGGATGGATGTGATGAGATGTGATGTGGATCTAAATGAATGTAAATGGATGTGATGTGATGTGATATGAATGGATGAGATGTGATGTGGATGGATGTGATAAGATGTGATGTGGATTTGAATGAATGTAGATGGATAGATGTGATGTAAATGGATGTGATGAGATGTGGATGAATGTGAATGGATGAGTTGTGATGTGATGTGATGTGGATTTGGGTAGATGTGAATGGATGAGATGTGATATGGATAGATGTGATGTGATGTGATGTGGATCTGGGTAGATGTGAATGGATGAGATATGATGTGAATGGATGAGATATGATGTGAATGGATGCGATGAGATGTGATGTGGATCTGGGTAGATGTGAATGGATGAAATGTGATGTGGATAGATGTGATTTGATGTGATGTTGACCTGGATAGATGTGAATGGATGAGATGTGTTGTGGATGGATGTGATGAGATGAGATGTGATGTAGATCTGAATGGATGTAGATGGATTGAAAAGGTTCAGGGGAGAAGAGAGCTTGAGCTCTTGCAAGCACACACACACTCATAAAACCCTAAAAGAGAAAACACAAGGTGAGAGGCTGAAAATCTTCTTCTCCTACACACAACACTCAACACACCATATACAAAGATAAGAGTACACACTTATGAAAAGGTACTCAACCAAATACATACTAGGGTTCTCTATAGTGTAAACCCAACTAAATGAGCTGGCGCTATAACTATGCCAGAGTGAATGGCTGTCACATAGCCTGTCATCCCACTGGCCGCATATCACCCATGATCTCACCAACCATGCCAGTGGTGTAAGTGTGGGGCCTATCCCCCAGGCGGGTCATCAGTGTCCACCGCCTCACTAGATGAGCTCGATATCTCAACACTCCCCCTTCGAGCTCAACTCCATCTCATGTACACCAAAGCGAAGCCCTGAATCTACGGAGCTTCTCTGTACCCAATGCTTTGGTGAAGATGTCAGCAACCTGATCCTGTGTGCTGACATAAACACGGTCAATGTCTCCTGCCAAAACCTTCTCTCTGACAAAATGGTAGTTGACCTCTATATGCTTCGTGCGAGCATGAAAAACTGGATTCCTGGCCAACTGTATACTGCTAATGTTGTCACAGAAAATGACAACTTGTCTATCCACTGATAGACCCAAATCTGCAAGTAGCTTTCTCAACCAAGCTACCTCACATGCTGCCATAGCAGCACTTCTGTACTTGGCCTCCGTAGTACTGGATAGAGCAACCGTAGGCTGATTCTTGTGCATCCAAATGCGGCTTCCAAGGAACCTGCATAAACTGATGCACCAACCCAACAACATAGCTCAAATCTGGCCTGGTGATCGTCATGTAGATCAAGCTTCCTACTATGTGTAAGATTCCTCCCCAGCCTCTCAAAATGTCCAGCATCTTCCCCTGTAATCAATCCCTCTTCAGAAATATAAAAGACTTGTTTCTAACTGTTTTAACCTAGAGAGAGAAAATATTTTAGAGAGAGAATATTCAGATTTTTAATATTTTTGGATAGAAAATTATCTCATCTTATTAAAATAAGTTCCCCTGAAATAGAAATTCAAAAAGAACTTTCCAATGTGCAATTGGAATTAATTGGAAATGGGTATAAAGGACCTTAGCCTAAGGGTCTAGATTTTCAAAAAAATTTGGATTATGGTCCAATTAAGGTTCCTATGGACCAATAGCATCAATCCATGTGTAGGGAGGAGATAAATCCAATTTGTAAAAGAAGATACCCAAAAATGAGTAAATGCTCACATAAGATGAAGAGTTGAATATGTACAAGGTTTATTAGTAAAAAACTATGAGTAATATCAAAAAAATGAGATAAATTAAGTATCCAAAAATGAGTAAATGCTCACATAAGAGTTGAATATGTACAAGGTTTATTAGTAAAAAACTATGAATAATATCAAAAAAATGAGATAAATTGAGTATCCAAAAATGAGTAAATGCTCACATAAGATGAAGAGTTGAAAATGTACAAGGTTTATTAGTAAAAAAAACTATGAGCAATATTAAAAATATGAGATATTTTGGGTATAATCATTCCATTTTGACACATATGTAAGGAAGGGGAGTCCATTAAAGGAGCTGCATATTTCACATGCTTGAATGAGTTTTAAACTCATAAAAATTGAGATATTTCATCTCTCCTCTCTCTTGAACCAAACCAAATCAAAATGGAACCAAACCGAATCAAAAAGTAACCAAACTAGATCCAAATCTAGTCCAAATTCAACCAAACTAAATTTGGAAAATTTTAGAATTCAGTTAGCTTTGGTTAGAGCTTCCCTCTCCTATAAATAGAACATGAGTCCCTTCAAAAAAAATAGAAGAATTTTACTATACTAGAGTTATGCTGAAATAATGCTAATTTCTACTATTCTCTAAAATTCTCTCCAAATTGAAGAAATTGGAGCTTCCCTCTTTCTTCAATCCCCATTGGTGGCTCCATCAACATACTTAACCAATTGATTGGTTGGGGGCCTCTACCATGAACAAAGAATCAAGCAATTTGTAAGGTAATTAGTGAATTTTGATCATTTTCTATAATTTCTCAATGTTTCTCTCTTCTCAACCTCTCTCAAGCTTGAGAAGCTTAATTGGAATGGTTTTTGAATGTTATTGAAGTTAATTGATGAATGGTAGTGAAGAGTTACATAATTTGATGAATGCTATTGAAGTTAATTGATTAATGATAGTTAAGAATTACATAAATTTCTATTTATGCTTAATTCAAATGGTTTTTATGTAATTTCTCTCTCTCACTCAAGAAATGGTCATACTCATGACCCATTCTCAATCCAAATGAAGCTTTTCATAAAGCTTTTCCTTAATCCAAGATTAATCTATACTTGAGTCCAAATTAATGGCTTTTTTCTATGCTTTTAGTTTATGTATTTCATGAATATTGATGATTCAATCCATTATGGATTATTGATCCAATTAGGGATCATTCTAATTATTTCTTAATGATAAGCTTTATCCCTTAGAAAAATTGAGATTTATCAGTCATAGCAGACAGCGGAGCTATGGCAAAATTTTTATAAAAATTACGCATAAAATAATTTCATTCAAAGCATGAAAAGAGGCCTTCTAGGGATTATCATCCTAGATTAATTGAAGATATTCATTGTAATCATAGAGAAATTGATTTTTATATTATGCATAATTGATTTTCATGCATAGAGGTATGCATAAAAGATTATTATTTTAACATAAAAGTGTTACTTTTATCATAATTAGATTTCATGCATAGAGATATGCATAAAAGATTATTATTTTAATGTAAAAGTGTTACTTTTATCATATTTGAATTTCATGCATAGAGGTATGCATAAAAGATGATTATTTTATTATAAAAGTGTTACTTTTAGCATAATTGAATTTCATGCATAGAGGTATGCATAAAAGATGATTATTTTATTATAAAAGTGTTACTTTTAGCATAATTGAATTTCATGCATAGATGTATGCATAAAAGATGATTATTTTATTATAAAAGTGTTACTTTTAGCATAATTGAATTTCATGCATAGAGGTATGCATAAAAGATGATTATTTTATTATAAAAGTGTTACTTTTAGCATAATTGAATTTCATGCATAGATGTATGCATAAAAGATGATTATTTTATTATAGCTTTTAGCATAATTGAATTTCATGCATAGATGTATGCATAAAAGATGATTATTTTATTATAAAAGTGTTACTTTTAGCATAATTGAATTTCATGCATAGAGGTATGCATAAAATATGATTATTTTATTATAAAAGTGTTACTTTTAGCATAATTGAATTTCATTCATAGATGTATGCATAAAAGATGATTATTTTATTATAAAAGTGTTACTTTTATCATATTTGGATTTCATGCATAGAGGTATGCATAAAAATTGATTATTTTATTATAAAAGTGTTACTTTTATCATATTTGGATTTCATGCATAGAGGTATGCATAAAAATTGATTATTTTATTATAAAAGTGTTACTTTTATCATATTTGGATTTCATGCATAGAGGTATGCATAAAAGTTGATTATTTTATTATAAAAGTGTGACTTTTATCATATTTGAATTTCATGCATAGAGGTATGCATAAAAATTGATTATTTTATTATAAAAGTGTGATTTTTATCATATTTGGATTTCATGCATAGAGGTATGCATAAAAGTTGATTATTTTATTATAAAAGTGTGACTTTTATCATATTTGAATTTCATGCATAGAGGTATGCATAAAAGTTGATTATTTTATTGTAAAAGTGTTACTTTTATCATATTGGATTTCATGTATAGAGGTATGCATTAAAGATATTCTTTTTATACTAAAAGTGTGATTTTCATCATAAATGAATTTTATGCATAACTTAGATGCATAAGAGAAATTCTTTTATTTTAAAAGTGTAATTTCTACCAAATTGAATTTATGCATAAGAAGATGCATAAAAGATTGATTTTTAAATTCAAAGTGTCATTCTCATCTAAATTGAATTTATGCATAGGAAGATGCATAAAAGAATGGAATTTCAATTCAAAAGTGTTATTCTCATCCAAATTGAATTTATGCATAGGAAGATGCATAAAAGATGGATTTTTAATTCAAAAGTGTCAATTCTTATCTAAATTGAGTTTATGCATAGGAAGATGCATAAGAGATGGAATTTTAATTCAAAAGTGTCATTTTCATTTAAAATGAATTTATGCATAGGAAGATGCATAAAAGATTGATTTTTATTTCGAAAATGTTAGTCTCCTTAAATGGAATTTATGCATAAATAAATGTGTAGAGAAATCTTATATCAAATATAAGAATTCTCTTGTATTCTATAAAAAGATATGAAATGTGATAAGATGCGTATAGGAAGTGATAGGATGTGATAAGAGGTATATGAGATGTGATAAGATGTGATAAGATGTATATGAGATGTGTTAGGGCGATAATGGATGTAGTATGGATGTATGGATGTAGATACGGATGTGTATGTATGTATGTGGATGTGGATGTATGAATGAGGATGTGAAAATGGATGTATGTATGTAGATGTGGATGTATGGATGTGAATGTGAATGAAGATGTGGATGTGGATGTATGGATGTAGATTCGGATGTAGATGTATGTATGTGAATGTGGATGTATGAATGAGGATGTGAAAATAGATGTATGCATGTAGATGCGTAGGTATGAATGAGAAATTAGATGTATGTATAATGTGGATGTATGAATGAGGATGTGAAAATAGATGTATGCATGTAGATGCGTATGTATGAATGTGAAATTGGATGTATGATGAGGACGTACGAACATGGATATGTATGTAGAATAATGAATGTGAATGTGTATGTGAAATAATGTGTAGTCTATATGAGTGAATGGATGATGATGAATACATATGAATGGGATGTGGAATAAGTAATGTGGACTAAGGAGGATAAAATGGAAAAGACGAGAGTTCGATATAGAAACTGTATTTTGTGAACTGATTGTAAATGAATGTTTTATGTCAAGAATGCTGGGGAAGCATTTTGATCGTCTTGTGGATTAAGATCAAGGAGACCTAACTGATAAAGTTGCAACTGCTGTGACGGAGAGTCAATGGAGGACGTCTCGCGTAGCAAGGTCGGCCGAGGTCTTGACCAGCCTCGGTTCGATTTAAATGGTGAGCTTCCAGTACGGTGGATTAGGGACCAAGGAAGCGGCCTATGAGTGAAGCGCTAGGTCACCTGCGAAGGATCCTAGAGGGTGCTGACCATACGGTGCTTGGGCTCTGGGTCGCCGAAGATACCCACACGTACGTCGTAGAAGATATTGGAACAAGGAGTAAGAGTTGTTTTCTGAAACCGAGCATGGATCTGGTTGATTGACCTTGCTGGTCCTCAACGGATGAGTCCATGGCTCTTTTATATGGATCTGTGGGTTGATCTTGCTGATCTTCCACGGAGATTCCATTCTATTATATGAATATATTGTCGGTTACTATGAGGATCTGGTTGATTGACCTTGCTGGTCCTCAACGAATGAGTCCATGGCTCTTTTATATGGATCTATGGGTTGATCTTGCTGATCTTCCACGGAGATTCCATTCTATTATATGAATATATTGCCGGTTATACTATGAGCTAGGAACTATGGAAAAGGCCCCTGAGCGAACAGGTGGTGAGCGTTCTGGTTGCCAATGAGGCCATAAGTATACCGATGAATGAATGACTGGAAATAAGGATTCAACCAGAGACTGAGGATTGTCATCAATGACATAATGATTTCATTAAAGGATTGTTTTAAAGTTAGCTGATGCTAAGAAAAAGGCAATTTCATATTGGGTGTGTAAGTGGTGTTACTAGTTTTATGTTTGCATGAACTTTCGGCTAGGGAGCCTTGGAACTCTTTTCCTTGGTACCTGGGACAAAACCTAACCAAATTCTTAATTGGATCCCATCACTACAGTGGTTGGGTGGTTGGCTAACCCATGGGACTGGATGGGGTTAGGCTGGACTGATGGATCCGTAAATTGAGATTTAAATTCTATTATTACGATAGATGAAGTAAATCCAGGATAGTAATTGTTCTATGGATAGGAATCAAACGGCTGTGCCTCTTGATGGGGAAAAAAGCGTTGATCCCAATGATCCAAGTGCAAGTTTCTTCCTTGATCTGACCAAGTACCGTTAGAGGTGCAGTCGGATCAGTTTGATCAGTAATGATCTTGACTACATTAGAGTAAAGAGTTATCCTGGTGGAATCACCCGTGCTTTCCGGGTAAAGGAAGTTTTTCCGGTTTCGGTTTTGGATAAACCGACGGATTAGTCTCTTGTCCGGATATCCGTGGTGGACGAGGCCCCGAGTGTGAGACCCCTGCCCCATGCCCGATGTGCTACTTCCGCTGCTAGTACCCCGAATCCGTTGCGCGGTGGAGACCGGGACCTTACACTATGTGCCTATACATAGTAGGATCCTCCAAAATCTCTCCTGAATCTGCACTCAACTTGCCATTCTGATCCAATGGCACTGAGATAGGCTTATAGCCTGTCATACCATACTTGGACAACATGTCCAAGCCGTACTGTCTCTGCAGCAGTAATCCAATACCATGTGGTGACCTAATCACCTCAATGCCCAAGAAATATCTGAGCTCCCCAGATCCTTCATCTCAAACTTTTGTCTAAGCAAGATCTTTACATCAAAGATCTCTGCATCATGGTCCCCCGTAATGATCAAGTCATCTACATAGATGACAACAAGCACAACCCCTCTATCACTGTGTCTCACATACAACGAGAAATTCGCATTGGCTACATGAAAGCCAATAGTGACAAGATATTCAGAAATCTTGTCAGACCATGCTCTTGGTGCTTGTTTTAAGCCATACAAGGCCTTCTTCAACCTGCAAACATGCTCTAGGTGACTCACATCCTCATAACCAGGTGGCTGCAACATATACACCTCTTCCTGCAACTCCCCATTCAAGAATGCATTCTTTACATCCATCTGATGTAATGTAAGATCCCTGACCCCACTGCACAACGAATTCTGGGGTGCTAGCAGCAGCGGAAGTAGCACTTATGTGGGGCAGGGTCCCACACTCGGGGCCTCGCCCACGGATATCTAGAAAAGAGACTAATCCATCGGTTTTTCCAAAACCGAACCCGGAAAAACTTCCTTTGCCCGGAAAGCACGGGCGATTCCACCAGGATAACTTTTCCCTAACGTAGTCAAAAGCCTTAACTAACTGAACTGATCTGACCAAACTCGTAAGTTCCATAGTCAGATCAAGGGACAGATTGCACTTGAGTCATAGAGACCAATGCTTTTTTCTTCATCGAGAGGCACATCCATTGATTCTTTTTCCATAGAACAATTTTCGTCTGTGATTTACTTCATCTATAAAACTAAATAGAAATTGAGTCTCGTTTTACGGATCCATCAGTCCAGCCTAACCCCATCCAGTCCCATGGGTTAGCCAACCGCCCAACCACTCTAGTGATGGGATCCAATTAGGAATTTGGTTAGGTTTTGTCCCGGGTACTAGGGAAAAGAGTTCCCAGGCCCCCTAACCGGATGTTCATGCAAACATAAAACTAGTCCCACCACTTACACACCCAATATGAAATTGCCTTTTTCTCAGCATCAGCTATCTTCAAAACAATCCTTTAATGAAACCATTGTGTCACTGATCACAATCCTCAAAATCTCTGGTTGAATCCTTATTTCCAATCATTCCTTCATCGGTGTAGTTATGGCATCATTGGCAACCAGAACGCTCACCACCTGTTCACTCAGGGGCCTTTTCGATAGTTCCTAACTCATAGTAACTGGCAATATATTCACATATAAAAATCAAGATGGAATCCTCGTTGAAGATCAGCAAGATCAACCAACAGATCCATATAAGAGAGCTATGGATCATCAGTTGAGGACCAGCAAGGTCAATCAACCAGATCCATACGCGGTTTCAGAAAACAACTCTTACTCCTTGTTCTAATATCTTCCACGACGTACGTGTGGGTATCTTCGGCGACCCAGAGCCCGAGCACCGTATGGTCAGCACCCTCTAGGATCCTTCGCAGGTCACCTAGCGCTTCACTCATAGGCCGCTTCCTTGGTCCCTCATCCACTGTACCGGAAGCTCACCATTTAAATCGAACCGAGGCTGGTCAAGACCTCGGCCAAACCCTACTACGCGAGACGTCCTCCATTGACTCTCCGTCAAAGCAGTTGCAACTTTAAAAGTTAGGTCTCCACGACCTTAATCACAAGACAGTCAAAATGCTTCCCCAGCATTCTTGACATAAAACAGTCATTTACAAACAGTGTCGTCACAAATACAGTTTCTTTATTGAGCTCTTGTCTTTCCACATTATCCCTCATCATTATTCCACATTCCATTCATAAGTGTACTCATTCTCATCCAATCACATCATTTTCTATCTCATCACCTCAGATTCATTCACATCACATATCATATATTCACATCCCAATTCACATGTCATCACATCTCATCCATTCACTCATATTGACGACACATCATTTCACATACACATTCGCATTCATTATTCTACATACACATCCACATCATACATCCAATTCCACATCCGTATTCATACATACACATCTATATCCACATCCATACATCCACATCCACATTCATACATCCATATCCACATCCACATCCATACATCCATATCCACATCCACATCCATACATCCACATCCTCCACA
This sequence comes from Cibotium barometz, assembly GCF_041138505.1. Lineage (NCBI taxonomy): Eukaryota > Viridiplantae > Streptophyta > Polypodiopsida > Cyatheales > Cibotiaceae > Cibotium > Cibotium barometz. The sequence continues at coordinate 32,490,481 of NC_141075.1, read as the reverse complement.
TCCATTTTCACATCCACATCCACATGCATACATTCATATATCCACATCCACATTCCATATCTACGTCTATACATCCACATCCATACCCACATCCATACATCCACATTCACATTCACATTCACATCCATACATCCATATCCACATTCTACATTCATACATCCATATCCACATTCCACATTCATACATCCACATCCACATTCACATTCACATTCATACATCCATTTTCACATCCACATCCACATGCATACATCCATTTCCACATCCATATTCATATATCCACATCCACATCCACATTCCATATCTACATCTATACATCCACATCCATATCCACATCCACATTCACATTCACATCCATACATCCATATCCACATTCACATTCATACATCCACATCCCCATTCACATTCATACATCCACATCCACATCCACATCCACACATTCATTTCCACATCCATATTCATACATCCACATCCATATCTACATCTATACATCCATTTTCATATCCACATTCGTACATCCACATCCACATTCATACATCCATATTCACATCTACATCCATACATCCATTTTCACATCCACATCCACATTCATACATCCACATCCATACATCCACTTTCTCATCAACATTCACATTCATACATCCACATCCACATCCACATCTACCTTCACATCTACACCTATACATCCATTTTCACATCTACATCCACATCCACATCCACATCCACATCCACATCCATACATCCACTTTCTCATCCACATTCACATTCATACATCCACATCCACATCCACATTCATACATCCACATTCACATCTACACCCATACATCCATTTTTGCATCTACATCCACATTCACATCTACATCCATACATACACATTCATTTACTCATTTTTGGATACCCAAAATATCTCATATTTTTAATATTGCTCATAGTTTTTTACTAATAAACCTTGTACATTTTCAACTCTTCATCTTATGTGACCATTTACTCATTTTTGGGTATCTTCTTTTACAAATTGGATTTATCTCCTCCCTACACATGGATTGATGCTATTGGCCCATAGGAACCTTAATTGGATCATAATTCAAAAATTTCTGAAAATCTAGACCCTTAGACTAAGGTTCTTTATACTTATTTCTAATTAATTCCAATTGCACATTGGAAAATTCTTTTTGAATTTTTGTTTCAAGGGAACTTATTTTAATAAGATGAGATAATTTTCTATCCAAAAATATTAAAAATCTGAATATTCTCTCTCTAGAATATTCTCTCTCTCTAGGTTAAAACAGTTAGAAACAAGGTCTTTATATTTCTGAAGAGGGATTGATTACAGGGGAAGATACTAGACATCAAAAAGGGGTTGGGGGAGGAATCTTACATTCTACCCCACTTAAAAAATGCGAGATGTCCTTATCTCGCAAACTGGGATAATTTCGCAAGATGCACGAATATGAGACTTAGAGAAAAATTTTAATCAAGATTAACCACCAAGAAAAGTCTTAAAGAGAGCAAGATTCAAAATAAGAACAAGATTTAATCAAGATTAACCACTAAGAAAAGTCTTAAAGAGAGCAAGATTCAAAATAAGAACAAGATTTAAACTTTATTCATTCTCGAAACTTATACAGTAAAGATAGAAGAACCCTTTACACTTCCATAAGCCCGTCCATCATATGGTCACAAAAGCAGCACTCACAAGCTGCACAAGTATAGGGTAACTCATCTATGGGAATGATTCTGTTGGTTATTGCCACATCTATCTCAGTGGTATGAGGTGATCTAACAAAAGGACCTCTGAGAGAGGCAAGCCAAAAACGGGGTAAAGGCATATCTTCTCATGAGGAAGAAAACACGCCAATAAGAAAACCCGCTCAGAAAACCCAAGATGCCTTGATCTCATGACGCAGTAGTATCGGGGACCCAAACCTAAGGCTTCAATAACCATGGCCAAGCGGACATTGTTACGAAAGTGCTGCTGACCCCAAGGTGTTACCCTAGTTATGTCTTGATAGGTCCGCCATTTGGTATGCGTTACAGAAGTTCCCAAGTGAGGGAAAAGTGAGCGCTCATACTGTTCTATAAAATCCTTCTTCACAGACTCACTTGCGTCTTGAAGGTGAGGAATCATTATGGATAAAACTAGTTCCTGTTGCCAAGCCATGAAGGAGATTAAGAAGAAGGGAGATCGATGGAAGTAAGATTACTGTGAGCGACAGGTAAAAGTTACGACTTATATAAAAGAAGGAGCTAGCGTAACTTGGAAGCCAACGGTAACTTGCCACTGAAGTTTTACCGTCTTTCCATGATTTGGGTTTGGCACATTTTTCTATAGAAGGCATTAAGAACTTTGAGATGAGGAGATAAAAGAAGTTCGTAGGCTAAGTTACCTACTTTCTTTGGTCCACAATATCTGGGGGATAACTTCTTATACTCCCCAAGAGATAAAGAACTTCTTTTGGGTCGTACTCGAATGAAAACCAAAACCTTGGTATCCAAAACACCGATTTTTACTTCTGAACTCAGTGTTCTGAATCCTTAAAACAGGCGACTTCCGAGAAGTATTCTAGGGAGAGGGTCTTCCTTTTTTAAACAAAATCTTTCTTTTATTTTGGAGAGGGAATAATTATAAGATCAAAAAGAGAGGTTCTTACTCCTGTATACCTCGAAGGCTGGGGGAAGAATCTTACATTCTACCCCACTTGAAAAGTGCGAGATGTCCTCATCTCGCTAAGTAGAGGACAACTCTTTTTCTTAAGATCCAATTTATTCTGGGGTTCCTTATATTCTGGTCAACCCAACAGAATACGGGGATAATCATCCTTTAAATAGAACTCATCATTGAATAACAATTCAATCAATCATATCATTCATATCTTTAACACGATAATGGTCCATTAGACCGAAAAATTCCCTTCTGAATATTCCTCCACGGGAATTTCAGTTAAGCAAGTTCTCAATTTGTCATCCCTTAACTTGATCTACTGGTCAAGTGTTAACAGTAGCAATCTGACAGCACAATCCACTAATCTCATAGTGATTTGCTGAAATCATTATCATCATTCCAGTTATGAATATCATCACTGGGAGTCATCCCATTCATCCTCATTGTGGTTTCGCTCAGGTTATTATATTTCAACTAATTTTCAGAATTCATCATTTTTCAATCAGAATTTTCAATCAGAATCCAATTCAATTCATCAATTCTACAGAATTAAAAATCATATCAATCACATTCAAAATCATCATCTGGATAGCATTAACGCTTATAATTTCAAGTCTTAGATTTACTCGTATATACTGTCAGTAAAGAGCTGCAGTATACTCTCGGTATATACGGGTAGTCACGGCCCTTGGAATTATAAGGTAAATACCATCATGTCTAGGCCTCAAGCAAGTCAGGGATTCTATATAATTGCGGTACTTCCATCTGAAGACCCAATTACCAAATTACGAATTTCAGTTTGAATATCAAATTGTATGAATTATATCACACAATTACAACCTTTTTGTGCTTCTTGATAAATTTTTGACATATTTGGTTTCTCACTTGATCTTTATTAGCCAAATGCTCTGATACCAACTTTAAGATCCCTGTTCCCCCGAGCAACAGATTCGGGATACTAGCAGCGGAAGTAGCATTTCTCGCGCGGGACAGGGGTCCCACATTCAGGGCCTCACCCACGGATATCCGGATAAGAGACTAATCCGTCGGTTGTTCCAAAACCGAGCCTGGAAAAACTTCCTTTACCGGAAAGCACGGGCGATTCCACCAGGATAACTTTTTACTCTAACGTAGTCAAGATCATTTCTGATCGAGCTGATCCAATTACATCTATAAGATACTTGGTCAGGTCAAGGAAGAAACTTGCACTTGGATCATTGGGATCAATGCTTTTTTCCCCATTCAACAAGAGACACATCCGTTGATTCCTATCCATAGAACAGTTACTATCCGGGATTTATTTTATCTATCGTAAAAACAAAAGTTTGAGTCTCGATTTACGGATCCATCAGTCCAGCCTAACCCCATCCGATCCCATGGGTTAGCCAACCGTCCAACCAATGTAGTGATGGGATCCAATTAAGAATTTGGTTAGGTTTTGTCCCGGGTACCAAGGAAAAGAGTTCCAAGGCCCCCTAGCTGGATGTTCATGCAAAAATAAAACTAGTCACACCACTCACACACCCAATATGAAATTGCCTTTTCACAGATTCAACCAGTTTAAAACAATCCTTTAATAAAACCATAGTATCACTGATCACCATCTTCCAATTTATCCAGTTGATTCTTAATTTTTCCCATCATTCCTTCATCAGAGTATCTATGGCATCATTGGCAACTAGGACGCTCACCACCTGTCCACTCAGGGGCCGTTTCCTAATTCCTAGCCCATAATACTCAGCAATATAATCACTTATCAAGATGGACTCTCGTTGAAGATCAGCAAGATCAACCAACAGATCCATATAAAGAGCCATGGACTCATCCATTGAAGACCAGCAAGGTCAATCAACCAAATCCATGCTCGATTTCAGAAAACAACTCCTACTCTTGTTCCAATATCTTCTTCGACGCACGCGTGGGTATCCTGGGTGACCCAGAGCTCGAGCACCGTATGGTCAGCACCCTCTAGGATCCTTCGCAGGTGACCTAGCGCTTCACTCATAGGCCGCTTCCTTGGCCCCTCATCCACCGTACACCGGAAGCTCACCATTTTAATCGCACCGAGGCTGGTCAAGACCTCGGCCGACCTTGCTGCGCGAGACGTCCTCCATTGACTCTCCGTCATATTGGAGGGGTGTATCTATGACTTAAACCAACAACGTGTCAATAGTAAGCCATTTAGGTCCAATAATATAGACATACTTATCGTATCAGAATGTAATGAAATTGGAGGTGGATCATGATTGTCATCAAAATTACTATCTCTTGACTCCTCTAAAGATCTTTCTTCATCTATCCTTATAGTGGCAGTACTCTCCAAATTACATGCATTGTGTAAGTCCCTTGCTGCTACATCATCTCCTATACTTGTAGCTCCCATTCCATCTCTGTTTATTGTATCAATAGCATCCCTTGCACCCTTCATTTTTGTGAATTCCAATATTAAAAATATTTAGTTAAATACACACATAACAATACTCACCAACTTTCTATTATCATAACTATCTACACTAAATTTTGGTTTTATGGAAGTATAGCACCACTTCATTATCTACCTTAACTTTCATTTGGTTTGGTCCACTGTCATATGAGAGAATGCCAGGGTGTTGTTATCCCATCCTTAACTTGGTTTTGAGAGAGATCGTCATTCTCCACTTTTCCCCACTAGAATGAAGGGTTTAGGATCCTCTATCATTGTGGAGAATGCAAGTGGTGCTATTCTCCAACCCTATTGGGAAATTTTATTTTAGGGGTCAATGATGGATTTGGTACAATTCTCATCTCATTAAGGGAGATGGTAGTCCCATTACTTAGGGAAAAATGACATTGTATCATTATCTCCTGGAAATTTTGGTTTGAGATAAGAAAATTATAAGGAGAATGGCATCATTGCCATTCTATGATGCCATTCTCCCCCTCCTCCCTCCAAAAATAAAAAATTGATGGGAAAATTGCACCATTGCTATTCTCCCTCTTGTATGAAATCAAGGAAGAATGGCAATGGTGCCATCCTCAAGTTTAATCATTAAAATTTTCAAGGGAGAATTATAGAACCACCATTCTCTCTACTTTGATTATAATGAAAGCATAAAGCATGGATCTATTTTGTTTGGTGCATTATCATTTTGGGGAGAATGCTAGTGGTGCCATTCTATCCCCAATCACAATGTCATTTTATTAAAGGGCCCATTCCCTATTGAATATTTTTGTTTGAGATGAGAAAGTAAGTGGTTGCATATCATTGGGGGGAATGGCAGTTGTGCCATTCTCCCACAAACAAAAATGCCAAACCACTACCATCCCCTTCTTAGAAAATTAGTTGTAGTATATGGTAGTGTAGGAGGAAAGAGTGGTACTAAGACGATGGTAAGGGATGATACATTATCATATTCATTAATATTTCCTATCATAAAATAATCATGCCTTTTGCAACACACAAATAAAAAAAACACAAAGTAGAAACAAACTAGACATTTCTTGCAATTTTTTACTTACATATCTTAACCTAAAAAATACATTTATGATGGAGTCTTGTTAGTAATCCACTATCTCAAATTAAGCATAGCAAAGACTCACATGTATTCTATTGTAACATTAAAAGACATAAAAGGATTTATACAAAGATAAAAAATGTGCCATAGTAAAAGTTGTATCACCTAAAAAAATAAAATCCAATACTTCTAAATTACAACTCGAAGGATAAACAATTGACTATTCATGATCACCTTCAATGTCTGAAATGCTTGTGAATTGTGGAACTTTAGCAAGTTGCTCTTTCATTAAAGGCTCCAAGGGATACCTTGGTGGTGGAGATTATTGGTCATAATCTTCATTTGCCTCTTCTGGCAAAACAACCTTAGGTGAATCAACCTTCTTGATGCCTGACCACTTCTCAAGCTTTGGATATTCTCATACAAAATTCACACAATTTTTTTGCATCTCCTTGGCTTGACAATTATTGGTCACTAAAGAAACCCCTTTTCTGTGGTTTGCCAAAGACCTCAACGAAACCCACCACTGAAGATATCAACAACATGCTGATATTCTCTACATAAGATGTTGATGCAATCACCTATGACATTATCTTTTAGATGACCTTATGCATCCTCCATATCTTTGGTATTATATTGAACTCGAATCTAGCATAGATTTCTTCTTGGCTATAGAAGGTAAGCACAATGAATGTCTCTATCTTTCCCATGAAGAGGGCCTTGTCTGGATTGATTATTCCCACAAATCTTTTGGACCATCTTGCATGTTTACTTACAACATCTTCTAGATTTATCAATTGCCTAAAATTGATTAAAGACAGTAGAATGATCTGTTTTGGGGCTAATGAAGCCTCCATCAAGCCCTTGATCAACATTCCAAACCTATCCTCATTCTATTCCACATCGTTGGATCGACTCATGGAGGTGTCAAGCACACATAACCCAATTGGAGAAAGCTCTCCATGCAAGTTACGTGCAAGAAACACTTGACCCTCCATCTCCATATTTACCATGGAAACCCTCCATGGAAAACAAGATTCGGAGGTAGAGATACCTTCCTCTTGCATTAATGATCCATTCCACATATTTCATAACTACAAGAGGAGGGAACTCGGGGGTTGTCTTTCCTACTTGTAATTTGGCCTTCAACCAAGGTTCACAACATGCACGCAAGCACTCATATTGTTTCTTGCCAATTCGATAATATTCTGCAAGCTCACGCCATTGATTGGAGACCTTCGATGAGCATTTTGTGTTGAAGAACCTTAGCAATTCTTTGTGCATGACCTTATCTTACTTCATTGTCATTTCCCTCTTTGTAATGTCAGCATTATTCCTATATCTTGTCTAGACTTGAATATTATGATGGTTCCATTCTTGATTTTGTCCTGGATGCACCTGACATTCTCTTCACTCAAGCACAATTGGCACCTTATATTAGTTATGGTTGGCAACTGCCCACCAAGTTTCCTCTCCTTTATTGCCTTCAAAATGTTGATCCACCTCTCATATATGTCAAGAGGATATGTGACCATGTGTGTATCCTTGGTTGCAAAGTCATTACTTGAGATCCCACTGCCCCCTCTGCACACCGGCGGATTCCCAGATGGTAGCAGCGAAAGTAGCTTCCTCTTGCACGGGGCAGGGTTTCTCACTCGGGGCCTTGCCCTCGAATGTCCGGGCACGAGACTAAGCTGGTGGTCATTCCGAAAACTGAAACCTGGAAACTTTCCCATGCCCGAAAAACGGGCACGATTCCACCATTTTACTTTTCTTAACGAATTTTTCTAACGAGGTCAAGATACTGAACTAACCTTTATCTGATTAAATCAGATAGAAGGGAAACTATTACAGACTTAACTTGAAGGAATCAATGCTTTTTTCCTAATTGAATCAGGCACAGCCGCCATTGATCTATTCATTAGAGAAGTCTTCAAAGAAGTCTTCAAGCTTTTATTTAACTACTCGAGTTCTAAGCGTATTCCTATTAATCAATTTTATTATTAAAACTCTACTGATTCCAGCTTTAACCCCATCCGGCCCATGGGTTACGAACCACTGGAATTGGTAGGTAGAACCAGACAAGTACTCACCCATAGTTGAATGCCTTTCTTAACTTTTGCTTTAGAATACAGATACGCACACACTCCTCTTTAAACTTTAACTTTTAAAACAATCCATTGACAAACAATTATTGGTTACAGATGTCATAACTCAAAATTTCCATTCAATCCTTGTTTCTCACAAAAGAGTATCATTCTGGACTCTCCGTTGAGACCAGCAGGTCAGCAACGAGATCCAGTAACAGATTACAATAATTTTCTCATCATCATACATATATATATCTTCCACGACATACGCATGGGTGTCCTAAGCACCGCGAGCCTTTGCATCACCTAGTCAAAACCCTCCAAGATCTTCCTTAGGTGTCATGGCACTTCACTCAGGGAGGACCTCTTCGTCGGCCCTCGCCATCATACCGGAAGCACACCATTTTTCTCCATACCCAGGCGGTTGGTCAAGTCCTGGGCAGGTTTTTGCCACGTGAGCCGTCCTTTGAACACTCCCCGTCCGCCAGCTGTTTCAAACTGAACTTTCCTTAGAAAAACACATATACCAAATGCTCCTTCCAGCATTCTGGTATAAGACAGTCCTTTAAGAAAACAGGGTTTCTATGTAAGTTTTCAGTTTTGATTTTCTTTTGAATACAATGGGTATATCTTAAATCCGTATCCCAATACTTCTAGATCGCAGGTCTAAAATTCCAACAGAATTTCTTGAATTCTGTAACCTTGATCCTTAGATTGAAATCAAGGGTCTTAGCTTGATTTCAGATTCCGTGGGTGATTTGAGTGAATTTTCCTGAACTAGTCACATCGTCTTTTCTTGAAACTGACGAAGGAATTTTGTCTTGGTCATATTCTGATTCAAGGTTTGAGTCTGGAAAGGTTCTCCCTGAACTATCTTTCTCGAAGGGTAATATTTCAATTACTCCTTTACTGAATTTAATTCATTGAGTATTTTGCTTAACTGAATTCAAAACTAATCACGAATTCCTATGAGGAATAAATTAATCATTTATCTAAAATTCTGACTTCGATAGTTTTTCTGAATTTTCTCATTACCATCCTAGAGAATATGAAACGATAGAATTTTCTCTTATATAGTATTTACTTATTCATTTACCAATATTCATGGGATTTAAACATAGGATTAAAGAGAACTCTTATTTTGATAAAAAAATTCTGTATGCATCTATTTATGCATAAAAAATCAATTTTGATGAAAGTAACACTTTTATAATAAAAAAATAGTTTTATGCATAAAAATCAATATTGATGAAAGTAACACTTTTATAATATAAAAAATTCTTTTATGCATCATTTTATGCATAAAAATCAATATTGATGAAAGTAACACTTTTAATAATAAAAAAATTCTTTTATGCATAAAAATCAATATTGATGAAAGTAACACTTTTATAATAAAAAAAATCTTTTATGCATCATTTTATGCATAAAAATCAATATTGGTGAAAGTAACACTTTTATAATTAAAAAAAATTCTTTTATGCATCATTTTATGCATAAAAATCAATTTTGATGAAAGTAACACTTTTATAATAAAAAAACCTTTTATGCATCATTTTATGCATAAAAATAAATATTGATGAAAGTAACACTTTTACAATTAAAAACATTCTTTTATGCATCATTTTAAAAATCAATATTAATGAAAGTAAAACTTTTATAATAAAAAACATTATTTCCAATATACATCTTTCTATTGAAATTTGATAGAATTTAAATCTAATGAAAATCACTCTTTTATAAAAAGAAATTATCCAATATGCATCCTTCTATGCATAGAATTTAATTCTAATGGACATAACACTTTTATAATAAAAATATTTCTACTATGCCTAGAATGAAAATAACACTTTTAGAATACATAAACGATGGGGATTACCTAGGCTGGTCAAGACCTGGGCAGGTTTTTGCCCGTGAGCCATATTTGAACACTCCCTCCCAGCTGTTATAACCGAACTTCCCTTAAAAAATCACATATACCAAATGCTCCCTCCACCCAGCATTCTGGTGTAAGACAGTCCTTTAAGAAAACAGGGTTTCTATGCAAGTTTTTAGTTTTGATTTTCTTTTGAATACAATGGGTATATCTTAAATCCGTATCCCAATACTTCTAGATCGCAGGTCTAAATTCCAACAAAATTTCTTGAATTCTGTAACATTGATCCTCAGATCGGAATCAAGGGTCTTAACTTGATTTCAGATTTGGTGGGTGATTTGAGTGAATTTTCCTGAGCTGGTCACATCGTCTTTTCTTGAAACTAACCAAGGAATTATGTCTTGGTCATAGTCTGATTCCGGGTTTGAGTCTGGAAAGGTTCTCCCTGAATTATCTTTCTCGAAGGGTAATATTTCAATTACTACTTTACTGAATTTCATTCATTGATTTAAGTATTTTGCTTAACTGAATTCAAAACTAATCACGAATTCCTATGAGGAATAAATTAATCATTTATCTAAAATTCTGACTTCGATAGTTTTTTTTGAATTTTCTCATTACCATTCTAGAGAATATGAAATGGTACAATTTTCTCTCACAGAGCATTTACTTATTTACCAATATTCATGGGATTTAAACATAGGATTAAAGAGAACTCTTATTTTGCTATAAAAATTAAGTATGCATCTTTTTATGCATAAAAATTTAATTTTGATGAAAGTAACATTTTTATAGTAAAAAAAATAGTTTTATGCATAAAAATCAATATTGATGAAAGTAACACTTTTATAATTAAAAATCACTTTTGATGAAAGTAACACTTTTATAATAAATGAAATCTTTTATGCATAAAAATAAATATTGATGAAAGTAACACTTTTATAATAAAAACAATTCTTTTATGCATCATTTTATGCATAAAAATTAATATTGGTGAAAGTAACACTTTTATAATTAAAAAAATTCTTTTATGCATCATTTTATGCATAAAAATCAATATTGGTGAAAGTAACACTTTTATAATAATAAAAATTCTTTTATGCATAAAAATCAATTTTGATGAAAGTAGCACTTTTACAATAAAAAAATTTCTTTTATGCATCATTTTATGCATAAAAATCAATATTGGTGAAAGTAACACTTTTATAATAATAAAAAATCTTTTATGCATAAAAATCAATTTTGATGAAAGTATCACTTTTACAATAAAAAAACTTCTTTTATGCATCATTTTATGCATAAAAATCAATATTGATGAAAGTTACACTTTTACAATTAAAAAAATTCTTTAATGCATCATTTTATGCATAAAAATCAATATTGAGAAAGTAACACTTTTATAATTTAAAAAATTATTTCCAATATATATCTTTCTATGTATAGAATTTAAATCTAATGAAAATCACTCTTTTATAAAAAGAAATTATCTAGTATGCATCTTTCTATGCATAGAATTTAATTTTAATAGAAATAACACTTTTATAAATAATAAAAATATTTCTACTATGCATTTTTCTATGCCTAGAATGAAAATAACACTTTTAGAATACACAAACGGTGGGGATTACTCTTTTTGAATAATAAAAGATAAAACTTATTTCACAAAATTTAAAATTTTGCCATAACCTCCTTTGTATGGCTGACCATTTTTTAAATTTTTTCTATCCTCAAGTTACTTAAAAATTATCCCAAATGGTTTAAAGCATTCTAAACTCATCAAATTCAACTTTTAAACTCCTTTCCCTGACAAACTGACACCGTACCTTTCCCCTAGACCCATGCAGGCCACTAATCCATAGCCTTTGACGGTAGACCGTGCTTTCGTCCTTGCTTTCGCAGTGCCCGTACCCATGCCCACAGCTATATAAACCCCCGGGGTGCTCCACACAGGCAGCACACATTTCTATGCAGCGTATGCCCTATTGTACCGTCGTCCGTACCGCCGTTCATCCATGTGTAGCGTACTTGCTGCAGTACAGCCGCCCCTCTCAAACCCCCTCATTTGCCTCTTTTCAGATAAGCTAATTTTCCTCCATCCCCCTCTTGCTAGGAGGCAGTGTCCTTAACCCCCCCGTGTGAATAGACTTACAGCAGCCCTCACAGCCCTCCCCACGTTTTTGGTCTTAAGGACATCTCACAATCCCCCCCCCATTTTGCGTAGACTTTAATAAAGGATTTTTGCCTTTAGAAAGGGTTCATACGCTATAGTCTTTTGCTCATACGGTGAGCAAACGATCTCAAAATTGAGATCCGACTAAAGCGTTTCGACCACAGCAGCGAGCCCTACAAGTCGACGTCCAAGATGGCACCATCCCGAAAACGTCAGAATATTGCCCGAGAGGAGCACGCAACAACGAAATTAGGAAAGATGCTCCTAATGCGGCTCCAACCATAAATATGTATCTTTTCCTTTTAAAATAATGACATAAAATTGTATGAAGTTATGAATTGTGATGCTGTATTTAATAAATTGCATTGAAATTGTTATCTTTAAAGAGTGCAAGTTTTTCCTGGCTTCAACGCTAACTCCGTTCCGTGCTTGTATAGCCGGGCGGTGTCGTTAGCAAAGCCCAGGAATGGCCCAAGGTATCCCTTGTACCATTCGGAGAATAAGGTTCGCCGATTGAGGCGATAGGTTATGATGCTGCCTAGTTCTGAGGGCCAAGGCTAGTGCGGTGGATAAGCCCACCCTAGTGCGTAGACATCCCTCTGAGGAGCGGGAGGATCGAACGATGGAGCCTGAGAGGGCGACAGGCCGGCTTGAGTCCTCGCCCCAGCGACCGACGATGAGGTGTATGGTCCCGTAGGGTTTTGCCCAGAGGCTGGAAGGCTGAATTCTAGATCATCGGCAAAATAAAGGAAAAGAATAAGAGAGCCAGTTTGGCTTGTATGGAATTGATTCATGTATCAACTTTTATATATATATCTTGTCTTTGGCATGATTGTATTGTGTAAAAAGGCTGTTTTAACAAACGTTGTGAAAAGGGCCGTAATTAAGGAACATCTTTATTTATGTCAAACAGTGTGGTAGGATTAATTAGAAAACAAATTGACACGTGAGTAGGGTGGAAAGTGGGAGGATGGAATGCCCCGATGGCACCATCCTACGGACGGGTGGACTCGATTAGTCGGGTAGCTTTCCAATAGATTAAGTGAAAGCCCTACGCTAGATAATTAGGTTCTTGGGCAACTCTATTCTAGAAGACTAGGTCAGCGGCTGTGCCTTGCATGGATGAGGAAAAAAGCGTTGCCTCTAGAAATCAAGTCTAGTGGTTGCCCAATTTATGATAAATTACCCTATGGGTGATTTGACTTTTAGAAGATCATGCTTCCCCTGTGGGATAGGACTAGGTCTTACCTATGAATCGTATCCTTGATCTCTACATGGTCAAGGTGTGATAAATAGGAAATTTTCTCCAAGTTAAGACTTAGTGGACTATCTTAAGTGTTTCTCCTATTTTAGAAGGAGGAACCTTACAATTGGTATCAGAGCCGATATTAGCTCCTAGGAATTGCCATTTAAGGATTGTTTTGCAATGAATGTTTTACCTAACATAATGCTAATTAATAAAAACATCCTACTAAAACAAATAAGTTGAATTGATGTTTGAATGATTGTAGGAAGAGGAAGATGCCTACTCCAAGTTTCTAGTTTTCCAATGCATCTTCGAGACTGCTAGTAGTCACTCCTCAAATTTTGAGTTCCGTGACACCATGGTGCAGATACTAGAGAAGATGTGCCTCCCTCATTTCTCTCGTATTGAAAGAGGATGGGGTAGAGATTTCTGGAGTCGTGGGCCGAGATATTTCTTCATCCCCGAGCAGATGGAATTGGGAACCTCACCCCACCCCGACCTTAAGCGGATTCGTTGGATTGAAAAGTTGAAGATGATCCATTTATTTTGGTTCGTCGATACCCCTCGGGCCGACACCTCCGTGACTATAGATGGGATTTGCATACCTCAGGATCGCTGGGTGTGTATGACAAAGTGATGCAGAATATTAAAATCAATGATTTTATTATTTGAGTCATTTCTACTTAGAATCTTCAAATTTTGAGCCCAAATTTAGAATCTGCGCACGATTTTACCCTAATATGATTCTGAGCATCCAAAACGGACACCGGATCAAGCTTATACGCAAATTTCAGTCATTTTAGTTAAAAAGCGATGACCTTTAAACCTTTAATAAATGCACGACCGGGCATCCGATTGACGAACGGTCTAAACCCCAACGACCAGGAGAACCTCCCGGACAAAAAATAAATTTCGCCCCCCGGGGCGGTCCGACACACAAATCGAGGCGGGCGTCCCAAATTTGGGTACCCCACCCCAAAATTTGGACCGTACACACTAACTAGGATGCCCGTACGATGGTCGCCCAAGAACCAAAGGACGGCCGCCCACTGTGTCGTCCACACGTACCCCTACGTGGACACCCACCATGCTACCCCAGACCAGATAAGGTACATACCGTACCTTTCCCCTAGACCCATGCAGGCCACTAATCCATAGCCTTTGATGGTACACCGTCCTTTCATCCTTGCTTTGCGCAGCGCTCGTACCCATGCCCACAGCTATATAAACCCCCGGGGTGCTCCACAGGCAGCACGCATTTCTATGCAGCGTATGCCCTGTTGTACCGTCGTCCATACCGCCGTCCGTCCCTGTGTAGCGTACTTGCTACAGTACAGCCGCTCCTCTCACACCCCCTCATTTGCCTCTTTTCAGATAAGCTAATTTTCCTCCATCCCCCTCTTGCTACTACGAGGCAGTGTCCTTAACCCCCCCGTGTGAATAGACTTACAGCAGCCCTCACAGCCCTCCTCCACGTTTTTGGTCTTAAGGACATCTCACAATCCCCCCCCCATTTTGCGTAGACTTTAATAAGGGATTTTTGCCTTTAGAAAGGGTTCATACGCTATAGTCTTTTGCTCATACGGTGAGCAAACGATCTCAGAATTGAGATCCGACTGAAGCGTTTCGACCGCAGCAGCCAGCCCTACAAGTCGATGTCCAAGATGGCCCCTCTCGGAAACGTCAGAATGTTAGCCCGAGAGGAGCACGCAACAAGGAAATTAGGGAAGATGCTCCTAATGCGGCTCCAATCCTCCCTCTTCAAGCTCCTCAAGGAAATGGTTTGCCTGAATCAATCAAAAGCTTAAAAGGCTTACCCTGATACTCAGCCTGGAGTATGGATGACTGAGAATTGGCGATTTGGCCCTTGGTTTTCAATTGCTGCATAAATCTGTCCTCTTTCCTCTTCCACTACTTCTGCTATTGTGACTATTCTGGCTGCTGCAGTCTGAGGCAAAACTCTTTCTCTTTGGTTGCCCCAGTTCTGGGAAGGAGTTCTGAGGCTACTCTAGACAGAGGCAGATGGCTGACTGGAGTTCTCCTGGGATTGACCTGATTTTGAGGAGACGGACCTTGATTTGGCTGATAGGAAGGGGCTGGTCTCTGCACTCTCGGTCCTTGACTTCCTTGTCCCCTTGACATGGCAGGATTCAAGCAGTCTTTCAGTTGGTGACCAAAATCCTGACATCTAAAACATCGGTTCTCACTTCTGATCTCATCCCTCTGAATCCTTGAAAGAGGTGGGGCTCCTGCTGAGAAAGTGTTCTGTGGGAAGGGTCTTCCTTCACTTCTCAATCTCCTAGTATCCTGATTCTGATTTGGGCCTTGCTGCCTCTTTGGGGGAGGAAAGTTTGAAGTTCTTCGCGGGGTTTGGAATGTTTTAAAGTTAGAGGGTGCAGGCTTCGGTGGACCTTAACTACAAAGGCTTTGGCAAAGTCCTTTGCCATTCTTACTGCTTCGACCATTGAGACAGGTTTGACATTCTTCACTAAGGTGTCCAATGGCTCATTCATACCTCGAATGAATTTGGCCATCAACTGTTCTTCATCCAATTGCGGGGAATATTTGAGGAGAAGGGAAAAATCTTGATGGTACTCTTCAATTGTCCGGCTATCCTGCTTTAGTTCCAAGAACTCATTCATTTTAGTTTCAAGGAAGCCTGAAGGACAAAACCTCTTTCTGAGGTAAGCTTTAAGATCGGTCCAGGTCTGGGTATTCCGGTCAAGACGGTTAGTCTCGTAGTGATTCCTCCAAGCCACCCTGGCCGTTTCCACAATCTTTAACCTAGCAAGAGCCATCTTGCTTCTCTCATTGTAGCTAGTTACATCAAAGTATTCTTCCATAGCCTCAATCCACTTTTCCACTACTTCACCTAACTGCTCCCCTTCACCCTTGAAGGGACCAGGTTGGGATCTGTGCAGGGCTTTTGGAACATTCGGATCTAACTCTTCGTCATCCGTTAGAGGATTCGGTTGCCTTGCATGGGCCGCGCGCCTCATGATTCTGACAAAATTTGATTTTTATCAACTTAACTTTGACACAACAGATTTATGATTATTTAATTTTTACGATTTATTCTTTAAACAAATAATTATTTCATCATACTTCATGAAACAAGATTTACTCTGATAATTTTATTAACCATATTCACAATCATGAAAACGATTTGGAATTTTTTTTGCAAAACATCGTTTATTATCAAAAGTCTTTGATATATACATAGAGCATCACGGCTCCCAAAATCACTATCTCAATCGCATATGCATAAAGCAGCGAAACTGCAAAGGAGACATACCATGGTACACACGATTCATTACAGAAAGACGTGCTATAATTCTACTTCTAGGGATAAAGCGGCTAAGAACCCTTAAAACTCAGCATGAAATTCTGAAGTTCGTGGGTGAATGATCAAAGAGTTGTACATGCTGAACAAGTCCTAGCCTTATCAGAATCATGGCTAACGAAATATTGTGTGAGCCACTGACGCTGACTGGTACTGATATTAATACATCGTCCTCTAAAGAACCACATATACCGACGTCGCTCTATAGGATCAGGAAAGTAAAGACTCTCAAAATGACGTGCGAGTCTGACTCTGCTTACTCGGGTCGTAGCAGAGTTGAGGTGCTCGAATGCAAAGTCTCTCATATCCTGACTCTGGGAGAGTTCAAGAATGCAAGATAGATTCGGGGTATCCATCTGCAAAGGAGACATACCATGGTACACACGATTCATTACAGAAAGACGTGCTATAATTCTACTTCTAGGGATAAAGCGGCTAAGAACCCTTAAAACTCAGCATGAAATTCTGAAGTTCGTGGGTGAATGATCAAAGAGTTGTACATGCTGAACAAGTCCTAGCCTTATCAGAATCATGGCTAACGAAATATTTTGACACTGACTGGTACTGATATTAATACATCATCCTCCAAAGAACCACATATACCGACATCGCTCTACAGGATCAGGAAAGTAAAGACTCTCAAAATGACGTGCGAGTCTGACTCTGCTTACACGGGTCGTAGCAGAGTTGAGGTGCTCGAATGCAAAGGCTCTCATATCCTGACTCTGGGAGAGTTCATGAATGCCAGATAGATTAGGGGTGTCCATCTATAAATTTCCAATTCAATTTATGAGTTTTTAATTTTTGAAGTTCATTCAACATAATATTAAGCGAAAACATTATTTCCCAGATTTACTTTAAAATTTTAAGCAATTTCTGTTGCTGTTACGTAAATTTACAACAGCGCTTTGATACCAACTGTGAGATCCCATTGCCCCCTTTGCGCGGATTTCGGGATGGCAGCAAAAGTAGCTTCTTCTTGCGCGGGGCAGGGTTTCTCACTCGGGGCCTCGCCCTCGAATGTCCAGGCACACGAGACTAAGCTGGTGGTCATTCCGAAAACCAAAACCTAGAAAATTTTCCATGCCCGAAAAACGGGGACGACTCCATCATTTTTATTTTCTTAACAAATTTTTCTAACGAGGTCAAGATACTGAACTAACCTTCATCTGATTAAATCAGATAGAAGGGAAACTATTACAGACCTAACTTGAAGGAATCAAAGCTTTTTTCCTAATTGAATCAGGCACAGCCGTTGATCTATTCATTAGAGAAGTCTTTAGGCTTTTATTTATCTACTCAAGTTCTAAGCGTATTTCTATTAATCAATTTTATTATTAAAACTCTACTGATTCCAGCTTTAACCTTATCCGGCCCATGGGTTAGCCACCGCCCAACCATTGGAATTGGTAGAACCAGACAAGTACTCACCCACCCATAATTGAATGCCTTTCTTAACTTTTGCTTTAGAATACAGATACGCACACACATCTCTTTAAACTTTAATTTTTAAAACAATCCATTGAACAATTATTGGTTACAGATGTCATAACTCAAAATTTCCATTCAATCCTTGTTTCTCACAAAACAGTATCACTCTGGACTCTCTGTTGAGACCAGCAGGTTAGCAACGAGATCTAGTAACATATTACAATAATTTTCTTGTCATCATACATATATATATCTTCCATGACATACACATGGGTGTCCTAAGCACCGTGAGCCCGTGAATCGCCTGGTCAGAACCCTCCAGGATCCTCCTTAGGTATCCTGGCACTTCACTCAGGGACCGCTTTGTCGGCCCTCATCCATCATACCAGAAGCACACCATTTTTCACCATACCTAGGCTGGTCAAGACCTGGGCAGGTTTTTGCCATGTGAGCCGTCCTTTGAACACTCCCTGCCAGTTGTTACAACCAAACTTCCCTTAGAAAAACACATATACCAAATGCTCCCTCCAGCATTCTGGCGTAAGACAGCCCTTTAAGAAAAAAGGGTTTCTATGCAAGTTTTGAGTTTTGATTTTCTTTTGAATACAATGGGTATATCTTAAATCCGTATCCCAATACTTCTAGATCGCAGGTCTAAAATTCCAACAAAATTTCCTGAATTCTGTAACCTTGATCCTCAGATCGGAATCAAGGGTCTTAACTTGATTTCAGATTCGGTGGGTGATTTGAGTGAATTTTCCTAAGCTGGTCACATCGTCTTCTCTTGAAACTGACGAAGGAATTATGTCTTGGTCATAGTCTAATTCAGGGTTTGAGTTTGGAAAGGTTCTCCCTGAATTATCTTTCTCGAAGGGTAATATTTTAATTACTACTTTACTAAAATTCATTCATTGAGTATTTTGCTTAACTGAATTCAAAACTAATCCACGAATTCGTATGAGGAATAAATTAATCATTTATCTAAAATTCCGACTTCGATAGATTTTTTGAATTTTCTCATTACCATTCTAGAGAATCTAAAATGGTAGAATTTTCTCTCACAGAGTATTTACTTATTCATTTGCCAATATTCATGGGATTTAAACATAGGATTTAAGAAAACTCTTATTTTGATATAAAAATTATTTATGCATAAAAAATTATTTTTGATGAAAGTAACACTTTTATAATTAAAAATAGTTTTATGCGTCATTTTATGCATAAAAATCAATATTGATAAAAGTAACACTTTTATAATTTAAAAAAATCTTTTATGCATCATTTTATGCATAAAAATCAATATTGATGAAAGTAACACTTTTATAATAAAAGAAATTCTTTTATGCATCATTTTATGCATAAAAATTCTTTTATACATCATTTTATGCATAAAAATCAATATTGATGAAAGTAACACTTTTATAAAAAAATCTTTTATGCATAAAAATCAATATCTGTGAAAGTAACACTTTTATAATAAAAACATTTCTTTTATGCATCATTTTATGCATAAAAATCAATATTGATAAAAGTAACACTTTTACAATAAAAACGTTTATTTCCAATATACATCTTTCTATATATAGAATCTAAATCTAATGAAATTTTTTCTTTTATAACAAGAAAGTATCCAATATGCATCTTTCTATGCATAGAATTTATTTTAATGAAAATAATACTTTTATAATAAAAAAAATTCTTTTATGCATCATTTTATGCATAAAAATCAATATTGATGAAAGTAACACTTTTATAGTAAAGAAAATTCTTTTATGCATCATTTTATGCATAAAAATCAATATTGGTGAAAGTAACACTTTTATAATAATAAAAAAACTTCTATGCATAAAAATCAATTTTGATGAAAGTAACACTTTTACAATTAAAAAAATTCTTTTATGCATCATTTTATGCATAAAAGTCAATAATGATGAAAGTTACACTTTTACAATTAAAAACTTCTTTTATGCATCATTTTATGCATAAAAATCAATATTGATAAAAATAACACTTTTATAATAATAAAAAATATTTCCAATATACAACTTTCTATGTATAGAATTTAAATCTAATGAAAATCACTCTTTTATAAAAAGAAATTATCTAATATGCATCTTTCTTGCATATAATTTAATTTTAATGGACATAACACTTTTATAATAAAAATATTTCTACTATGCATTTTTCTATGCCTAGAATTCAAAACTAATCCACGAATTCCTATGAGAAATAAATTAATCATTTATCTAAAATTCTGACTTCGATAATTTTTTTGAATTTTCTCATAACCATTCTAGAGAATATGAAACGGTGGAATTTTCTCTCACAAAGTATTTACTTATTCATTTACTAATATTCATGGGATTTAAACATAGGATTAAAGAAAACTCTTATTTTGATATAAAAGTTATGAATGCATCTATTTATGCATAAAAAATCAATTTTGATGAAAGTAACACTTTTATAATAAAAAAATAGTTTTATGCATAAAAATCAATATTGATAAAAATAATAATTATATAAATTAAAAAAATCTTATATGCATAAAAATCAATATTGATGAAAGTAACACTTTTATAATAAAAGAAATTCTTTTACGCATAAAAATCAATATTCATGAAAGTAACACTTTTATAATAAAAAAAATTCTTTTATGCATAAAAATCAATATTGGTGAAAGTAACACTTTTATAATAAAAAAACTTCTTTCATGCATCATTTTATGCATAAATTAGTTTGGTCAATTTTTGACCATTTTTGGGTCAGTTTAGCTTACTTTCTAGAACTAGACCTAAATTAGGAGAGAGGAGAGATGAAATATCTCAATGTTTGATAATTTAAAACTCCACCACACATGTGAAATAGGTGCCTCCTTCATGAGGGAGAATCCCCACTCTGAGGTGTCAAATATTCATTTTTTTAGTATTTCCTTTGGTCCTTAGTCCACTCTTCATCTTATGTGAGTATTTACTCATTTTTGAGGGGATTTTTTTTATTTCTTCAATTTATCTCCTCCCTACATTTGGATGAATATAATTGGCCCCTCAGAACCTTAATTTAAAATTTTTAAAAAATCTGGACTCTTAGGATAAGGCCTTTTGAAAAGATTATAATTTATTTCTAATGCACCTTCTGAAAATATTTTTGAACTTCTGTTTTGGGGGGAATTTATTTTAATAAGAAGAGATATTTTTCCATCCAAAAAATATCTAAAATCTGAATAACCTCTCTCTCTCTAGAACATTTTCTCTCTGTAAGAAGCCAAAATAGGTATCTTTTATTATTCTGAAGAGGGGATTGATTTTACAGGGGGAAGATACTGGACATCTTGAGGGGCTGGGGAGGAATCTTACATTCTCTCCCACTTGAAAAATGTGAGATGTCCTCATCTCACAAACTGGGGGTAATCCCGCAATAGTTTGGATTCTTTCTCCCAGGTGGCATCGTCAAAAGGATAGAACTTCCATTTAACCAATAATTCTCTCAGAATTCTATTCCTCAGAACTTTTTCTCGAACATCGAGGATTTCTTCAAGTTGGAGTTCCATCTGCCCTTGGGTTGAAGAAGTTAAGATTTCATTATCAAGCACATGATTTGGGCTTGGTACATACTTTTTAAGAAGGCTGACATGAAATATATTATGTACTTTGAGATGAGGAGGCAGAAGAAGCTCGTAGGCTAAGTCACCTACTTTCTTTGTAATCAGATATGGCCCACAATATCTGGGGGATAACTTCTTGTACTTCCCAAGAGATAGAGAACTTCTTTTGGGGCGTACTTGAATGAAGACCATATCTGCTTCTTCAATTTTTTTGTCTGTCCTCTTCTTATCTGCATACTGTTTCTGTCTATCCTGGTTGGGCAGCTTTTATATCTTTGCGAATTGACTGCATCTCCTGCTCCATGTTGTCAAGCATCTATCTGGACATCTCGACCCTAATCAATGGGTCAGACCAAGTTAATGGAGTTAAGCAATCTTGTCCATACATAGCTTTGAAAGGGCTCATCCCAATACTTCGGTGATAAGAAGCATTGTAGGCGAACTCGACTAGGTGCAGATAACTTAGCCACTTCTTGGATTCCTTCCCACAGCATGACCAAAGTATATCTTCGATTACTTGATTTACCCTTTCTGTTTGACCATCGCTCTTGGGGTGGTAAGCTGTGCTGAGATCCAAGAAAGTTCCTACTGCTTCGAAAAATGTAGTCCAGAATAATCTTAACGTGAATTTGGGATCTCGATCACTTACTATTCTTCTGGGTAGGCCATGCAATCTAAAGATTTCTTTGAGGAACACTCTGGCAACATCCATTGCAGTGTTGGTTTCTTTTACTCGAATCAGATGGGCAACTTTGGTTAGTCTATCAACTACCACGAAGATGGAGTTGTAAGCTGATTGCACTGAAGGTAATCCAGTAATAAAATCCATATTGATGCATTCCCACTTCATCTGGGGGATGTCTAATGGATGTAACTTCCCAAGCATTTTTACTCTCTCGGCCTTGACTTTCTGATAGGTTAGACATTGACGTACATGAATAAGCACATCCTTTTTAGACCAGGCCAAAAGAATCTTTTCTTCACAGACATGTAGGTTTTGATGAAACCTAGATGTCCTGCAATAAGGCTATCATGGGCTTCATTCAGAATTTGACCCTTAGTTCCCTCATCATTGGGAATGCATAACCTACGATTATAATACATAATTCCATCATCCAGGCTGTACCCTTGAACTCGGTTCAACTCCTGTGGAGTTTTGCTTTCTTGCATAAGTAGGGTAGCAATAGGGCCAAATAATCTATCCTCCATGATCTTCTCTCTTGCTTCAATAATCAAACGATTTGACACTACAGTAATTGCAAGCAAGGAGGCTTTTCTGCTGAGGGCATCTGCTACCACATTTTCTTTGCCTGGGCGGTACTTGATTTCAAAATCAAATTCCTGGAGGGACTGCATCCACCTTCTTTGGCGCATGTTGAGATCCTTCTAAGTGAAGATCTACTTTAAGCTCTGATGATCTGTCTCATCAAAGTGAATCTTTGACCCAGTAGATAATGTCTCCACAACTTCAGGGCATATACTACTGAAAGTAGTTCCAAGTCGTGGACAGAATAGTTCCTCTCATGCGTTGTGAGTTTTTGGGATTCATAGGCCACTGCATGACATTCCTACATGAGTGCACCTCCTAGGGCAAAACCACTGGCATCAGTTACTACCTCAAAGGGTAGAGAGAAATCTAGCAGCTTCAGAACGGGATTGGTTACCAAGGCGGTCTTCAGCTTATCAAAAGCACTCTGGCACATGGCAGACCATTGAAATGGGATATTCTTCTTGAGAAGATTAGTCAGGGGGAAAGCTATGAGAGCATACTTTGGTATAAAAATTCTATACCAACCAGTCAATCCCAAGAATCCTCTGACTTCTTTCACTGTCTTTGGTCTGTCTTTGGTTCACAGGCCAATCTATGACGGCTTGGACTTTTGTAGAATCTAGAGAAATTCCATCTTTGGATACCAGAAAGCCCAAGTATTCAACATGGTCTGCAGAGAAAGTGCATTTGCTCTTTTTTGCAAAGAGTTGGTGCTTCCTTAGAATCCCAAGAACTTTTCTGACATGAGCTTCATGGTCAGCTGCATTCTTTGAGTAAATCAGAATATCATCAAAGAAAACAGAACAAAATCATCCAAGTATTCTCTGAGAATGTCCTACATTAGGCGATTGAATGTAGCTAGGGAATTTGTCAATCCAAACGGCATGAGAGTGAATTCATAATGCCCATACCGAGTATTGATGGCTCTCTTCTTTGGGATATCTTGCTCATTAATCCTGATCTGATAATACCTTGAATTGAGATCTATCTTTGTGAAGATCTAGGCTCCACTTAGCCTGTCTAGAAGCTCATCAAATCTGGGGATAGGATACTTATTCTTAACTGTCTGATTGAGACCTCTGTAGTCCACACAGAGTCTTAGCGTTCCATCTATCTTTTTCTGAAAGAGAAGTGGCGCACCCCAAGGTGAAACACTGGGTCTTACAAACCCTTTTCTAACAGTTGTCTAAGCTGTTCCTTGAGTTTGATGGCTTCAAGAACTAGCATTTTGTACATGCGCAAGGCTACTGGTGGGGCTGAGCTCTGGGGCTCAATTCTATCACATGATCAACTTTCCGAATTGGAGGTAGCTCTGCTGGGAATAAATCATTATATTCACTTAACCATTCAGGTTCTTTATCTTTTAACTTTGTGTCTACCGCATTCTTTTTGACAACATAAATGAGCTGCTTCTTTCTAAATCCTTTTAGTAACTTAGAAGTCTTTACTAATTGCAGATTTGGAGATCCTGAAATTCCGGTTCCTTGAACTTTATTTCCATGAAGGTCACGGAAGGAAACGGTTCCATTATGACAGTGAATGTCAGCTTGATTTTTGTGGAGCCAATCCATTCCAAGGATCCTGTCGAAAACTCCCAAAGGTACAATTCTGAACTAATAGTCAATTAAACTCCCATCTAGATTGAACTGAATACAATCTATCTCAAGGTGAGTGAAAAGAATCTTCCAACTGGCCAATTCAACTTGCAAAGGTTTCCTTGATTTTTCTTCTAAGACTAGCTTATGTAAGCATCCTGGGGAAATGAAAAAATGAGTACTATGCCTGAATCAATCAGCTAGAGTATGGATGATTGAGAATTGGCAATTTGGCCCTTGGTTTTCAATTGCTGCATAAATCTGTCCTGTTTCCTCTTCCACTACTTCTGCTATTGTGACTGTTCTGGCTTGCTGCAGTCTGAGGCGAAACTCTTTCTCTTTGGTTGCCCTAGTTCTGGGAAGGAGTTTTGAGGCTACTCTACAGAGGCAGATGGCTGACTGGAGTTCTCTTGGGATTGCCCTGATTTTGACGAGACGGACCCTGATTTGATTGATAAGAAGGGGCTGGTCTTTGCACTCTTGGTCCTTGACTTCCTTGTCCCCTTGACATGTCCAAAACATCGGTTCTCACTTTTGATCTCATCGCTCTGAATCCTTGAAAGAGGTGGGGCTCCTGCTGAGAAAGTGTTCTGTGGGAAGGGTCTCCCTTCACTTCTGAATCTCCTAGTATCCTGATTCTGATTTGGGCCTTGCTGCCTCTTTGGGGGAGGAAAGTTTGAAGTACTTCCCGGGGTTTGGAATCTTTTAAAGTTAGAGGGTGCAAGCTTTGGTGGGACCTTAACTACAAAGGCTTTGGCAAAGTCCTTTGCCATTCTTACTGCTTCGGCCATTGAGACAGGTTTGGCATTCTTCACTAAGGTGTCCAATGGCTTGTTCATTCCTCGAATGAATTTGGCCATCAACTGCTCTTCATCCAATTGCGGGGAATATTTGAGGAGAAGGGCAAAATCTTGATGGTACTCCGGCTATCCTGCTTTAGTTCCAAGAACTCATTCATTTTAGTTTCAAGGAAGCCTGAAGGACAAAACCTCTTTCTGAGGTAAGCTTTAAGATCGGTCCAGGTCTCGGTATTCCGGTCAAGACGGTTAGTCTCGCAGTGATTCCTCCAAGCCACCCTGGCCGTTTCCACAATCTTTAACCTGGCAAGAGCCATCTTGCTTCTCTCATTGTAGCTAGTTACATCAAAGTATTCTTCCATAGCCTCAATCCACTTTTCCACTACTTCACCTAACTGCTCCCCTTTACCCTTGTGAAGGGACCAGGTTGGGATCTGTGTAAGGCTTTTGGAACATTCGGATCTAACTCTTCGTCATCCGTTAGAGGATTCGGTTGCCTTGCATGGGCCGCGCGCCTCATGATTCTGACAAAATTTGATTTTTATCAACTTAACTTTGACACAACAGATTTATGATTATTTAATTTTTACGATTTATTCTTTAAACAAATAATTATTTCATCATACTTCATGAAACAAGATTTACTCTGATAATTTTATTAACCATATTCACAATCATGAAAACGATTTGGAATTTTTTTTGCAAAACATTGTTTATTATCAAAAGTCTTTGATATATACATAGAGCATCACGGCTCCCAAAATCACTATCTCAATCGCATATGCATAAAGCAGCGAAACTGCGAAGGAGACATACCATGGTACACACGATTCATTACAGAAAGAGTGCTATAATTCTACTTCTAGGGATAAAGCGGCTAAGAACCCTTAAAACTCAGCATGAAATTCTGAAGTTCGTGGGTGAATGATCAAAGAGTTGTACATGCTGAACAAGTCCTAGCCTTATCAGAATCATGGCTAACGAAATATTGTGTGAGCCTCTGACGCTGACTGGTACTGATATTAATACATCGTCCTCTAAAGAACCACATATACCGACGTCGCTCTATAGGATCAGGAAAGTAAAGACTCTCAAAATGACGTGCGAGTCTGACTCTGCTTACTCGGGTCGTAGCAGAGTTGAGGTGCTCGAATGCAAAGTCTCTCATATCCTGACTCTGGGAGAGTTCAAGAATGCAAGACAGATTCGGGGTATCCATCTATAAATTTCCAATTCAATTTATGAGTTTTCAATTTTTGAAGTTCATTCAACATAATATTAACAAGCGAAAATGTTATTTCCCAGATTTACTTTAAAATTTTAAGCAATTTCTATTGCTGTTACGTAAATTTACAACAGCGCTTTGATACCAACTGTGAGATGCCACTGCCCCCTCTGCGCACCGGATTCCTGGATGGCAGCAGCGAAAGTAGCTTCCTCTTGAGTAGGGTAGGGTTTCTCACTCGGGGCCTCGCCCCTCGGGGGGGTCACTCGTATAAATATGTAAGTATCACGTGGGTTCAACAGAAGGACATTTTAAATATTTAAAACTTATAGAAATATATTTACAGAGGGGATTTATTTATTGTATTTTAAAATTTTTTTACAGATTTGAATAGGAAAGGATACATTATATTCACTAAAAAATTCACAGATAAGGGACTTTTTAAATAGGCCTTGAATGCAGGTGATATAGAGGATTTACATATAGTGATCCCCCGAGCCTCGCCCTCAAATGTCCAGGCACTAGACTAAGCTGGTGGTCATTCCTAAAATCGAAACCTGGAAAATTTCCCATGCCCGAAAAACGGGGACGACTCCACCATTTTTATTTTCTTAACGAAATTTTCTAACGAGATCAAGATACTGAACTAACCTTCACCTGATTAAATCAGATAGAAGGGAAACCATTATAGACCTAACTTGAAGGAATCAAAGCTTTTTTCCTAATTGAATCAAGCACAGCCGTTGATCTATTCATTAGAGAAGTCTTTAGGCTTTTATTTAACTACTCGAGTTCTAAGCGTATTCCTATTAATCAATTTTATTATTAAAACTCTACTGATTCCAGCTTTAACCTTATCCAACCGATGGGTTAGCCACCGCCCAACCACTGGAATTGGTAGAACCAGACAAGTACTCACCCACCCATAATTGAATGCCTTTCTTAACTTTTGCTTTAGAATACAGATACGCACACACTCCTCTTTAAACTTTAACTTTTAAAACAATCCATTGACAAAACAATTATTGGTTACAGATGTCATAACTCAAAATTTCCATTCAATCCTTGTTTCTCACAAAACAGTATCACTCTGGACTCTCCATTGAGACCAGCAGGTTAGCAACGAGATCCAATAAAACAGATTACAGTAATTTTCTTATCATCATACATATATATATCATCCACGACATACGCATGGGTGTCCTAAGCAATGCGAGCCCGTGCATCGCCTCGTCAAAACCCTCCAGGATCCTCCTTAGGTGTCTTGGCACTTCACTTAGGGACCGCTTCGTCGGCCCTTGTCCATCATACTAGAAGCACACCATTTTTCACCATACCTAGGCTGGTCAAGACCTGGGCAGGTTTTTGCCACGTGAGCCGTCCTTTGAACACTCCTTGCCAGCTGTTACAACCAAACTTCCCTTAGAAAAACAAATATACCAAATGCTCCCTCCAGCATTCTAGCGTAAGACAGTCCTTTAAGAAAATAGGGTTTCTATGCAAGTTTTCAGTTTTGATTTTCTGAATATGGGTATATCTTAAACCCCTATCCCAATACTTCTAGATCGCAGGTCTAAAATTTCAACAGAATTTCCTAAATTCTGTAACCTTGATCCTCAGATCAGAATCAATGGTCTTAACTTGATTCCAGATTCGGTGGGTGATTTGAGTGAATTTTCCTGAGCTGGTCACATCGTCTTTTCTTGAAACTGACGAAGGAATTATGTCTTGGTCATAGTCTGATTCAGGGTTTGAAATTGAAAAGGTTCTCCCTGAATTATCTTTCTCGAAGGGTAATATTTCAATTACTACTTTACTGAATTTCATTCATTGAGTATTTTGTTTAACTGAATTCAAAACTAATCCACGAATTCCTATGAGGAATAAATTAATCATTTATCTAAAATTTTGACTTCGATAGTTTTTTTGAATTTTCTCATTACCATTCTAGAGAATATGAAACGGTAGAATTTTCTCTCACAGAGTATTTACTTATTCATTTACCAATATTCATGGGATTTAAACATAGGATTAAAGAGAACTCTTATTTTGATATAAAAATTATGTATGCATCTATTTATGCATAAAAAATCAATTTTGATGAAAGTAACACTTTTATAATTAAAAAAATAGTTTTATGCATCATTTTATGCATAAAAATCAAAATTGATGAAATTAACAATTTACTGAATTTCATTCATTGAGTATTTTGCTTAACTGAATTCAAAACTAACCACGAATTCCTATGAGGAATAAATTAATCATTTATCTAAAATTATGACTTCGATAGTTTTTTTGAATTTTCTCATTACCATTCTAGAGAATATGAAACGGTAGAATTTTCTCTCACAGAGTATTTACTTATTCATTTACCAATATTCATGGGATTTAAACATAGGATTAAAGAGAACTCTTATTTTGATATAAAAATAATGTATGTATAAAAAATCAATTTTGATGAAAGTAACACTTTTATAATTAAAAAAATAGTTTTATGCATAAAAATCAAAATTGATGAAAGTAACACTTTTATAATTAAAAAAATTCTTTTATGCATCATTTTATGCATAACAATCAAAATTGATGAAAGTAACACTTTTATAATAAAAGAAATTCTTTTATGCATCATTTTATGCATAAAATCAATATTGATGAAAGTAACACTTTTATAATAAAAGAAATTCTTTTATGCATAAAAATCAATATTGGTGAAAGTAACACTTTTATAACTAAAAAATTCTTTTATGCATCATTTTATGCATAAAAATCAATATTGATAAAAGTAACACTTTTACAATAATTTGTTTTTCTTCCAATATACATCTTTCTATGTATAGAATCTAAATCTAATGAAAATCACTCTTTTATAACAAGAAAGTATCCAATATGCATCTTTCTATGCATAGAATTTAATTTTAATGGAAATAACACTTTTATAATAAAAATATTTCTACTATGCATTTTTCTATGCCTAGAATGAAAATAACACTTTTAGAATACACAAACGGTGGGGATTACTCTTTTTGAATAATACAAGATAAAACTTACTTCACAAAATTTAAGAAAATTTTGCCATAACCTCCTTTGTATGGCTGACCATTTTTAAATTTTTTTCTATCCTCAAGTTACTTAAAAATTATCCCAAATGGTTTAAAGCATTCTAAACTAATCAAATTTCACTTTTAAAAAAGAAACAATATGAAAAGTTTAATTCTAACAATTTGATTGCTTATCTAGGATAAAGAAAGGATGAATTTAAAAATGAAGAGAGGGGGAAAGTCTTTCCAACAAGGCATAACATCATTTTTTCATTTTAAAGAAAATTAAAATTAGAAAACCATTAAAAGGAATAAAGAAAAAGTAGGAATTCTAGCTTACATCAATTTCTGTGATCTTTCCTTTGGCTTGATGGTTTGAGGGATCTATCGTATTTGCAACAAGAGTGGCCACCAATTCTTTTGAAGAGAAAAAGGTAAAAAACTAATGAATTATCAATAAATTCACTATTTTTGGCTCTAGGGTGGAGTAGAGTAACAGTGCATAAAACACTATTAAGCTTCTACAAAGGGGGAGGCTTATATTAATAGGAAAAAGTGAGCTTCTAACTAAGCAAACTGATTCTAGAATTTTCCAGATCAATTTGGTCAAATTTTGACCATTTTTGGGTTAGTTTAGCTTACTTTTTGGAACCAGACTTGAATTAGGAGAGAGGAGAGATGAAATATATCTCAATATTTGATAATTTAAAACTCCACCACACATGTGAAATAGGTGCCTCCTTCGTGAGGGGGAACCCCCACTTTGAGGTGTCAAAAATTCATTTTTTTAGTATTTCCTTGGGTCCTTAGTCCACTCTTCATCTTATGTGAGTATTTACTCATTTTTGGGGGGGGTTTCTTTATTTCTTCAATTTATCTCCTCCCTACATTTGGATGAATATGATTGGTCCCTCAGAACCTTAATTTAAAATTTTCAAAAAATTTGGACCCTTAGGATAAGGCCTTTTGAACAGATTATAATTTATTTCTAATGCACCTTCTGAAAATCTTTTTGAACTTCTGTTTTGGGAGAGTTTATTTTAATAAGAAGAGATATTTTTCCATCCAAAAATATCTAAAATCTGAATAAACTCTCTCTCTCTAGAATATTTTCTCTCTTAAGCCAAAATAGGTAGAAATAGGATCTTTTATTATTCTGAAGAGGGGATTGATTATTACAGGGGGAAGATACTGGACGTCTTGAGGGGCTAGGGAGGAATCTTACATTACTCATGGATACACTAGCCACCACTGATATAAAATTCTACAAAAAACAAAAGATATATAAGATACATGCAATCTTAACACCTTAAAAAAGTTAGAAGGATAATGATACCATTGCCATTACCCATCCATAAGAATCCCAATGGCACGAGAAGAAAATGGCACCACTGTCATCCTTCCCTTAGTAATAGTTTGGGGAAGAGTGGTAGTGGTGCCACTCTTCCACATTACATTGCTTCGAAGGTAGAATTTCACTGGTGCCATTCTCTCCTCAAACCATTCTTTCCAAGAAGGAATGACACCACTGCCATTATCCCGTCATACCAATCTTACCAAGGGATAATGGCATCCTTACTAAGAGAGAATGGCACTGGTGCCACTCTTCCACATTACATTTCTTGGAAGGTAGAATGGCAGTGGTGCCATTCTCTACTCAAACCATTCATACCAAGAAGGAATGGCACCACTGCCATTCTCCCCTCATACCATTCTTACCAAGGGATAATGGTATCCTTACTACTAAGAGAGAATCGCAATGGTGCAATTCTCCTTGACATTCTCCTTTAGTAAGATCAAATTCTCCCTTGGTAAAAATGGTATGAGGGAAGAGGCACCATTGTCGTTCTCGCTTAGTAAGAATGATTTGAGAGGATAATGGCATTACTACCATCCCTCTTACATACATTGTTTGGTGCCATTCTCCATTGGTAAGAATGGTTTGATGAGATAATGGCACCATTGCCATTCTCCCCTTATACCATTCTTACCAAGGGAGAATGTCATTCTAACTAAGAGAGAATGGAAGTGGTGCCATTGTCCTATCCAATGTAAGCAGAGGAATGGTAGTGGTGCCATTCTCCTTTAGCAGCAGGGAGAAGATATCACTTTACAAAAAACAAAAGATATCAAAATATTGATTTAGAAAGGTTTCTACTTACATCTCAACTTAGTTGGTGAGACCCATGCCGAAATCTGGAGTGCTGGTAGCGGAAGTAGCAACCTCATGCGTAGGGCAGAGCTTCTCACTCGAGGCCTCGCCCACGAATGTCCGGACAAGAGACTAATACAGCGGCTCTTCCAAAACCAAACCCGAAAAAAACTTCCCTCTCTAAGAAAGCATACGCGATTTCTCCAGGAAAATATCTTCTAACGTAGTCAAGAGCCTAACTATCCTTTGTATTTTGATCGAACCCGTGGGTCACAAGGCCAAATCAAAGGAGGAACTTGCACTTGGTTCATAGAGACCAACACTTTTTTCCCCATCAAAAGAGGCACAGCCTCGTTGATTCTTTTTCCATAGAACAAGGATTATCATGGGACTTACTTCAACTATTGTAACCTGAACAAAATTGAATTTTATTATATGAATCCATCAGTCCAGCTAACCCCATCCAATCCCATGGGTTAGCCAACCGCTCAACCACTGTATTGATAGGATCCATTATAAAAATTTGGTTATGTTTTATCCCGAGTACCAGGGAAAAGAGTTCCCAAGCCCCCTAGCCAGCTCTCATGCAAAACTTAAATAGACACACCACTTACGCACCCAATATGAAATTGCCTTATGAACTATCTTCAAAACAGCATTGCAATAAAACCATAGTGTTTCCATCATAGTCCTCAGTATTCCAGTTCCAAGTCCAATTTCCAATCATTCCTTCCTCGGCATACCTATGGCATCATTGGTAACCAGAACGCTCACCACGTGCTCACTTAGGGGCCTTTTCAATAGTTCCTAGACCATAGTACCCATGAATATAATTAATTATTCCATTCATTCCTTCCTCAGCGTACCTATGGCATCATTGGCGACTAGAACGCTCACCACCTGCTCACTCAGGGGCCTTTTCAATAGTTCCTAGCCCCATAGTACTTAGGAATATAATCACATAAAATCCATATGGACTCTTAGTTTAAGATCAGCTAGATCAACCAACAACATCCATGCAAAAAAGCCATGAACTCATCCGTTGAAGACTAGCAAGGCCAATCAACCAGATCCATGCTCGTGTTTAGAAAACAAACTCCAACTCATTTTCTTCCTCGATGCACACGTGGGTATCCTGGGCAACCTAGAGCCTGAGCACTGTATGGTCAGCACCCTCTAGGTTCCTTCGCAGATGACCTAGAGCTTCACTCATAGGCCCCTTCCTTGGTCCCTCATCCACCGTACTGGAAGCTCACCATTTTAACCGAACTGAGGCTAGTCAAGACGACCAATCTGCCACCCATGGGAGACGTTCTTCTTTGACTCTCCATTCAGCTATTGCAACATTTCCACTTAGGTCCTTACGACCTCATTTCACAAGATAGTCAAAATGCTTCCCCCAGTATACTTGATGTAAAACAATCTTTAAAAAATAGGTTTCACATACAGAATATAGTTCCCAAACAAAATTCTCATCTTTCCTCATCCTTTCACATCAATTCTCATTATTCCACATCATTTCTCATTATCCCACATTTTCTACATCAACTCACATCACATCATTTCACATCAATTCACATCCATTCACATCATCCTACATCAATTCACATTAATTCACATCTTCCCACATTAACTCACATCATCCCACATCATTTCCACATCCATTCACATCTTCCCACATTATTCCCATATTCACTCACATCATCCTACATCATTTCCACGTCCATTCACATCTTCCCACATCATTTCTACATTTATCCACATCATCCCACATTCACTCACATCATCCCACACCTTTTCCACATCCATTCACATCATCCCACATCATTCCCACATTAACTCACATCATTCCCACATTAACTCACATCATTTCCACATTCACTCACATCCTCCCACATCATTTCCACATCATCCCACATCATTACCACATTCACTCTCATCATCCCACATCATTTTCACATCATTCCCACATTCAATCACATCATCCCACATCATGCCACATCGTTTCCACATCATCCCACATCATGCCACATCGTTTCCACATCATCCCACATCATTCCCACATTCACTCACATCATCCCACATCATTTCCACATCATTCACATCATCCCACATCATTCCCACATTCAGTCACATCATCCCACATCATTTTCACATCATCCACATATCAATCCATGTCATCCACACATCCCACACATCACTTCTCATCTCTCCACAACATTCTGCACATCCCACACATCACTTCTCATCTCTCCATATCATTCCGCACATCCCACACATTACTTCTCATCATTCCACACATCAACCAGATTATAAAAGTATAGTTTCTGTACTTTTTATACTAACAGGACTTTCTAAGTCTCGGCCATTACTTAGCTCAATTAAAGATAACTTTTCTTGACTCAATTCAGTTAAGTCTAAATTTTCATTCTCTTTTGGATCCTCGATCCTTTCAAGAGTTCCAGATTCCTTTCCCAGGGAATCTAAGAATAAATCAATCACAATTATGTACGTTCATTCAACCACGCATGTTTCTGGTCTTTTTTTTTCAGGGAGTTCCTTTTCTTGTTCAGAATGTACCCAAGATTCTATTTTTTGAGAATCTAGACGTATACCCCATAATTCCAAAAGTTAATGTGTTCATAATTCCTCTTTTTGATTAAAATTTATCCATGTTTTCTCGATGCATTCCTATGAATATTTTCACATTCTTTTCTTAATTTCTCCAAAATAAAATATGCTCAATATTCTTCTTTTAGAATAAAAAATGACTTCATGGGATTTACAAAATCAATTACACCCATATTTCCTCTTTCAGCATAAAACATTTATGCACCCAAACTAATTCATTATCTAAATGAATCAATTCTCATAATTCTCATAAATTGAATGAATCTAGAAAATTTATGCATAACCTTCTTTATTTTTCTGACAAATGAATAATGCTCAAAACTTGACTTTTAACATAAAATTTATTTTGCATTCATTCTCTAATGATATAAATTTTACCATAACTTCCCCGCATTTTCTATGGATTGATAATGATTCAAATTCCACTTTTAGCATAAAAATTATTATGCATAAATTCATTTTCTAAGGCTATAAATTTTGCCATAGCTTCCCCACATTTTCTATAAACTGAGAATGCTTAAAACTCCACTTTTAGTATAAAAACTAGTTATGCATAAAATTCAATTTTTTTAATGATAAAAATTCTGCCATATATTCCTCGCATTTTCTATGAAATTAGAATGACACTAAACTGAAAATTACACTAGCATAAAGTTACTTCAATATGAAAATACAAAGGATTTGGGGTCTATTTAGAGGTGAGGGAGGCCACCAACCAAGTCCAACTAGAATCTAGAGGCTTCCAACTTTAGTTTGATCCATTTTAGACAAGTTTTAGACTAGTTTTACCCCCTTTTTGATCTAGTTTGAAAGAGGTGAGAGGAGAGATGAAATATCTAGCCACTTTATGATATTTTTAAATTAGAAATTACCTCCTTGATATGATTTCTAGGCGCCTCCTTCATGAGCCCTTCTCCCCATTCTGAGGTGTCAAAATTTCCAATTTTTTTACTCAAAAAATCTCATTTTTTTAAACTAATAAACCCAGTACTAGTCAACTCTTCATCTTATGTGAGAATTTACTCATTTTTGGGAGATTTTCTTTTATTATTTTCCTTTTTCTCATTCCAACACTTTGATTAACCCTATTGGCCTTTTAGAACACTCTTTGGATCTTAAGATTTTTTTTTGAAATTATATAGCCCTAGGCCAAGATGTCCAATACACATATTCAATTAATTTCTAATGCACATTGGAAAACTCTTTTTAAGATTCTATTTCAGGGGATCTCTTCCTATTGACTGGGAGAAAATACTTATCTAAAAATATTTTAAAATTGTATTACCTCTCTCTATAATATTTTCTCTCTCTAGACCAAAACAGGGTAAAACAATGTTTTCTTGCATTCAGAATTAGGGGATGATTACAGAGACTGAAGGGGAGGTTCTTACACCTTTACATCTCAAAAGCTGGAGGGAGGAATCTTACATTAGTCGATCTTTATGACCTTTTACTAAGCCTTGTGGTGGCTTTGGTGGCCCTCCAAATGCCATCCACTATGCTCAAAGATGCTACAAGATGTCAATATAGTCTTGATTCTTCATGATAGTTTGCAATTCTTTGTTGGCCATTCCTGATATCTTGCAGCTTGCCTCCACACAGGAGCATCCACCACAATGCGAGAATATATTCTTGTATAAAATTCCCTTCGCTTAGCCCATTGTTCCCCTCCACAATTCTTCAAGAATCCTTTTGCAGCATATATAGAATGTTGCCTAGCAAGAATCCAATATTTGTATTCCTTTAGTTTTTCCTTCTTCACCTCATGCTTAAGCATAGGAGTTTTTGATCCCTTTTTCTCATGGAAAGGCATGAGGTATGCACAGGTGTCTGGTGTTTTTGACATCATTACAAAGCTTTAGACAACTTTATTTACGTAATTTAATGTCAAAGTCCTATATACATATTGACCAAGAGCCTGGAAAATATTAAATACAAGAATTATCACCTGGTAATCGAGGCCAAATGGAAAGTATTGACCATACTCCATTAATCATGTCATCCCTCCATCCTTCTTCTCCAACTTCTTTTGGATTGCTTTAAAATCCACTTTATGTGATGATGGTTGATACACAACCATGGCATGTGATGATCATGCTTCTTCCACCCTTGCATCTTCTTGCTCTTTTCTCATCCTTCCCGTGTTCAATCTCCTCCTGTCCCTGACTTCTAAACACTGTTGCGAGCAAAATAGGTAACTGACGAGGGTTACCTAAAAAGATTCCCTTTCAAAATGTATGAAATCTAAAAAATGGCTTAAAAACATAGTTTTTTGAAAACACATCTAGAAAAAAATACATGAATTTTGCTATTTTTTTTTCAAAATTGGAAACACGTGTGACCTTCATAGATTTATAAACTATTGTTGTTTGTGACATAAAAATAAACTTGACTTACAAAATGACACATGAGTCTACATAACTTAAAGAAATATCAATCTTTTTCAAATAAAAATTTATTTTATAAATTTCATGAATATAAGACACTTTTTTTAATGGATTTTCTTGGGACAAATTCTACCACTATGTATAAATATGCACATTGCTTGATAAGCACTCAAAAAGTATTAGAATACATATTAATATAAGCTCCATAATTTATGAAAAAAATCTACAAACATCCTTGAGTCTATCTCTAGACCCGAATAGTAAAGCCTTTAGTATATACTTAACTTGACAGTTTGCATGACAATTATTTGTATATTATTTATAAGCAGATAGTGGGTATGATATATAACCAATGCTAAGAGTTTAAAGAGGTCAACTTATAGGTGTGCAAAGGTAGACTTGCATTCATATATATATGTAGAATATGGTAACTATGGAGGCTCTGAGTAAACCTAAGCATGTTAAAGAGTATAAAATTGAAATATTTTTTTAGCAGGACAATCTTAGAGGCAGACATCATATAGCCTATGGGTGTAAATTTCGATCCACATAGGCATTTGTTTTCATGAAGGGAATTTTTGTTATACAATATGGATAGGGGTGGCGGGAAGAAATTGTAGCCTCTATCATGTACATATGTGGTGGTGGTAAAAATTCATAGTATGCATATGTTGATGTTTGATCCAGATAGCCATTATCATGAACATGGGTGATGGTGTATCTAAGAGTAGTGTAGAAATGAGCTCTAGTTATAATTATTTATAGTACATGTGAAGGATGTTGAAAGATGGTATGTCTAAGGGTAGTGTAGAATAAACTCTGAATATAATTATTTAGAGGACATGCAAAGGATGTTGAGAGATGGAATCTTCGCTCGCGACATTGTCTTTGTGTACAAAGAGAAAAGAGAGGAGCGTAGGGCTTCTGGAATGGTGGTAAAGAAGAGCTTAGAGCTTTCATGATGACGGTAGATTCAAGGTTCCCTATGCTCGAGAGCATACTACTGCACATAAGCATGGCAGAGTCCAAGGTCACATGCACCCCCTCCTCGACATAGATGGTCGCACCATGTGTATTTGCTTATAGTTCTTTAGCTTTAAAATTGAATTGTAGAACAAAAATCAGGATTGGCGAATCATTCGACTCGTGGTATTCCAATTCAATGGAGCCTTGCACATTTGGATTAAAACCAATGGATTAAAGGTCATCATGGATTATCTCATTTAGCTCTTCTATTATCATGAATTTTTGGCATCTACTATGTAGCGATATTATTTATGATACAAAGGTTACATGGCTACATAGACAAGAATTTTTTTTAATGACCTCCTCTCAAATTTTTAGTCAAAGGTTGCGACCATATGTGTTTTTCAGGTCCTTAGCCGTAAACCTATGTTCCACCTATATCACCTTATCCTAGGTATATTTTTTCTTTATTTCTATGAAAAACATAAAGTCTTATGGAAAAGTTGATGTTTTGCATAAAATCGATGTAAAATATCAACTTGTTCATAAAACTTGATGTTTTGCATCAAGTCGATGTAAAAGATCAACTTTTAAGCCTAAAAGTTGATGTTTTGCATTGATCGAGTTGATGCAAAACATCAACTTTTCCACACAACTCGATGTTTTGCATCAAAGTTGATGTAAAACATCAAATCTACCACAAAACTTGATGTTTTGCATCAAGTTTTAGATGCTCCAGAGAAGAAAGTTAGAGGATCAGAGGTACAAACGGCCTGTTTTAGTGATTCCGTCCGCGTTGGCATGCTCACACGACCTATTCCACAAGTTTTGTGATGTTTGCACATCGCATCAGCAAGTTGCTTTGTGATGTCTACACGTCGCATCAAAACATAGTCGTGTTGGTACTAAAAATTTGTGAAATAGGTCGTATGAGCATGCCATCGCAGACGGAATTGCTAAAACAGACTGTTTGTGAAAATTGACCTCTGATTCTCCAATTTTCTTCTCGGAAGCATTTGAAACGTGATGCAAAACATCAAGTTTTGTGGTAGAGTTGATGTTTTGCATCAACTTTGATGTAGAACATCGAGTTGTGTCGAAAAGTTGCATAAACTTGATGCAAAACATAAACTTTTAGGCTAAAAATTGATGTTTTGCATGGAGTTGATGCAAAACATCAACATTTCCACACAACTCGATGTTTTGCATCGAGTTGATGTAAAACTTCAAGTTTTATGAAAAAGTTGATGTTTTACATCGCGATTTTATGCAAAACATAAACTTTTTCATAAAACTTGATGTTTTGCATCAAAGTTAATGTAAAACATCAAGTTTTGTGGGAAGTTGATGTTTTGCATAATGTTGATACAAAACATCAAGTATTGTAAAAAAGTTAATCTTTTGCATAAAGAGTTAATGTTTTGAATATAAAGTTAATGTTTTACATCAACTTGATGCAAAATATCAAATTTTCATAAAAGTTGATGGAAAACATCAACTCTAAGCTGAGAAGTTCTTACTCAGCATTAAGTTGGCTGCAAATGTTGTAGCTAAAACATCCTTACTATATGTATAGTAACCAGTATGATTTGAACCTAAGTCCATGCCTGATATTTTACAAAAAAGTATTTTGGAAAGTATAAACTTTTGTTTCTTAAAGAGACCTTTTTCATACTTTCTAAACTCATTTAATAACTAAAATTACCATAACCCTTTTTTGTCGCATCAAGGACACATCTCATTTAAAAACGAGTGTGGAATTATTTTTCAAAATTAGAAAACTTTTAAATAGCTTATTCATAATATTTTAAAATTCATATGTACGTAACGAACTCTTTTAAAAAAAGTATATATTATCAATTAAGAAATTATGATACTCAAGAGCTTCAAAATGGATTTTAATACTACTCTCATGAAGAGCCAAAATAGGGTTTTATAATTAAGATAATAATTGTATCAAGATAACGCTTTTGTACTAGAATTATACAAATAGTTTTTTATAGTTGCACTCTATAGCACATCCTCAATCATGCTAACATGGCAGATGACCTAAGGAGTCTAAGCTTTAAGTGTACACATAGAAGAAAAAAATTATATTTGTGATAGTGAAGAAGAGAATGTCTCGTCTACCTTCTCAGGGAAAGGCACATCGACGACTAGTGATGGTGTAGCAATGATTATGAGGAACCTTACCTATGCCATAAGCTATATATTTAGAAAATGGCTTCTTTTTACAGTTGTATCATTTTTTAAATGGATTGAAGATGGAAATAATAAACATTGTCTCTATTTTGGTATTTTTTTAAAAAATTATTGCTAGATTTTTAATTATAATCTAAAAAAGTAAGCAAAACAAAGTCTTTTTTTCATGTCAATTTTTGTAAGAAACGTGTAAAGTGCCCAAAATATTATCGTTTTTTGGTAGTGTTATATGCATGCGCGTCGACCACTCTTTAAAAGAAGTAAAAAACTAAAC
Source organism: Cibotium barometz (assembly GCF_041138505.1). Lineage (NCBI taxonomy): Eukaryota > Viridiplantae > Streptophyta > Polypodiopsida > Cyatheales > Cibotiaceae > Cibotium > Cibotium barometz. The sequence continues at coordinate 32,450,034 of NC_141075.1, read as the reverse complement.
TTTTTTTATGGATCTTTGAAAGATGCCAAATGTTTTTAGTTTTCAGGAAATATTACCTATTTTGTCCGCAACAACAGTGTTTCTAACTTTCCTCATCACGTGCCTTCATACCTTTATCCCCACTAGCATACCCACCTTTCTCCCAATCTTTCTTAGTCTTCTTTGGTATCTTCTTTGATTTCTTTCCCTTGACTACAATCTCAAAAATTTTGAGAAGTTGATCAATGTTGTATGTATCTGATATACACCAACCTCTACTTGTCATGCTATCTTCCTTGGAGGAGTTCATCCTCACATCTTCATAGCACGAAGGATCTAACTCGTATACTGTTCCTCCTGGTGCATACACATTTATGAAATGTATATCCTATTTTCCTACACCATCACAGTCTTCTAGTTGATTAACGTGACCTACATCAATATACTCACCATGTTGTTACACAAATAAGTGAATACGGTGTAGTTTTTGGAGCGCACTGTTGTAATTATCAAGGTACAACCCTTTAGGATTTGAGACACCACATCCACATAAGAAACTTCTATAGATTTTCTCTTTGCTTTCATCACCTTTGACATATCTATTCAACAAATGGAAAACATAAAAATAATAAGATCATTGTAACACTTATAAACTAAAAAACATTGAAATATGAAGAAGATTAAATATGAGATCTTTGTATATGACATTCTCAAGGCCTCCCATCACCTTCAAGGGGGGGAATGGCACCACTACCATTATCCTCTTACATTCAAGGATGAATGGCAGTTGTGCCATTCTCCCTTGCATTCAAGGAAGAATGGCACTGGTGCCATTCTTAAGGCCTCCCATCACTTCATGGAGAGAATGGAACCGCTGCCATTCTCCCTTACATTTAAGGAATGGTAGTGGTGACATTCTCGAGGTCTCCCATTCCGTCACCTTGAAGGAGAGAATGGCACCACTACCTCTCAGCCTTACATTAAAAGGAAGAATGACAGTTGTATCATTTAGACTTTTACATTAAAAGGAAGAATGGCAGTGGTGCCATTACCCTTACATTCAAGGAAGGATGGAAGTGGTGCCATTCTATGGGCCTTCCATCACCTGAAAGGAGAGAATGGCACCACGGCCATTCTAAAGTTCTCACATCCCCTCATCTTGAGGGATAGAATGAAACCACTACCATTCCCCCTTGTATTTAAGGAAGAATGGGGAGAACGGCACCACTGCCATTGTCCCCTTGCCCCTTTCAAATAAAGGCAGAATGGTAGTGGTGCCAATTGCAAGGCCTCACATCACCTTCAAGGGGGGAATGGCACCACTTCCATTCTCCCTCACATCACCTTCAAGGGGGGAATGGCACCACTTCCATTCTCCCTTACATTCTAGCAAGAAATGCAGTGGTGCCATTCTAAATGCCTCACATCACTTCATTGGGGAGTCTCGCACCACTGCCATCCTCCCTTACAGTCAAGGAATGGGATTGCTCCAGAGATTCTAGGAGGTGCAAATCCAACATGTTTAGAGGGGTCTTAATCAAGCAGCCAATGCATTGGCAAGAGGGGGATTAGGTTGGGATTTGGAAGCTCATGTGTTGGCTTTGGCCCACCCCACCTATATTGGAAGGATAATTTTAGAATTTTGTCATGCAATGTAGTGTTTAAGCTTTCCTATGAACTACACTATACCCCTCCGATCAGGACTCGAACTATTGATTAAATATATTAATACCCCCCTTTCGGGGGCGAGTTCCAAACCCAAACGAATACAATCAATACACCATAGATTGTGGGTGTACAAGAGTAGGCGGGTTTCTGATAGGTTAAGAATTAAGAATTTAGAATTGCAGGTAGTCCATGGGTATTGACTTCCATACCCATGCAGTCTCAAAGTCAGGAGTTGTAACAATATACATTGTGAAAAAATCTGCAAGATAATGGCATCCTTAAACCACTGCATTCAAGAAAGAATGGTAGAGGTGCCATTCTCCCTTACATTCTAGAAAGAATGATAATGTTAGCTGCTTCTTACTACTCTAGCTCACACTGGCACTCCTAAATGAGAACATAAAACCACTGGTATATCTCTTGTCTGCAATACTACCAATCAGAATCTATGTACCCATGCAACTGTATCTCTGTAAGTACCAGCCTCATAGAAAAGTCCGTAATCAATTGTGGACTTTATGTACCTGAGGATCTGTCTAGCCGCATCCAAGTGTGGCTTCCTAGGGGCCTGCATAAATTGACTCACAAGTCCAACAACATAGCTCAAGTCTGGCCTTGTAATGGTCATGTAGATCAAACTACCCACCACTATACGCCTGTATGTAGTGGGGTCCTTCAAAAGCTCACCTGTGTATCTACAGAAAGTTTTGTGTTCTACTCCAATGGCACTGAAATAGGCTTACATCCTGTCATACCATACTTGGACAACATTTCCATGCCATACTTCCTCTGCAATAGCAAAATGCCATGAGGTGATCTCACCACCTCTATGCCCAAGAAATACCATAGCTCACCCAAATCCTTCATCTCAAACTTCTACTTTAAAAGCATCTTAACATCATGTAAGATCCCTTTCCCCACCGTGCAACTAATTCAAGGGTGCTAACAAAACAATTGAATTATCAAGTGAATTCAATGTATTTGGCCTTGGCAAGGAGTAGAGTAACAGTGTATAAACACTATTAACCTTTTACAAAGGGGGAGGCTTCTATTTATAGGAAAAAATGAGCCTCTAACTAAGCAAACTGGTTCTAGAATTTTTCAGATCAGTTTGGTAATTTTTGACCATTTTTTGGTCAGTTCAGCTTACTTTTTGGATCTAGTTGAAATAGGAGAGAGGAGAGATGAAAATATCTCATTATTTATGAGTTTAAAACTCCTCCACACATGTGAAATAGGCTCCTCCTTCATGAGGGGAATTCCCCACATTGAGGCGTCAAAAATGCATCATTTCCTCTAAATATCTCTTTTTTTTAAACTAATAAACATTGTCCTTAGTCAACTCTTCATCTTATGTGAGCATTTACTCATTTTTGGGGGATTTTCTTTTATTCTTCAATTTATCTCCTCCCTACATTTGGATTAATCTTATTGGTCCATAGGAACCTTAATTGGAGCATAATTCAAAAATTTCTAAAAATCTGGACCCTTAGGCTAAGGTCCTTTATACCTATTTTTAAATAATTCCAATTGCACATTAGAAAGTTCTTTTTGAATTTCTATTTTAGGGAAAACCATTTTAGACACTAGGAGGATTTTTATATCCAAAAATATCTCAATTTTGAATTACCTCCAGAGAAGGTTTTGGAAGGAGACGTTGACCTTGTTTATGTCAGCACACAGGATCAAGTCGTTCGCTGACATCTTCACCAAAGCATTGGGTACAGAGAAGCTCCGAAGATTTAGGGCTTTGCTTGGTGTACATAAGATGGAGTTGAGCTCGAGGGGGAGTGTTGAGCTCGAGGGGGAGTGTTGAGATATCGAGCTCATCTAGTGAGGCAGTGGACACTGATGACCCGCTTGGGGGATAGGCCCCACACTTACACCACTAGCATGGTTGGTGAGATCATGGGTGATATGCAGCCGGTGGGATGATAGGCTGTGTGACAGCCATTTTAGAGACTGGCATAGTTATAACGCCAGCTCCTTTAGTTGGGTTCACACTATAGAGAACCCTAGTATGTATTTGGTTGAGTACCTTTTCATATGGTGTGTACTCTTATCTTTGTATATGGTGTGTTGACTGTTGAGTGAAGAAGAAGAAGATTTTCAACCTCTCACCTTGTGTGTTCTCTTTTAGGGTTTTGTGAGTGTGTGTGTGCCTGCAAGAGCTCAAACTCTCTTCTCCCTTGCATCTTTTCAATCTCATCACATCACAACATATCCACATCACGCTAGGGGCCTAGGAACTCTTTTCCCTGGTACCCAGGAAAAAACCTAACCAAATTCTTAATTGGATCCTATCACTATAGTGGTTGGACGGTTGGCTAACCCACGGGACTAGATGGGGGTTAGGCTGGACTGATGGATCCCTAATTTGAGACTCAATTCTGTTATGGTACGATAGATGAAGTAAATCCCGAACAAAAATTATTCTATGGAAAAGAATCAACGACGGCTGTGCCTCTCAATGAGGAAAAAAGGGTTGGTCTTTTCCCTGATCTGACTATGGGACTTATGGGATTGGTCAGATCAGTTCAATGAGTTAAGGCTTTTGATTACGTTAGAGAAAAATTATCCTCGAGGAATCGCCCGTGCTTTTCGGGCAAGGGAAGTTTTTTCGGGTTTGGTTTTGGAAGAACCGATGGATTAGTCTCTTGTCCAGATATCCATGGGCGAGGCCCCGAGTGTGGGACCTTGCCCCTCGCAAGAAGTGCTACTTCCGTTTTTGACTAAATCCTCGTCAAAAGAATTGGTGGCCACTCTTGATCCAAACAAGAGTAGAACCCTCAATCCCTCAAGCCAAAGGAAAGCTCATAAAAACTCCATGTAAGTTAAAAACTCTACTTTTTAATTTCTAATCTATGGTTTTCTGATTTCTTTGCTTTTTTAGTGAATCTTGATGATAATGCCTTGATGAAAAGGCTACCCCCCTTCTCTTCCTTAAGAATTCAGCCCTTCTTTATCCTAATATGTGTAAAAAATAAATTGATTTAAACTTCTCTTATTGTTTACTCTTTAGAAAGTGATAATTGAGTAGATTAAAGTACTTTACTTCAAATTGGATTAATTTTAAAGTGTTATTAGAATGTAAAAATTGAGAAATGATCAGCCATACAAAGGAGGTTATGGGTGGCAAAATTTTCTTAAATTTTATGGAAGTAAAGTTTATCTTTATGTTATTCTAAAAGAGTAATCCCCACCGTTTGTGCATTCTAAAAGAAATATTTTTATTCACTCCATATACATATTCATCTATCAATATGCATGGATATCATTGATATAATTATTAAAATTAATCTCTATGCACAGAAAGATGCATATTGGGATTTTTTTAATATATAAAAGTGTTATTTTCATTAGATTTAAATTTTATGCATAGAAAGATGCATATTGGAAATTTTTTTATTATAAAAGTGTGATTTTCATTAGATTTAAATTCTATGCATAGAAAGATGCATATTGGAAATTTTTTATTGTAAAAGTGTTATTTTCATTAGATTTAAATTCTATGCATAGAAAGATGCATAATGGAAATTTTTTTTATAAAAGTATTGTTTTCATTAAAATTGATTTTATGCGTAGAAAGATGCATAAAGGATTTATTTTTATTTTAAAAGTGTTATTTTCATTAAAATTGATTTTATGTATAAAGAAAGATGCATAAAGGATTTATTTTTATTTCAAAAGTGTTATTCTCATTAAAATTGATTTTTATGCATAGAAAGATGCATAAAGGACTTATTTTTATTTCAAAAGTGTTGTTCTCATTAAAATTGATTTTTATGCATAAAGGATTTATTTTTATTTCAAAAGTGTTATTCTCATTAAAATTGATTTTATTTCAAAAGTGTTATTCTCATTAAAATTGTTGAGGCTGTGTCTACAGTAATTTATATCCTAAAGAGGACTCTTACAGCCATACATGATATAACACTAGAGGAGAAGTTTACTGGCAAGAAACCTGATTTGTCTCACTTGAAAGTTTTTGGATGTATTGCATATGTGCATGTTCTAGATGAGTTGCGTACTAAGCTGGATCCAAAGGCACAAAAATGTGTGTTTATTGGGTATTCCCTTGAGCAAAAGGGATATAGATGCTATAATTCTGCTACACATGAATTGAGAGTAAGTAGGGATGTTGTATTTGATGAGATGAGTAGTTGGTATGCTATTGAAAAAGATGTTGTTGGGGCTAATGTAAGTGGAAACATGGTTGCACAGAATGAAAGTCAGTAATCACAGTCATTGAGTGAACCAAGATAGTCCTCATCCAACGGTTTTGTTGATAGACCATGGAGTGGCAGGCTGTATCATAATGCCAGTCATGAAAATGTAGTTGGTATGCTATTGAAAAAGATGTTGTTGGGGCTAATGTAAGTGGAAACATGGTTGCACAGAATGAAAGTCAGTAATCACAGTCATTGAGTGAACCAAGATAGTCCTCATCCAGCGGTTTTGTTGATAGACCATGGAGTGGCAGGCTGTATCATAATGCCAGTCATGAAAATGTAGCTGGTACATCACATAAAGGCAAAGAGAAAGTGGTTGAGCCCCTTGGTATGCTTGATTTTTATGTAGGGAATTCTCTTGTTCATGGAGATTCTAGTGGCTCGGAGATGAGCCTTGATGAGAAGCTTGGGATTCTAGCAATGAGGACACCTAGTGTGAAGAAAGGCTATGGGAGCCATGAATGCACAGTTACGAAGATTTGGAAGAGTCAAAAACCCTGGGTAAAGGTTGACTTATGATGGTTATGTGGCACATCATTATGCTTATATGGCAAAAGTTGTGCAAGTTGTAGAACCCACATGTTTTGATGAGGCTATTGGAATTGTATGTTGAGAGAAAGCTATGGATGAGGAGATGGATGCATTGTATGAAAACGAGACTTGGGATTTGGTGCCATTGCTTGAAGGCAAGAAAGCTATTAGTTGTAAGTGGGTATATAAGGTGAAACATAACAGTGATGGTAGCATAAGCAGGTACAAGGCTAGATTAGTAGCCAAAGCACATGCGCATACACAAGGGATTGATTATGAGGAGACATTTGCTGCGGTTGCAAAGATTGCAACTATGAGAGTTGTGATTGCGGTGGCTGTAGCTAAAGGTGTTGAGATTCAAGCTCGATGTCAATGTGAGCTAGCTATGCTATGTGCTGGCATGTTAGGTAGCAGCATGTGTGAGACATAAATGACCGCCTCCAGCTGGTCATAGTGTGTGGATATTAGCTAGGGTTAGATGTGTGTGGACACAACTCAGTGTGTTGTGTGTATTATGGATTATGGCTTTATGCATTATGTGAGAAGTGAGATGGCTTCCCTCTATGGTTAGGTTTTGCAATATACATTAGGGTTTGCTCCTGTGTGTGTGTCTCCTCTCCCTCTACCTATTTTTCAATATGGTATCAGAGCTTTGTGCTGTCTATTAGGGTTTATGAGTGAGTGAGAGAAGAGGGAGAAGAAGCTGTGAAGAAAAGCTGTGAAGCTTGCCATTGATGCTGTGAAGCTTGGAGCACACCAATTACTATCAGATCTGAGAGCTTGGCCTACCGGGTAAGGTATTCTAAACATCCTTGAGCGGATTGCACGTGATTCAGGCAAAAACAAAGCAAATTAGGGCAACCCAAAGCAAAGAAAAATTCTAGTTTTTGAAAGCTTTCCATTGAAGCTTGGAAGCGATGATGTATGGTGAAATACATGCAAATTTGGCAAAGAAATATGTATGTGACAAGCAAGAATGTGTTGGCAACTCATGTACAAGCCCTACACTGATTTTGGAGCGTTTTTGATGCATTTGAATGAGTGAAATTTACTGGTTTTTGAGCTCTCACAAAATAGAGAAAAGAAACTCAAATTTTGATGCATTTGGAGCAAGTTTTTGGCAAAAATCAAAGCATTGATGGATTGCACACATACCTAGGTGTTTTGGGTACTTGTATATATCATCAATTAGCACTTTAAACGCTCCCAAATCCCTCACGAGCAGGCGGCACAGGCTGAACAGAGAAACAGGGCAGAATTTTGATATTTTTGATACGAGGAGGTCGAATTCCACTTGGATGCTTGACATATTCCAAAATTGACTTAGAAATTGGTTTCTACACACACTTGAGGAGGAGGCTATATGATTGGATTGATCAATTATCATCAATGGAGCTGGAAATGAGCTGATTAAACAGGTTGTCTACTGGTTGCAGAAAAACTGAGTGTGATTAATTGACTAATTACTCACTGGTCTTAAACAATTGGACTAATTCCTTTTACATGGAGTTACTGGACACAATTGCTAAGCTAATGAATGCCTGGTTGCTCAATTTGGACAAAGATTGAAGAAATTAGAGCAAAATTACTACTGGTTTTTCTGGTTTTTCTCAGAATAGACAAGGGGGTTTGACAAAATTGATATGTACACACATCGGTCGGATGGTGTTGATATTCAACATTGAGGTTGTTTAGGTGTCAATGCAAGTTACCCATACTTGATTGCACCACTACATTGTAATTTGGGGCCTTGGAAAGCGTATCAAATCAGGGTATCTTGGACTGTGTGAGTCAGTTCATTTTGGATGCATATAGGTTGATTTTCTACATCAAAATTGAAGTTTGTTGACTACTTTGGAGTATCTCGAACACTCATTGGAGTGTGGTAGGAAGAACTTCCAAGCATGGAAGTACAGGATCAAAATTTTTCTAAAGGGAAAAGGTTTTTGGAATCTCATTACAGGTGCTGAGCCAGAGCCGGAACTACCCCGACAACCTACACAGTTAGCAGATTATAGCTCATAAGCAATGGTCAGAAAGAGCATTCAAAGTGTTGCATTATCTGTCTATATGTATTTTGGATGCTATGCTCATACACATACATGATGCTAAGAATCCCAAGGATGCATGGGATACATTGGTGAAGTTGTTTGATAGAGACACGAGTGCTCGCAATTCTCAATTGCGACAACAGATACATAATGTGAAACGAAAGAGGAGCATCCATGATTATGTACAAGAGATAAAGAAGTTTGCAGATGCCGCTTGGCAACCGTGCCTAATGATGATTTGGTAGACATTACCTTGCGTGGTCTTGGCAAGGAATATAAATCTTTTGATACATCCATCTCGGTTCGGAGTACAGGTTTACCAGACTTTGATGAGTTGGTTTCACTCTTGCTTGTTGAGGAAATCAAACTCAGTGATTCATTTCAGGATGCATCTACTAGCCATGATGATAATGGCAAAAATCAGGCTTTCTATTCGCAAAAAGAGGTTTTAGAGGCAGGGGGAGATTTGCATCACGTGGCCGTGGTAATGGTCGTGGATGGCAGGACAGGTCAACCACAACAGAATTTTCAGCCTTCATATGGTGGTAGAGGTGGTCGTGGATATACACCTCAGAGAGGTAGAGGTAATCCTCGTGGTAGAGGACGTTGGCAAGGCCAACAAACATCTATGCAAGATGTGGAATGCCATTACTGTGGGAAATTTGGTCATATGGCACATGATTGTTTCCGCAAAAACAGAATGATTTGAGAGGGGGTAGAGCACAACGTGGTGGACATTATGCACAACATGGTGGAAATTATGCATCAAGCAGTAATGATGGCAACGCAAATCACTTGTTTGCCATGAAACATGTTGTTGGATCTATGATGACAAATGCTGAGAATGATGACACTTGGTATATGGACTCTGGAGCATCAAACCATGACTTGTCATGGTGAATGGTTTGAGCATATGAAGCCTATGGATGTGAAAGGCTATGAAGCCTATGGATGTGAATGGTTTGAGCATATGAAGCCTATGGATGTGAAAGGCTATGTGGAAACAGGAGATGATTCTCAGCATGCCATTACACATGTTGGAAGTGTACCATTGGTTATGCACAATGGTCAAACAAAGTCTATGTCAGATGTATTGTATGTGCCTTCTATCACAAAAAGCTTGGCCTCAGTTGGTCAAATGGTGGAACAGGGATTACAGGTTCGTTTCAACAAGCATGGTTGCTTCGTTGAGGATTTCAAACATGGATGTAGAGTCATTGCTAAAGGTAAGAAAGAAGGCAGGTTGTTTAAGCTGGATGCTGGGATTCTTGAGCTAAAATTAGCCATGTTCTCTAAAAGCATAAATGTGGTACAAGACATTGATATGTGGCATAAGAGGATTGGACATGTCAATATGAGGTCAATATACAAAGGTTAAAGAACATACAGGCAAGAGGCATTGTTAGTGGGCTGCCTAGATTCAAGTATGATGGGAATATGCATGTTTGTGAAGCCTGTCAGTTTGGAAAGCAGGCAAGGTTGTGGTTTCCTAGAGAAGGAAATATGAGTAGCAGGCCACTTGAGATAGTACATAGTGATGTATGGGGTCCTGCACAAAACCCATCTATTAAAGGCAGTTTTTATTATGTGACATTCATTGAAGATTTCAGCAGAATGACATGGATATAATTTCTTAGAGAGAGAAAAGTGAAGTGTTGGAAAAGTTTATGGATTTCAAAGCTTTTGCAGAAAAAAGGAAAAGGATTTTGGAATCTCATTACAGGTGCTGAGCCTGAGCCTGAGCTACCTCGACAACCTACACAGCAGCAACTTATTGCTCATAAGCAATGGTCAGAGAGAGCATTCAAAGTGGTGCATTATCTGTCTATATGTATTTCTGATGCTATGCTCATACACATTCAGGATGCTGAGAATCCCAAAGATGCATGGGATACTTTGGTAAAGATGTTTGATACAGACACGAGTGCAAGTCTTAGTTGCGAGACAGCAGATACATAATGTGAAAAGGAATAAAAGGAGCATACATGATTATGTGCAAGAAATCAAGAAGTTTACAGATTCATTGGCCATAATAAATGCCCCCATGCCTAATGATGATTTGGTGGATATTACCTTGCGTGGTCTTGGCAAGGAATACAAATCTTTTGATACATCTATCTCAGTGAGGAGTACAGGTTTACCAGACTTTGATGAGTTGGTTTCACTCTTACTTGTTGAGGAAATCAAGCCTAGTGATTCATTTCTGGATGCATCTACTAGCCATGATGATGGCAAAAATCAGGCTTTCTATTCGCAGAGAGGCTTTATAGGCAGGGTGAGATTCACATCAGGTGGACGTGGTGGTAATGGTCGTGGATGGCAGGACGGGTCACCACAGCAGAATTTTCAGCCTTCATATGGTGCTCGAGGTGGTCGTGGATATGCACCTCAGAGAGGCAGAGGTAACCCCCGCCGTGGTAGAGGACGTTGGCAAGGCCAACAAAATTCTATGCAAGATGTGGAATGCCATTACTGTGGCAAATATGGTCATATAGCGAGAGATTGTTTCCGCAAACAAAATGATTTGAGAGGGGGTAGAGCACAACGTGGTGGTCATTACGGTGGAAATTATGCACAACATGGTGGAAACTATGCATCAAGCAGTAATGATGGCACTGCAAATCATTTGTTTGCCATGAAGCATGTTGTGGGTTCTATGACGACAAATGCTGAGAATGATGACACATGGTATATGGACTCAGGAGCATCAAACCATATGACATGTCATGGTGAATGGTTTGAGCATATAAAGCCTATGGATGTAAAAGGCTTTGTGGAAACAGGAGATGATACTTAGCATGCCATTACACATGTTGGTAGTGTACCATTGGTTATGCACAATGGTCAAACAAAATCTATGTCTGATGTATTGTACGTGCCTTCTATCACAAAGAGCTTGGCCTCAGTTGGTCAAATTGTGGAACAGGGATTACAGGTTCGTTTCAACGAGCATGGTTGCTTCGTTGAGGATTTTAAACATGGATGTAGAGTCATTGCTAAAGGCAAGAAAGAAGGCAGATTGTTTAAGCTGGTGGATGCTGGAATTCCTGAGCTAAAATCAGCCCATGTTCTCCAAAAGTAAAAATGTGGTACAGGACATTGATATGTGGCATAAGAGGATTGGACATGTCAATATACAGAGATTAAAGAACATGCAAACAAGAGGCATTGTCAGTGGATTGCCTAGGTTCAAATATGATGGACATATGCATGTTTGTGAAGCCTGTCAGTTTGGAAAGCAGGCAAGGTTGAGGTTTCCTAGAGAGGGAAATATGAGTAGCAGGCCACTTGAGATCGTACATAGTGATGTATGGGGTCCTGCACAAAACCCATCTATCAAAGGCAGTTTATACTATGTGACATTCATAGATGATTTCAGCAGGATGACATGGATATACTTTCTCAGAGAGAAAAGTGAAGTGTTGGAAAAGTTCATGGATTTCAAAGCTTTTGCACAAAAGCAATATGGCTGTTGGATTAAATGTTTGAGGACAGATGGAGGTGGTTAATACACCTCAAAGGCTTTTGAGCATTTCTTGAGGAAGCATGGAATAAGAAGACAATTGACTTGCAGGTATACACCTCAGCAGAATGGTGTGGCTGAGAGAAAGAATAGAGTCATATGTGAAGTGGCTAGGGCGATGCTCAATGAAAAGAGCATGCCAGATTACTATTGGGCAGAAGCATGTGCTACTGCAGTATATATACTGAACAAAATACCTACAGCAGCCATTCATGGAAGCACGCCAGAGATGCGGCTTACAGGTTATAGGCCAGACATTGGACACCTTAAAGTTTTTGGATGCATAGCTTATGTACATGTGCCTGATGAAAGAAGAAGGAAGTTGGATCCTAAGGCAGAGAAATGTGTATTTGTTGGATATGCACAGGATCGAAAGGCATACAAATGTTACAATCCATAAACTAGACAAGTGGTCATTCTCACGAGATGTGGTGTTTGATGAGCTTGCTAGTTGGTACAAAGCAAAAGACGAGGGTGTCATTGAGTCACTTGAGGCTGATGTGCCTGTGAACTTGCCACAAGCAAGTTCTAGTTCTACTTCTATGTCTGGGGGCCAGCAGAGCAGAAGCTGAGAGTAGCAGTGTACGTCCATGGTCAGGACGTTTGAGGCATGAGAGTGTGAGCACTGGGAGTAGTGCTATGGATAAAGGAAAGAAGAAGGTCGAAGGAATTGGAATCACAGGTTATGAGTCATCTAGTTCAGAGAGTTTGGATGAGGAGCTTGGCATACCTGTTTTACGCACACCTGGTGCTAGGCAGGATAGATATGTGCCACCACATGCTAGAGTTACAGGTGTACAGAGTGACCCGCATGCATTGCGGAGATCCCAGAGAGTCAGATATCCAGTTGACAGATTGACATATAGAGATTTTACTATGCACTATGCATATATGACATCTATGGTGAAGCATGTGGAACCTACATGCTATACAGAGGCTATTGGAGAGCATGTATGGGAGAAAGCAATGGATGTTGAGATGGACGCATTGGTCCATAATGACACATGGGACTTGGTTGCATTACCAAAGGATAAGAATGTTATTGGATGTAAATGGGTTTACAAAGTGAAGTGCAAATCTGATGGTTCTATTGAGAGACATAAAGCAAGATTGGTAGCAAAGGGTTATGCACAGACCCAAGGTTTGGACTATGATGAAACCTTTAGTCCAGTGGCTAAGATGGGCACAATGAGAGCAGTCATTACTATGGCTGCAGAGCTAATGGCTGGGAAATGCATCAGATGGATGTCAAGAATGAATTTCTTAATGGAGATCTACAAGAGGAAGTGTATATGGCACAGCCAGAAGGGTATGTACACCCTAGATATCCCACTCACGTATGCAGATTGAAAAAGGCATTATATGGTCTGAAGCAAGCACCTCGTGCTTGGAGTGATAAGATGAGCCGATATCTTATCTCACTTGGTTTTCAGATTTCTACAGCAGATTCTTCACTCTATGTGAAGAAGACAGAGCATGGGATTGTTTTACTCGTCATCTATGCGGATGACTTGATTATCACAGGTGATCATGGTGCAGATGTGATACATGTCAAGAAAGCTTTGAGTGGGCAATTTGACATGAAAGATCTTGGTGAGTTGAGATACTTTCTTGGAATTTAAGTGGTCAAAGATCATGCAGGTACATGGTTAGTACAGCGCCAATATGCCTTGGATATGTTGGCAAAGTATGGCATGACAGGGTGAGCCTATGAGTACACCTTTGGAGCAAAATGTGAAGTTGCGGGCTGATTATGGCGAGGAATTGGATGATCCATCTATGTATAGAAAGATGGTTGGTAGTCTCATATACATGACTATCACATGCCCGGATTTGAGTTATGCTGTGGGGCTAGTAAGCCAGTTTATGCAGAGCCCTAGAAAGCCTCATTTGGATGCAGTGAGACGCATCATGAGATATGTAAAGACCACTGCACATTATGGTCTACTATATGAGAGTGGTAAAAGCTTGGACATACATGGCTACACAGATGCTGATTGGGCAGGTAGCTCATATGACAGGAGGTCTACTAGTGGTTATGCTTTTACACTTGGAAGTGCCGTGGTGAGTTGGAGTAGCAAGAAGCAACCCACAGTTGCTTTATCTAGTATAGAGGTGCAGCCATTACTACTTGTGAGGCAGTATGGTTAAAGGGTCTCTTGGCAGATTTGTGAGCCTATTGATGGCAAAGTTGTTATTCATTGTGACAACATGAGCAGTATACAGTTGGCCAAGAATCCAGTATTTCATGCGAGGACCAAACACATAGAGGTCCATTATCACTTTGTCAGAGAGAAGGTACTGGATGGTACAGTTGATCCTCAGTATGTGAAGACTGATGAGCAGGTGGCAGACATCTTTACGAAGCCACTTAGCAGAGAGAAGTTTGAGTACTTCCGTACTATGTTGGGAGTACATGGGATGAGCTTATGAGCTTGAGAGGGGCTGTTGAGATTCAAGCTCGATGTCAGTGTGAGCCAGCTATGCTATGTGCTGGCATGTTAGGTAGGAACATGTGTGAGACATAAATGACCGCGTGTCCAACTGGTCATAGTGTGTGGACATTAGCTAGGGTTAGATGAGTGTGGACACAACTCATAGTGTGTTGTGTGTATTATGGATTATAGCATTATGCTTTGTGTGAGAGTGGAGATGGCTTCCCTCTATGGTTAGGGTTTGCAATATACATTAGGGTTTGCTCCTGTGTGTGTGTCTCCTCACCCTCTACCGTTCTTTCAACAGACGTGAATTTGGGGTCTCGATCACTTTCTATTCTTCTGGGTAGGCCATGCAATCTGAAGATTTCTTTGAGGAACACTTTTGCCACATCCACTGCAATGTAGGTTTCTTTTACTGGAATCAGATGGGCAACTTTGGTTAGTCTATCAACTACCACGAAGATGGAGTTGTAACCTGATTGCACTGAAGATAATCCAGTAATAAATTCCATACTGATGCATTCCCTCTTCATTTGGGGGATGTCTAATGGATGTAACTTCCCAGGCATTTTTACTCTCTTGGCTTTGACTTTCTGACAGGTCAGACATTGACGTACATGATTAAGCACATCCTTTTTTTGTCCAGGCCAAAAGAAGCTTTTCTTCACAGACATGTAGGTTTTGATGAAACTTGGATGTCCTGCAATAAGGTTGTCATTGTGGAATCCCACTGCACACCGGATTCCTAGTAGCTGCTGGCAGCAAAAGCAGCTCCCTCATGCGCGGGGGGCAAGGTTTCCCACTCGGGGCCTCGCCCTCGAGTGTCTAGGCACTAAGCTAGTGGTCATTCTGAAAACCGAAACTGGGAAAATTTCCCATGCCCAAAAAACAGGGACGATTCCACCATTTTGAATTAACAAATTTTTCTAACGAGGTTAAGATACTGAACTAACCTTCATCTGATTAAACCAGATAGAAGGAAAACTATTACAGACTTATCTTGAAGGAGGCAACGCTTTTTTCCTAATTGAATCAGGCACAGTCGTTGATCTATTCAATTGAGAAGTCTTCATGTTATTATTTATTTTTTCGAGTTCTAAGCGTATTCCTATTAATAAATTTTATTATTAAAACTCTACTAATTCCAGCCTAACCCATCCGGCCCATGGGTTAGACACCGCCGAACCACTGGAATTGGTAGAACCAGACAAGTACTCACCCACCCATAATTCAATGCCTTTCTTAACTTTTTCTTTAGAATACAGATACGCACACACTCCTCTTTAAACTTTAACTTATAAAACAATCCATTGACAAACAATTATTGGTTACAGATATCATAACTCAAAATTTCCATCCAAATCCTTGTTTGTCAAAATTTCCATCCAGTTCCTTGTTTCTCAAAAACAGGTATCACTTTGGACTCTCCGTCGAGACCAACTGGTCAGCAAGGAGATCCAGTAAAAAATTAAAATAATTTTTCGTCATCATACATATATATATCTTCCACGACATATGCATGGGTGTCCTAAGCACCGCGAGCTCGTGCATCGCCTGGTCAAAACCCTCCAGGATCCTCCTTAGGTGTCTTGGCACTTCATGCCCATCGTACCAGAAGCACACCATTTTACACCATAGCCAGGCTGGTCAAGACCTGGGCATGTTTTTGCTGCGTGAGCTGTCCTTTGAACATTCCCCGCCAGCTGTTGCAGCCGAACTTCCCTTAGAAAAACACATATACCAATGCTCCCTCCAGCATTCTGGCATAAGACAGTCCTTTAAGAAAACAGGGTTTCTATGCAAGTTTTCAGTTTTGAGTCTCTTTTGAATACAATGAGCATATCTTAATTCCGTATCCCAAGACTTCTAGATCACAGGTCTGGATTCCTAAGCAAAATTCCTCGAATTCTGAATTCTTGATCCTCAGATCAAAATCAAAGGTCTCAACTTAGTTTCAGATTCGGTTGGTGATTTTAGTGTAGATTGCTGAACTGGTCACATCGTCTTTTTTTGAAACTGACGAAGGAGTTACGTCTTGGGTCATAGTCTGATTCAGGGTTTGAGTCTGGAAAGGTTCTCCTTGAACTATCTTTCTCGAAGGGTAATATTTCAATTACTACTTTACTAAATTTCATTCATTGAGTATTTTGCTTAACTATATTCAAAACTAATCACGAATTCCTATGAGGAATAAATTAATCATTTATCTAAAATTTCGACTTTGATAGTTTTTTTTGAATTTTCTCATTACCATCCTAGAGAATATGAAACGGTAGAATTTTCCTTCACAGAGTATTTACTTATTCATTTTCCAATATTCAAGGGATTTAAACATAGGATTAAAGAGAACTCTTATTTTGATATAAAAATTCTGTATGCATCTATATATGCATAAAATCCAACTTCTATGAAAATAACACTTTTATATAAAAGAAAAATCCTTTTATGCATCTATTTATGCATTAAAAAATCAATTTTGATGAAAGTAACTTTTTTATAATAAAAAATTCTTTTATGCATCATTTTATGCATAAAAAACAATTTTGGTGATTATAATAATAAAAAATCTTTTATGCATCTATTTATGCATAAAAACCAATATTGGGGTGAAAGTAACACTTTTATAATTTAAAAAATTCTTTTATACATAAAAATCAATTTTCGTAAAAGTAACACTTTTATAATACAAAAAATTCTTTTATTCATCTATTTATGCATAAAAATCAATATTGATGAAAGTAACACTTTTATAATAAAAAAATTCTTTTATGCATAAAAATCACTTTTCATGAAAGTAACACTTTTATAATAAAAAATATTCTTTTATGCATCTATTTATGCATAAAATTCAGTATTGATGAAAGTAACACTTTTATAATAAAACAAAATATCCAATATACATCTTTCTATGTATAGAATTTAAATCTAATGTAAATCACTCTTTTATAATTAAAAAAATAATCAATATGTATCTTTCTACGCATAGAATTTAAATCTTATGAAAATCACTCTTTTATAATAAAAAAATAACCAATATGCATCTTTCTATGCATAGAATTTAAATCTAATGAAAATCACTCTTTTATAATAAAAAATAATAATCAATATGCATTTTTCTATGCATAGAATTTAAATCTAATGAAAATCACTCTTTTATAAAAAAAATTAACCAATATGCATCTTTCTATGCAGTTTCTATGCATAGAATTTAATTTTAATGGAAATAACACTTTTATAACTATGCATTTTTCTATGCCTAGAATGAAAATAACACTTTTAGAATACACAAACGATGGGGATTATTCTTTTTGAATAATAAAAGATAAAACTTATTTCATAAAATTTAAGAAAATTTTGCCATAACCCCCTTTGTATGGCTGGCCATTTTTCAATTTTTCCTAACCTTAAATTACTTTAAAATTATCTCCAATTGGTTTAAAGCATTCTAAACTAACCACATTCCACTTTTAAAAGAGAAACAATATGAAAAGTTTAATTCTAACAATTTGATTACTTAACTAGGATAAAGAAAGGCTGAATTTAAGAATGAAGAGAGGGGGAAAGCCTTTCCAACAAGGCATAGCATCAATTTATCATTTTAAAGATAACAAAAATTAGAAAACCATTAAAAGAATAAAGAAAAAGTAGGATTTCTAACTTACATGAATTTCTGGGAGCTTTCCTTTGGCTTGATGGTTAGAGGGATCTACTCTTGTTTGCAACAAAAGTGGCCACCAATTCTTTAGATGAGGGAATGGTCAAAAACTAATGAATTATTAATAAATTCATAGTTTTTGGCTTTGGGGAGGAGAAGAGTAACAATGCATAAAACACTATTAAGTTTCAACAAAGGGGGAGGCTTCTATTTATAGGAAAAAGTGAGCTTCTAACCAAGCAAACTGATTCTAGAATTTTCCAGATCAGTTTGGTCAATTTCTGACCATTTTAGGGTCAGTTTAGCTTACTTTTTGGAACTAGACTTGAATTAGGAGAGAGGAGAGATGAAATATCTTAATTTTTGGGAATTTAAAACTCCACCACACACGTGAAATAGGCACCTCAAAACCTCCTCCACACATTTGGATGAATATGATTGGCCCCTCAAAACTTTAATTTAAAATTTTTAAATAATCTAGACCCCTAGGATAAGGCCTTTTGAACAGATTATAATTGATTTTAATGCACCTTCTGAAGAGGGATTTCATTACAGGAGAAGATACTGGACATCTTGAGAGGCTGGGGAGGAATCTTACATTCTCTTCCACTTGTAAAATGCGAGATGTCCTCATCTTGCAAATTGGGGGTAATCCTGCAACAGTTCGGCTTCTTTCTCTGAGGTGGCATCTTCAAAAGGATAGAACTTCCATTTGACCCATAATTCTCTCAAAATTCTATTCCTGGGAACCTTTTCTCGAACATCAAGGATTTTTTCAGGTTGGAGTTCCATCTACCCTTGGGTTGAAGAAGTTAAGATTTCATCACTCATCAAGCACATGATTTGGGCTTGATATATACTTTCTAAGAAGGCTGACATGAAATACATTATGTGCTTTGAGATGAGGAGACAGAAGAAGCTTGTAAGCTAAGTCACCTACTTTCTTTGTAATCAGATATGGCCCACAATATCTGGGGGATAATTTCTTGTACTTCCCAAGAGATAGAGAACTTCTTTTGGGGCGTACTTGAATGAAGACCATATCTGCTTCTGCGAATTTTCTGTCTGTCCTTTTCTTATCTGCATAGTGCTTCTGTCTATCCTGGGCAGCTTTTATATCCTTACGAATTGACTGCATCTACTTCTCCATGTCATCAAGCATCTGTCTAGACATCTCGACCCTAATCAATGGGTCGGACCAAGTTAATGGAGTTAAGCAATCTTTTCCATACAAATCTTTGAAAGGGCTCATCCCAATACTTCTGTGATAAGAAGCATTGTAGGCAAACTATAGGTGCAGATAGCTTAGCCACTTCTTGGGTTCCCTGCCACCACAGCATGACCGAAGTATATCTTCAATTACTTGGTTCACCCTTTCACTTTGACCATCGGTCTTGGGGTGGTAAGCTGTGCTGAGATCCAAGAAAGTTCCTACTGCATCGAAAAATGCAATCCAGAATCTTGACGTGAATTTGGGATCTCGATCACTTACTATTCTTTTGGGTAGGCCATGCAATCTGAAGATTTCTTTGGGGAACACTCTGGCCACATCCACTGCAGTGTAGGTTTCTTTTACTGGAATCAGATGGGCAACTTTGGTTAGTCTATCAACTACTACGAAGATGGAGTTATAACTTGATTGCACTAAGGGTAATCGAGTAATAAAATCCATACTGATGCATTCCCACTTCATTTGGGGGATGTCTAATGGATGCAACTTCCCAGGCATTTTTACTCTCCCGGCCTTGACTTTCTGACAGGTCAGACATTGACGTACATGATTAAGCACATCCTTTTTTAGACCAGGGCAAAAGAAGCTCTTCTTCACAGACATGTAGGTTTTGATGAAACCTAGATGTCCTGCAATAAGGCTGCCATGGGCCTCATTCAGAATTTGATCCTTAGTTCCCTCATCATTGTTGGGAATGCATAGCCTGCAATTATAAGCTTGCAATTATAATACATAATTCCATCATCCAGGCTGTACCCTTGAACTCGGTTCAACTCGTGTGGAGTTTTGCTTTCTTGCATAAGTAGGGTAGCAATAGGGCCAAAGAATCTATCCTGCATGATCTTCTCACTTGCTTCAATAATCAAAGGACTTGACACTACAGTAATTTCAAGCAAGGAGGCTTTTGTGCTGAGGTCATCTGCTACCACATTTTCTTTACCTGGGCGGTACTTGATTTCAAAATCAAATTCCTACAGGGTCTGCATCCACCTTCTTTGGCGCATGTTGAGATCCTTCTGAGTGAAGATCCACTTTAAGCTCTGATGATCTGTCACATCAAAGTGAATATTTGACCCAGTAGGTAATGTCTCCACAACTTCAGGGCATATACTACTGAAAGTAGTTCCAGGTCCTGGATAGCATAATTCCTCTTATGCGTTCTGCGTTTTCAGGATTCATAGGCCACTGCATGACCTTCTTGGCATGAGTGCACCTCCCGGAGCAAAACCACTGGCATTAGTTTTATTACTACCTCAAAGAGGAGAGAAATCTGGTAGCTTTAGAACGGGATTGGTTACCAAGGTGGTCTTCAGCTTATCAAATGTACCCTGGCACCTGGCAGACCATTGAAACGGGATATTCTTCTTGAGAAGATTAGTCAGGGAGAAGCTATGAGAGCATACTTTGGTATAAAAATTCTATACCAACCAGTTAATCCCAAGAATCCTCTGACTTCTTTCACTGTCTTTGGTTCAATCCAATCTATGACTGCTTGGATATTTGCAAAATCTGGAGAAATTCCATCTTTTGATACCAGAAAGCCCAAGTATTCAACATGGTCGGTAGAGAAAGTGCATTTGCTCTTTTTTTCAAAGAGTTGGTGCTTTCTTAGAATCTCAAGAACTTTTCTGACATGAACTTCATGATCAGCTGCATTCTTTGAGCAAATCAAAATATCATCAAAGAAAACAAGAACAAAATCGTCCAAGTATTCTCCAAGAATGTCCTGCATTAGGTGATTGAATGTAGCTGGGGCATTTGTCAATCCAAACGGCATGACAGTGAATTCATAATTCCCATACCGAGTATTGATGGTTGTCTTCAAGATATCTTGCTCATTAATCCTGATCTGATAATACCCTGATTTGAGATCTATCTTTGTGAAGATCTGGGCTCCACGTAGCCTCTGTCCACCAGAAGCTCATCAACTCTAGGGGTAGGATACTTATTCTTAAGACCTCTGTAGTCCACACAGAGTCTTAGCATTCCATCTTTCTTTTTCTGAAAGAGAATTGGCGCACCCCAAGGTGAAACACTGGGTCTTACAAACCCTTGTTCTAACAGCTGTTTAAGTTGTTCCTTGAGTTTGATGGCTTCAGGAACTAGCATTTTGTACGTGCGCAGGGCTACTGGCTGAGCTCCGGGTCAATTCTATCACATGATCTACTTCCCGAATTGGAGTGCTAGGAATAAATCATCATAATCACTTAACCATTCAGGTTCTTTAGCTTTTAACTTTGAGTCTACTGGATTCCTTTTGATAACATAAATGAGCTGCTTCTTTCTAAGTCCTTTTAGTAACTTAGAAGCCATTACTAACTGTAGACTTGGGGATCCTGAAATTTCGGTTCCTTGAACTTTATTTTCATGAAGGTCACGGAAGGAAATGGTTCCATTATGACAGTGAATGTCATCTTGATTTTTATGGAGCCAATCCATTCCAAGGATTCTGTCAAAAACTCCCAAAGGAATAACTCTGAACTGACAGTCAGTTTAATTCCCATCTAGATTGAATTGAATACGATCTGTCTCAAGGTGAGTGAAAAGAATCTTCCCACTTGTCAATTCAACTTGCATAGGTTTCCCTGATTTCTGATCTAACACTAGCTTATGCAAGCATCCAGGGGAAATGAAAGAATGAGTACAGTCTGAATCAATCAAAAGCTTAAAAGGCTTACCCTGATACTCAACTAGAGTATGAATGATGGATAATTGACGGTTTTGCCCAATTGCTGCATAAATCTGTCCTCTTTCCTCTTCCACTACCTCTGCTATTGTGACTGCTCTGGTTGCTCTGTAGTCTGAGGCGGAACTCTTTCTCTTTGGTTGCCCTAGTTCTAGGGGAAGGAGTTCTGAGGCTACTCTGGACAGAGGCAGACAGTTGAGCTGGAGTTCTCTTGGGATTTCCCTGATTTGGGGGAGATGGACCCTGATTTGACTGATAGGAAGGGGCTGGTCTCTGCACTCTCGGTCCTTGACTTCCCTGTGCCCTTGACATGGCAAGAGTCGGGCAGTATTCCAGCTAGTGACCAAAACCCTCGCATCCAAAACACCGATTCTCACTTTTGAGCTCATCCCTCTCTGAATCCTTGAAAGAGGTGGAGCTCCTGAGAAAGTGTTCTATGTGGGAAGGGTCTTCCTTCACTTCTGAATCTCCCAGTATCTTGATTCTAAATTGGGCCTTGCTGCCTCTTTGGGGGGGTGGAAAGTTTGAAGTACTTCCTGGGGTTTGGAATCTTTTAAAGTTAGAGGATGCAGGCTTTGGCGTGACCTTAACAACAAAGGCTTTGGCAAAGTCTTTTGCCATTCTTACTGCTTCGGCCATTGAGAAAGGTTTGGCATTCTTTACTAAGGTGTCCAATGGCTCATTGATTCCTCGAATGAACCTGGCCATCAGACAGCTGCTCTTCATCTAATTGAGGAGAATATTTGAGGAGAAGGGCAAAAGCTTGATGGTACTCTTCAATTGTCTGGCTATACTGCTTTAGTTCTAAGAACTCATTCATTTTAGTTTCAAGGAAGCCCAGAGGACAAAACCTCTGTTGCATGCAAATGAAGATCAATACAAGGATGCAACAAAAAAGACACTTAGGGCTCTTGAAAAGAGTTCAAAGTTGTAGATGAATGTGGGAGGGGGCTTGACAATAATCCCACATGGGAACTTTTGGGAGTTCTAGAATTTTTGTATAAAAGGTGGCCCATTTGAGAGAGGGGACACACTCTTTGGTCATTTGGTTGAGAGGCTCATAGAGAGAGCTTGCTCCATAGCTCCTTCTCAAGTGCTCTCCCAAGGCTCTCCATTTCCATTCATGCTTTAATCTTGTACTCTCTACTCTCTACATTTTCAATGATATGAGGTTTTTGTCTACACACTTGCTAATCTAGATTTCTTAATGATGTTTTGATTTGTGAGTTGTGCATGTGATGAAGCTTGTGCTTGAAATAATGTGTAGTTGAGGCTTGTGTGATAGCTCTTTGCATATTAGGTTCTTTGCATAAGTTGTATCTTTGTGCTTAAGTGTAGCCTAATCTTGATGCTTTGATAATGTTAGATTGATGTGTTGATTGTGTTAGATTGATTGCTTGAGTGTTGAGAAGGATTGAGTAGGACTAGAGGTCATTAGTGTGTGGTTAACTCCTCTTCTCCCATTCGGGATAGCCTCTATGCGCTAACCGGGTTGCATTCACTGATTGACAAGTGTGTGGGTTGGAGTGTAGCCTCCGCTATGCTATGATGTCCCAAACAATGGCGCCGCTGCCGGGGAATGCACACCTAAGTTAGTGAAGGGTGTTAACCATTACTTCTTACTAAGTGCTCCATTGATTGCAAAATCGTGGATTAGGATAGATTAGAGTAGAGTTTGCAAGGGCATTGAGTGTGTGATCTCAAGGGCGCCTTGTGTGTTTTCTGTTTTTTGATTAGAAGCAAAAAAATTAATTAAAACCCCAATGCGGTAGAGAAATCCCGCCATTAGTCAGATTTATGCACATTTTGTTTTTGCATCTTTGACGGCCTTTCTTTTAGTGTTGGAGACGGCCTTTCTTTTATTGTTTTGTTGTGTTGTTATTGTGTGGGGAGCCAACGCATCAAGCGTGCTCGAGGAAAAAATGAGGAATATTTATCTATTGCAGCATGACTAACCGATTTGCTTGAAAGAAACCGATTTGCTTGAAAGAAACGGGCAACCAAGGGTGGCCCTAAGAAAGAACTTATAAATCTATATATATATATATATATATATATATATATATTTGCGGGCTGCATCAAACGTTAGAGGACAAGGAGGCTTAAAAAAAAAAAAAAAACCTGCAGAGCAGACGGCTTTTTAAAAACAAAAACATTTATATATATATATATAATCGTTTTTTTTTTACGAGTGGTGCAAGCGGCCGGCGGCGTTGGCATAAGCGAGGTAGCTGCGTAGCAAAGAAAACTATATATATATATATATATATATATATATATATAGTTTCGCTAAGGCTTTGGAGGCCGGCAGTGGAGGTGGCCGAAGGCGGTAGCTTCGTCTGCAAGCAGGTGGTGGCCGTCGGCTGCTGCTGTGGGCGAAGAGCGCAAGCTGGCGGTGAAGGAAGCGAGAGGGCGGTTGTTGGCGGGCACGAAGGAGGCAGCTAAGAGGAGGGAAGGATCTCAGTCGGCTGACAGAAGAAGGCTAAAGAAATAAATATATATATATTTATTCGTTGAAGCGTGGCAACAGGCAGAGCTCTGTGGGGAGACGTCTTCATCGAGTGCTGAAGCTGAGGGAGAGCAGCCTTCAGGTCGTGCGCTGCAGCTGACGTGGCGGCTGGCAGAAGCGTGGAAGGCGCCAAGCTGTAGGAGAGCAGCAGAAGGCTGCTGGAGGCGGCTGGCAGCGAAGTGGGCTGCAGCTCGTGAAGGAAGACGTGGAGTTGAGAGGGCTGTAGCAAGCGTGCAGTTGGCGAAGGAGGCGACCGGCAGTTGAGGCCGGCGAAGAAGAGAAGCGAGGGCCCGGTGTGGCAGCTGCAGAGAGAGCGAGGAGAAGATAAGGTCCGCGGCGCATTGAAGAAAAACGAGTGGGTACGCGGTGAAGAATCCAGAGCGGCGAGAGCGAAAGACAAGGTAGGTGGTATTTTTTTTATTTTTATTTTTTTTTAATTTTTCAAAGTTTTTTTTGTATTTTTAAATAAAACAAAAATAAAAAAAAATATAATATTTTTTTTATTTAAAAAAAAAGAGAAAAAAGATTAAAAAACAATTAAATTTTTTTTTTAAAAAAAAGATTAAAAAAGAAAAAGAAAGAAAGAAAAGAAAAAAACAAAAAAAATTAAAAAAAAAGAAAAAAAAAGGGGAAAAAAAGAGAACAATTAAATATTAAAAAATTAAGAAAATTTAAAAAAAATTTTGAAAAAAATTAAATTATTTATTTTTTAGGAGTCCATATTATTTGCATAATTTTTATTGTTTCATTTCTAAAATTTTTAGCATAATTAGAGTGATTTGCATTGTTTTAACTTTTTGTTATTAAAAAAAAACAAAACACAAAAACCAAAACCAAAACAAAATAAAACCAAAAAAAAAAAGAAGAAGAAAAAACAATTTTTATTTTTTGTATTTTGAAACCATTGTTCATCATTTAAATTTTTGCATAATTAAAGTAGCTTGCATTTTTTATTTTTTATTTTTTTAGAAGTATGTAAATGATGCATAATTAGTAAACTCATATTTTTTGGCACGAAATTTATTTTAAAAAAATAGAATAAAAATAAAAACAAAAAAAACTAACAAACAATAAAAACCAAAAAAGGAGGAAAAAACAAAAGAAGACAAAAGAAAATTTTTTGATTTTTTAGGAGTCTACTTTTTTGCATAATTTGTAATTCTTCATTCTTTAATTTTTTGCATAATTAGTTTAACCTGCATTTTTTTTAATTTTTGTAACTTTGTGCATAATTAATATTTTTTAGTGTGATTCATAATTTTGTGTATATTATTAAAAAAAATAAATAAAAAAAATAAAAATCATTAAATTATTAAAAAAAAGATTTTAAAAAAACAAATAATAAAAAGAAATAGGGTAGATAGTTACGCCACACAGACCCATTTTTAGTTGCCTTTAGTGATTAGGTAGGTTAAATAATATATATATATATATATTTATTTATTTATTTATTTTACACAAAAAACCAAAACCAAAACAAAACAAAAACACATACCAAAACAAAAAAATTTTTGACCTTATGCAATTACGGTCGGGACGTCGTGTAGATTCTGCCATAGGACCTAGGGCACCTTCTAGAGTACCTACGCAGGAAAGTGGGACCCAATCGGTAGGCAATTTGGCAGATATTGCTGAAACCCTTTCGGAATCCCAATCCGATACCCTTTCCTCTAGAACAACTAGTTCATTGTCCATGGACAATCTAGGGCCGACAAATAGTCATCCCGTAGCCCCAAATAGGACACCCTCCAGATCCTTTAATCCATTTGAAGCCGACACCATGGGGTTAACACTCAATGTGAGACTCCAATATGTCTACACAAATGCTCAGGGAGCTGAGATCTTTAGGGCCCACAACAACGGTATCTTGTTAAGATCGCCGACATATTCTCAGAACTTGATAGAGCACCTCTAGTCAATGACCAGGGTAACATGTACATGGGTGGAGATGGTGTTCGCTACGAAGTCACCTACCATCCAGAAAAGATAGACAAATTAGGGGAGCTCTCTAAAACCGAGTTCTTAGATTTATCAGAACTTTCCAGAGCAAGGGAGTCTAGAGATGACTGGCTCATTGAGCCGGACATACCTGGACCATCCAATGCCCAATCCTCAAAGCCATCCATAGATGATTTACTTCTTGTAGATCTAAATTTGGAAAGGGATAGGAAAGGCAAGAGTAAACTGGATCAGGGGGTGGAATGCCAATGGGAGTTTGTACGACAAATTCCTGTGACAAAGGTCTTACAGGATGACCCACTTCAAGAGGTCTATAAGGACTCGTTAGAGGGATATTATGCCACGACTAAATTGCCACAGCTAGATCTTCCTCTAGCTCATGTGGTGGTAGTTGAGAAGCTCGCAGGACACATGAACAGAATAGTTGATAAATGGGCCAATGAATACCGAACCTTAGATTGGAAAGAGATTAGGGAACTCACGTGGAAAGGACAACCATTATTCATGGAAGTGTTCTCAACAAATACAGCCAAACCAGGAGAGACAGCCTTTCTTGGAGAAACTGTTGCTCCTCCCCTACGAGAGTTCACTAGAGAGGGACCTTCAACATCTAAGTGGACCACTGCTAGTAGCCCAACTCTAGCACCAAGATATCGTCCTACACCAAATGTGCGACCACAGGTCACATCACTCCAACATCTTTCTCACTATGACAATCGGAGGAGAGAGGAGCCAACTCGGCCTCCCATAAATGCACCTCCTGAAATGAGGGTGACAAGATCTTTGGAAGAGTTTGGTGAGGCTGGTAATAGGGTACCCACACCAATTTTGGAAACATGTGGACCATCTTTCCAACGAGAGGAACAATTCCCACTGAGAATGAGAGGCCGTAGGCCCTATGATGAGTATTCACGACAAGTAAGGCCATCAACTCTTCAGAAATTGGTTAAGAAGTATGAAGGGTCGGGAGATCCATACGATCATGTAGCAGCTTTTAGGCAAGCAGTTCGAGCTGAGCAAGTGGCTGACAAGCATACTCAAATTGAAGGATTTGGGCTCACTCTTGAAGGAAAAGCCCTTGCTTGGTTTCAGGCATTAGAGGCTTCTGACAAAACTTCTTTACGAGTTTTGGAAGAGAGATTCATTTCAGCTTTTTCCTTGATGGGAATTCAACATGACACGGTAGCACACATCTACTCTTTCAAGCAAGGTGAGAATGAGAGTGTTAGAGACTGTGTAAATAGAATGAAGCAGTACATTAATCGTTGCCCAGAAGATGAGAAGCCCGCCCAAAGTCGATTAATTTCTCTCTTCTTAAAAGGCCTCAAAAATTCAACACTGCATACACATCTCTATGCAAAGAAGCATACAAATTTCAATGAGTGTTGCCATGATGCTATGGATTTCACCGATAACTTCAAATTCCAGGATGGTTCTGGCCCTGAGGTAAAACCTAGAAATCAGTGGGGTGATGACCAAAGTTCAGGGTCTAGCGCGCTAGTAAATCCAGACCAGATAGCTAATCTAGTGCTAAGGAGATTAGGACAAACCTATCGTCCACCCATGCAGCCACAACAACAGCAGCAGAGAATGAGGAGTGTACTTCCTACAGGTCCTCATCTTTGTGGAGCATGTGGCGGTGACCATAAAACAGAGGACTGTAATACCTTTTCTCCTCTAGTCACAAACCAACCCACAAAAAAATGGTGCCAAGCCTGTGCTTGGAACTTTACTCACACCACACAGGATTGTACTCGCATTGCGAGAATGAGACAGGAACGTGAGCAGCCGAGGGGTGGAGTGGCTCCACAAATGTATCAACAGTATACTAGTTTTGAACGTAAGCCACCGATGACACAAGAGCAAGCACGACCTGTTCTTGGTGCTCAACCTCCTGCTCCAGGGACTACTCCTGTGAGGGTTGTCGACTACGACAATTCAAATATGTGTAGAGAATTGGTAAACCCAGGCTATGTGGAGGAAGAATATGTATCATATTCATCCAAAGAAAATATCTTTGAAAGTCCTGCATACCCAAGCCAAGCACTGGAGACTCAACCAGGGGAACAAAACTCTTTAATGTTGCTAGGCGGCTACCAACCTAGGACTCCAGGCCCCTCAGGTCAATGGCAGCCAAGGAAAGTAGAGGCCAAACCAATGGGCCCCTGTTATGAGTGTGGAGAACCCCATTGGGCTCGTGATTGTCCACATCGCTCTAGGCAAGCATCTCGATCCAATACAATAGTACAACAGTTTCCACCAATTGAAAGATATTGTCTAGGGTGTTGTGTAGAACACTTCCCAAAGGACTGTCTGCTGCTGAAACCACATGAGGAAGGCACCTCTCAACCAAAGGTTTCACTCAACCTTGTAGGCACAATTCCATCGCCACCTTCATCTGAGAATGAGGATGTCGTGCCACTTAGAGTCATGACTCAATCACAGACAAGAAACGCTGAAATACAAACTGATGAGACACCTCGAACTAGGGACGCTAAGACAAATCTAGTGGACAAAACCCTACAGTCCAGTAAAAAAAAACCACTAGGAGGAAGAAGAACCGAAACAAACAAACTAAAAGTACATCCACTAGTTCTCAGGAAACCTAATGAGGCTAGTACGACTGAGGATAGTTCTGGGGGTTCTGTTTTTGTGGATAAAGTGAATGAGACTCTAGAGGCCATCATTGATGCTCATAGAAGTCGCATTGCAGCTTTATCTGAGCTACCCACGAAGCTTCAAGAATACCCTAACCCTCGTGAGGAGAAGATCAATCTAGCTGTACATCAGCAACTCATTAGGGAAGCTCAGTCAATACTTGAGGGACCACCACCACCTATTCCTCGGGGCCCAACCTCTCTTAAGCCAACATTAGAAACTATATCGGAAGTGTCATCAAGTAGAGAAATGAAAAGTGAGCTCATTTCACAAGCTCAGAGCGAAAGGTCTGCACCAATTGACACTCCATTGAAAGATGACATTCTGCCATCACCCAGCCTTGTCTTCCCATGCAATGATGAAGTTATTGATGCTAATGAGGACATGGCAAATGAACTGTGGGCCGCAGTAACTGAGAAAATTAATGAGAACATGTCTTCTATTAGTTCGCCTCCATTCTCTGAGGTGGATTTTACTAGAGGCACGGAAAACAAATTTAGACACCCAAGCATCCAGGAGGAAGTTCAAACAATTGTTTCTCCTAGAAGTAAGCATACAATGAAAACCTTACCATCATATCTGGGAGAATATGAGAACTGTTCTCAAACCTTGAGGATACCCTCCATGCATAAAAGGTTGACAAAGGAGAAAGATATGAGTATGGTGCAGGCTATTTTGTCAGCACCAGTGGCTTGTACCTTACCTTTGCTTGAGTTGATAAAGCTTAAACCTGAGTTGTGGAATGATATTGCCACATGTTTGTCAGAGCAGGTATTGCTACAAAAGGGTCACCATGAGTGTACTATACACTCTGAAACAAAGCATGTAATGCCAGTTCCTATCAACAAAGTGGGAAAATTTTGTGAAGACGATCAGGGAAATGCTACCCTCCCATTAGAAGTGCGAAAAGTATCTTCAACTGCAATACTTGATAGTGGTGCAGGAGTGGGCATTGTGACAAGGTCCATTTGGGAAAAGTGGGGCAAACCAGCTATTAGGAGTACCAGGATGCGCTTGCAGCTAGCAGATGGAAGCTTAGAACATCCCCTTGGGCTGCTCGAGAACGTATTGGTCACCACATGTGGGATTGAATATGAGCACACCTTTGCAGTAGTGGATTTTGGAAAACATCCAAACTACGAAGTGATATTGGGTAGACCATTCATGCGACAATTTCAAATGATTCAAGATTGGGGATACAATTACTTGTACCTCCGACATGATTCTGTCATCACAAGGGTCAACCTAAGGAATCACTCATATCGTGATGTAACAAGGTCTCCAATAGATGAGTTTGATTCTGCTTCATCTGAGGGCTCAAGAGTTACATTGTCAGATAGGCGAGAAGATCTATGGATGTGTGGAGCCTCATGTAGGGATTTCAACACTGAGAGACTTAAGGGTAATCGAAGTGTATCAGACGAGGCATACATTCCACAACCCTTCCCTGAGCATTTAATTGATCCATTAGAATGGAGTCATGTCCTTGCAACATTATCGACATGTGCTTTACCGAAGCCAATTCAATTTTGTGACTCAGATGGATATGATATTATTCCTCTACGAATGGTACAAACACGTGCCCTTTTAGATGATTTGTACTATAGAGATACATCCACAACAGCTATGCATGTCGAGGAAGTCTCAGTAGAGGACTTGACACTCAAATCTGTTAATGATGCTGATAAGAAAGAGACACAAGCTCCAACACAAATGATGTGGATAATTGATGAGTACTCAAGTGAGGGCCATGGCTGGCATGTTCCAACTACTCTAGTTGCTGCTCAAAGAAGGCCGGGCAAGCAGGAATTATCAATGTGGCTACCCAAATATGCGTACAAACTTGTACCATCTAGTCCAGTCGCTAAGCCTCTTAAGAAGCACATCATTTCCAAGCCTAAACCTCGGATTGTTAATCGATGGGTCCCAAAACATGTGCTTAAAGCACAAGGCTATTATGAGGGGGCAACAGTAATTTGGCTTCCAAAATGCCATGCTTTGCTAGGGGTAACAGAGTCTTTCAGAAAGATTCCAAATACCACCCTTGATTTTCCATATCAGTGGGTGCAAAAGAAGTCAACACAATATCTTCAAGAAAGGAAAGGTGGCTGTGATAGCACCTACAAAACTACTTGTGTTGATCTTCCTAAAACATGTATTGAAACACCTGTTGTCCCAATTTCTCCTTGTTACATAATTCAACCATCAACTGGTGTACCTAAGACACATCCAAGTTCACATAAGTCTCATTTGAGCATAGATTCTAGAACTTCAACACCTAAATCCTCTTATCTTGCTCAATTGATAAAATTCCCACCCAAGAAGAACATACCTAAAACCAAAGATAAGGCATTAGCTCTTCAAATGAAGCTCTTTGGTAGATCAATGTTTGAATAGTGTGGTTCCTTATGCCTTTTGAGAATTATGTTCTTTTTGACACGGATCCACCACCAACGCAAGGGTAAGTTCAAACGACTCCATAATAAGATCGATAAGCCAGGGCACTTTTATCCCACTGGGTTTTTCCCCTCGGCTATATTCGGTGTTTGGCACCAATGGCAAATTTTATTTTTTTCTTTTCTTTTCGTGTTTGTTAATAAAAATTTTGCAGAGATCTCCGTAAAAAACAAAAGCATCAAACACGCCCCAATAGTCCACCTATTGTGCAAACAAATTAGGAAGGGGGGAGACATGCTACGCCTACAAAGATCAAGGAGGAGCAATCTGCACCAAAATCAGCAATTCATCAATGCAAATGAACAACATCAACAGGGCACTACAACAGGTGTATTCAAATCTTAATCTCTACTTCTTTTTTGTGCTCTTATCTTTCGAATATATGGTTTGCATGTTCACACAATATTGGCTGGTTTCAGTTTTTGATTAGTTGTTAAAATATGGTGAGTGAATTCTAGAGTCTTAGAAAACTTAGTAAAAGATAATTCTATCTAAAGACAGTGTAGGATATATACCAATGGAGTATGCCAAGTACTTATGTTTTCAAGGTATATTAGTTATCCTTAGTGGTAGTTACCTCTTAGATATGAGCTAGGTGCTAGGAGTCATAAAAATTTATGAAAATATACCCTAAAAATATATATATATATACAAAGTGAATTGAGACATGAAGTGTCTACCGCCATGTGAAATGCTTGGTAGGACCTGAGGTTGTCTTAGCACCTTGGGGCCGATGCCTTGGTTTCCATGGGGTGAACACTGATGTCTAGAAGCTTCAGAAAAAAGACCTTTGAGGATTCTATCGCCTTGATAGATGTTGGTAGGACTCGGGGGTACACTATGGGCCCTTGAGACCGATGCCCTCATCTTCATGGGGTACTCCTTAGGTCATAAAAGAAAGAAAAAGGGTCTGTCGCCCTTGAGATACTTAGCGATCTTTAGATTCTCTTGGCGGAGGTCTCTTGGCCATTGCTTGGGTCTCTTTGGGATAGAACCTTAATCTTCATCAACTTCTACACACAGATCAAAAAAAAAAAAAAACGAGAGTTCCAATCACCTTTGCTCATATTTAGGAGTAGGTATGCCATTTAGGAGTAGCTTACATACTGGTAGGACATTGAGACTACGGTCATAACCGACGGTGTACAAAGCACACTTGCCTTTGCATAGCATTATCTACTACTTAAGTCTCACTTTGACCAGTCTTTACTCACCTATTTTAGTACTCATTAAAACTTTAATCAGCCTTGCACTTGTATGCTCACGTGTGAAAATTATCATTGCTGAGTTTTCTTTTCTTTTTCTTTTTCAATAAAAGACTTCAATGCATCAAGTGTTTTTTTTGTTGCAGCTCTTGCTACTACCGCGCTCGAGGACGTGCGCAAAATAGGAAGGGGGGAGTGTTGCATGCAAATGAAGATCAATACAAGGATGCAACAAAAAAGACACTTAGGGCTCTTGAAAAGAGTTCAAAGTTGTAGATGAATGTGGGAGGGGGCTTGACAATAATCCCACATGGGAACTTTTGGGAGTTCTAGAATTTTTGTATAAAAGGTGGCCCATTTGAGAGAGGGGACACACTCTTTGGTCATTTGGTTGAGAGGCTCATAGAGAGAGCTTGCTCCATAGCTCCTTCTCAAGTGCTCTCCCAAGGCTCTCCATCTCCATTCATGCTTTAATCTTGTACTCTCTACTCTCTACATTTTCAATGATATGAGGTTTTTGTCTACACACTTGCTAATCTAGATTTCTTAATGATGTTTTGATTTGTGAGTTGTGCATGTGATGAAGCTTGTGCTTGAAATAATGTGTAGTTGAGGCTTGTGTGATAGCTCTTTGCATATTAGGTTCTTTGCATAAGTTGTATCTTTGTGCTTAAGTGTAGCCTAATCTTGATGCTTTGATAATGTTAGATTGATGTGTTGATTGTGTTAGATTGATTGCTTGAGTGTTGAGAAGGATTGAGTAGGACTAGAGGTCATTAGTGTGTGGTTAACTCCTCTTCTCCCATTCGGGATAGCCTCTATGCGCTAACCGGGTTGCATTCACTGATTGACAAGTGTGTGGGTTGGAGTGTAGCCTCCGCTATGCTATGATGTCCCAAACAACCTCTTTCTGAGGTAAGCTTTAAGATAGGTCCAGGTCTGGGTATTCCGGTCGAGACGGTTTTTGGGGGTGGAAAGTTTGAAGTACTTCCTGGGGTTTGGAATCTTTTAAAGTTAGAGGATGCAGGCTTTGGCGGGACCTTAACAACAAAGGCTTTGGCAAAGTCTTTTGCCATTCTTACTGCTTCGGCCATTGAGAAAGGTTTGGCATTCTTTACTAAGGTGTCCAATGGCTCGTTCATTCCTCGAATGAACTTGGCCATCAGCTGCTCTTCATCCAATTGAGGAGAATATTTGAGGAGAAGGACAAAAGCTTGATGGTACTCTTCAATTGTCCGGCTATACTGCTTTAGTTCCAAGAACTCATTCATTTTAGTTTCAAAGAAGCCCGGAGGATAAAACCTCTTTCTGAGGTAAGCTTTAAGATCGGTCCAGGTCTGGGTATTCCGATCGAGACGGTTAGTCTCACAGTGATTTCTCCAAGCAACCGTTGGCCGTTTCCACAATCTTTAACTTGGTGAGAGCCATCTTGCTTCTCCCATTGTATCCAGTTACATCAAAGTATTTCTCCATTGCCTCAATCCACTTTTCCACTACTACACCTAACTCCTCCCCTTTTTCCCTTGAAGGGACCAGGTTGGAATCTGTGCAACAGGGCTTTTGGAACATCCGGATCTAACTCTTGGTCATCAGCCTGAGGATCTGGTTGCCTTGCACGAGCCATGCGCCTCACGACTCTAACAAAACGAGATTTTCGTCAACTTAGCTTTGACAACAGATTTATGTTTATTTAATTTTTGCGATTTATTCTTTAAACAGATAAATCACTCTTCTATAATAAATAATAATAATCAATATGCATCTTTCTATGCATAGAATTCAAATCTAATGAAAATCACTCTTTTATAAAAATAACCAATATGCATCTTTCTATGCATAGAATTCAAATCTAATGAAAATCACTCTTTTATAAAAATAACCAATATGCATCTTTCTATGCATAGAATTTAAATCTAATAAAAATTACTCTTTTATAATAAGAAAAAATAATCAATATGCATCTTTCTATGCATAGAATTTAAATCTAATGAGAATCACTCTTTTATAATAATAAAATTAACCAATATGCATCGTTCTATGCATAGAATTTAATTTTAATGGAAATAACACTTTTATAATAAATATATTTCTACTATGCATTTTTCTATGCCTAGAATGAAAATAACACTTTTAGAATACACAAACGATGGGGATTATTCTTTTTGAATAATAAAAGATAAAACTTATTTCACAAATTTAAGAAAATTTTGCCATAACCTCCTTTGTATGGCTGACCATTTTTCCAATTTTCCTAACCTTAAATTACTTAAAAATTATCCCCAATTGGTTTAAAGCATTCTAAACTAATCAAATTCCACTTTTAAAAGAGAAACAATATGAAAAGTTTAATTCTAACAATTTGATTACTTAACTAGGATAAAGAAAGGCTGAATTTAAGAATGAAGAGAGGGGGAAAGCCTTTCCAACAAGGCATAGCATCAATTTATCATTTTAAAGATAATAAAAATTAGAAAACCATTAAAAGAATAAAGAAAAAGTAGGATTTCTAACTTACATAAATTTTTGGGAGCTTTCCTTTGGCTTGATGGTTTGAGGGATCTACTCTTGTTTGCAACAAGAGTGGCCACCAATTCTTTAGATGAGGGAATGGTCAAAAACTAATGAATTATGAATAAATTCACAGTTTTTGGCTCTGGCGAGGAGTAGAGTAACAGTGCATAAGACACTATTAAGCTTAAACAATGGGGGAGGCTTCTATTTATAGGAAAAAGTGAGCTTCTAACCAAGCAAACTGATTCTAGAATTTTCCATATCAGTTTGGTCAATTTTTGACCATTTTTGGGTCAGTTTAGCTTACTTTTTGGAACTAGACTTGAATTAGGAGAGAGGAGAGATGAAATATCTTAATTTTTGGGAATTTAAAACTCCACCACATGTGAAATGGTGCCTCCTTCATGAGGGAGAATCCCCACTCTGAGGTGTCAAAAATTTATTTTTTTAGTATTTCCTTTGGTCCTTAGTCCACTCTTCATCTTATGTGAGTATTTACTCAATTTTGGAGGGATTTTTTTTATTTCTTCTATTTATCTCCTCCACACATTTGGATGAATCTGATTGGCCCCTCAAAACCTTAATTTAAAACTTTCAGAAAATCTGGACCACTAGGATAAGGCCTTTTGAACAGATTATAATGGATTTCTAATGCACCTTCTGAAAATCTTTTTGAACTTCTATTTTGGGGGAATTTAGTTTAATAAGAAGAGATATTTTTCCATCCAAAATTATCTAAAATTTGAATAATCTCTCTCTAGAATATTTTCTCTCTCTAGAAACAAGATCTTTTATACTTCTGAAGAGGGATTTGATTACAGGGGAAGATACTAGACATCTTGAGAGGCTGGGGAGGAATCTTACACTCATGGGCTTCATTCAAAATTTGACCCTTATTTTCCTCATCATTGGGAATGCATAGCCTGCAATTATAATACATAATTCCATCATCCAGGCTGCACCCTTGAACTCGGTTCAACTCCTATGGAGTTTTTCTTTCCTGCATAAGTAGGGTAGCAATAGGGCCAAAGAATCTATCCTGCATGATCTTCTCTCTTGCTTCAATAATCAAAGGATTTGACACTACAGTAATTCAAGTAAGGAGGCTTTTCTGCTCAGCGCATCTGCTACCACATTTTCTTTGCCTGAGCGGTACTTGATTTCAAAATCAAATTCCTACAGGGTCTGCATCCACCTTCTTTGGCGCATGTTGAGATCCTTCTGAGTGAAGATCCACTTTAAGCTTTGATGATCTGTCATCAAAGTGAATCTTTGACCCAGTAGGTAATGTCTCCACAACTTTAGGGGAATATGCTACTGAAAGTAGTTCCAGGTCGTGGACAGCATAATTCCTCTCATGCATTCTGAGTTTTTGGGATTCATAGGCCACTGCATGAGTGCACCTCCCAGGGACTACCTCAAAGGGTATACTGGCTAAGCTCTGAGGGTCAATTCTATCACATGATCTACTTCCCGAATCGGAGGCATCTCAGTTAGCTCTGCTGGGAATAAATCATCATATTAACTTAACCATTCTGGTTCTTTGGCTTTTAACTTTGTGTCTACTGGATTCATTTTGACAACATAAATGAGCTGCTTCTTTCTAAGTCCTTTTAGTAACTTAGAATCTTTTACTAATTGTAGATCTGGGGATCCGAAAATTCCAGTTCCGCGAGCTTTGTTCCCATGAAGGTCATGGAAGGAAATGGTTCCATTGTGACAGTGTATGTCAGCTTGATTTTTGTGGACTCAATCCATTCCAAGGATTCTGTCAAAAACTCCCAAAGGTATAACTCTGAACTGACAGTCAGTTTAATTCCCATCTAGATTGAACTGAATACGATCTGTCTCAAGGTGAGTGAAAAGAATCTTCCCACTAGCCAATTCAACTTGCATAGGTTTTCTTGATTTTCTAATCTAAGACTAGCTTACACAAGCATCCTAAATGAGAGAATGAAAACTGCATGAATCAATTAAAAGCTTAAAAGGCTTACCGTGATACTCAGCTGGAGTATGGATGACTGAGAATTGGTGATTTGGCCCTTGGTTTTCAATTGCAGCATAAATCTGCCCTCTTTCCTCTTCCACTACCTCTGCTATTGTGACTGCTCGGGTGCTGCAGTCTGAGGCAGAACTCTTTCTCTTTGGTTGCCCCAATTTTGGGAAGGAGTCCTGAGGCTACTCTGGACAGAGGCAGATGGCTGAGCTGGAGTTCTCCTAGGATTTCCTTGCTTTGGGTGAGAATGATAGGAAGGGGCTGGTCTCTGCGCTCTCGGTCCTTGACTTCCCTGTCTCCTTGACATGGTAGGAGTCGGGCAGTATTTCAGCTGGTGACCAAAACCCTGACATCCAAACGACCGGTTCTCACTTCTGAGCTCATCCCTCTGAATCCTTGAAAGAGGTGGGGCTCTTGAGAAAGTTTTCTGTGGGAAGGGTCTTCCTTCACTTCCGAATCTTCCCGCATCCTGATTTTGAATTGGGCTTTGCTGCCTCTTTGGGGGTGGAAAGTTTGAAGTACTTCGCGGGGTTTGGAATCTTTTAAAATTTGAGGGTGCAGGCTTTGGCGGGACCTTAACAACAAAGGCTTTGGCAAAGTCCTTTGCCATTCTTACAGCTTCGACCATTGAGATAGGTTTGGCATTCTTTACTAAGGTGTCCAATGGCTCATTCATTCCTCGAATGAATCTTGCCATCAGCTGCTCTTCATCCAATTGTGGGGAATATTTGAGGAGAAGGGCAAAGGCCTGATGGTACTCTTCAAAATTCTCCAGCTATCCTTCTTCAGTTCTAAGAATTCATTCATTTTGGTTTCCAGGAAGCCCAGAGGACATAACCTTTTTCTGAGGTAAGCTTTAAGATCGATCCAGATCTAGGTATTCCGGTCGAGACGGTTAGTCTTATAGTGATTCCTCCAAGCGACCCTGGGCATGACCCTGGCCGTTTCCACAATCTTTAACTTGGCGAGAGCCATCTTGCTTCTCTCATTGTAGCCAGTTACATCAAAGTATTCTTCCATAGCCTCAATCCACTTTTCCACTACTCCCTTCAGCCTTGAAGGGACCAGGTTGGGATTTGTGCAAGGCTTTTCGAACATCTGGATCTAACTCTTCGTCATCGGATAGAGGCTCCGGTTGCCTTGCATGGGCCGTGTGCCTCATGACTCAGACAAAACGAGATTTTTGTCAGCTTAACTTTGACAATAGATTTATGATTATTTAATTTTTGAGATTTATCTCTAAACAGATAATTATTTCATCACACTTCTTGAACAAGATTAACCATATTCACAATCATGAAAGCAATTTGGAATTTTTTTTCTTTAAAACCTCATTTATATTATCAAAAGTTTTCGATATATACATAGAGCATCACGGCTCCCAAAATCACTGCCTCAACCACGTATGCATAAAGAAGCGAAACTGCGAAAGAAGACATGCCATGGTACACACGATTCATTACACAAAGAGGTGGTGTAATTCTACTTCTAGGGATAAAGGGGCTAAGAAGCCTAAAAACTCGGCATGAAATTCTGAAGTTCCTGGGTGAATGATTAAAGAGTTGTACATGCTGAACAAACCCTAGCCTTATCAGAATCATGGCTAAGGAAATATTTTTCTTGAGCCTCTAACGCTGATCGGTACTGATATTAATACATCGTCCTTCAAAGAACCACATATACCAACGTTGCTCTCTATGGGATCAGGAAAGTAAAGACTCTCAAAATGATGTGCGAGTCTCACTCTGCTTACTCAGGTCGTAGCAAAGTTGATGAGGTGCTCGAATGCAAAGGCTATCATATCCTGACTATGGGAGAGTTCAGGAATGCCAGATAGATTCGGGGTATCCATCTATAAATTTCCAATTCAATTTATGAGTTTTTAATTTTTGAAGTTCATTCAACATAATATTAACAAGTGAAAACATTATTTCCCAGATTTACTTTAAAATTTTAAGCAATTTCTGTTGCTGTTACGTAGATTTACAACAGCGCTCTGATACCAACTGTGAGATCCCACTGCCCCCTCCACACACCGGCGGATTCCCGGTTGGCAGCGGAAGCAGCTCGGGGTTTCCCACTCGGGGCCTCGCCCTTGAATGTCTGGGTACGAGACTAAGCTGGTGGTCATTCTGAAAACCGAAACCGAGAAAATTTTCCATGCCCAAAAAATGGGGATGATTTTACCATTTTTATTTTCTTAACAAATTTTTCTAACGAGGTCAAGATTTATCTGATTAAACTAGATAGAAGGGAAACTATTACAGACTTAATTTGAAGGGATCGACAGCTTTTTTCTTAAATGAATCAGGCACAGTCGTTAATCTATTCATCATTAGAGAAGTCTTCAGGCTTTTATTTAACTACTCAAGTTCTTAGCGTATTCCTATTGATCAATTTCATTATTAATAAAACTCTATTGATTACAGCCTATCCGGCCCATGGGTTTTAGCCACCGCTCAACCACTGGAACTGGTAGAACCACACAAGTACTCACCCACCCATAATTGAATGCCTTTCTTAACTTTTGCTTTAGAATACAGATATGCACACACTCCTCTTTAAACTTTAACTTATAAAACAATCCATTGACAAACAATTATTGGTTACAGATGTCATAACTCAAAACTTCCATTTAATCCTTGTTTCTCACAAAAAACAGTATCACTCTGGACTCTCCGTTGAGACTAGCTGGTCAGCAAAACGAGATCCAATAACAGACTACAATA
This sequence comes from Cibotium barometz, assembly GCF_041138505.1. Taxonomy (NCBI): domain Eukaryota; kingdom Viridiplantae; phylum Streptophyta; class Polypodiopsida; order Cyatheales; family Cibotiaceae; genus Cibotium; species Cibotium barometz. The sequence continues at coordinate 32,410,016 of NC_141075.1, read as the reverse complement.
AACATTGGTCCATCATATAATATATATCTTCCATGACATACGCATGGGTGTCCTAAGCACCGCGAGCCCGTGCATCGCCTGGTCAGAACCCTCTAGGATCCTCCTTAGGTGTCCTGGCACTTCACTCAAGGATCGCTTCGTCAGCCCTCGCCCATCGTACCGGAAGCACACCATTTTTCACCATACCAAGGCAAGTCAAGACCTGGGCAGGTTTTTGCCATGTGAGCCGTCCTTTGAACACTCTCCGCCAGCTGTTGCATAACCAAACTTCCCTTAGAAAAACACATATACCAAATGCTCCCTCCAACATTCTAGCGTAAGACAGTCCTTTAAGAAAATAGTATGCAAGTTTTCAGTTTTGATTTTCTTTTGAATATAATGAGTATATCTTATCCGTATCCCAATACTTCTAGATCGCAGGTCTGAATTCCAACAGAATTTCCTGAATTCTGTAACCTTAATCCTCATATCAAAATCAAGGGGTCTTAACTTGATTTCAGATTCGGTGGGTGATTTGAGTGAATTGTTCTGAACTGGTCACATCGTCTTTTCTTCAAACTGACGAAGGAGTTATGTCTTGGTCAGAGTTAAATTCAGGGTGGTTTGAGTCTGGAAAGGTTCTCCCTGAACTATCTTTTTCGAAGGGTAATATTTAAATTACTACTTTACTGAATTTAACTGAATTCAAAACTAATCATCACGAATTCCTATGAGGAATAAATTAATCATTTATCTAAAATTTTAACTTTGATAGTTTTTCTGAATTTTCTCATTACCATCCTAGAGAATATGAAACGGTAGAATTTTCTCTCAGAGAGTATTTACTTATTCATTTACCAATATTCATGGGATTTAAACATACAATTAAAGAGAACTCTTATTTTGATATAAAAATCCTGTATGCATCTATTTATGCATAAAATCCAACTTCTATGGAAATAACACTTTTATATCAAAGAAAATCCTATTTATGCATAAAAATCAATTTTGATGAAAGTAACACTTTTATAATTAAAAAAATTCTTTTATGCATCTATTTATGCATAAAAATCAATTTTGATGAAAGTAACACTTTTATAATAAAAAAATTTATTTTATGCATCTATTTATGCATAAAAATCAATTTTGATGAAAGTAACACTTTTATAATAATAAAATTTCTTTTACGCATCTATTTATGCATAAAAATCAATTTTGATGAAAGGAACACTTTTATAAATAATTTTTTTATGCATCTATTTATGCAAAAAAAATCAATTTTGATGAAAGTAACACTTTTATAGTTAAAAAAATTCTTTTATGCATCTATTTATGCATGCATAAAAATCAATTTTGATGAAAGTAACACTTTTATAATAATAATAAAATTCTTTTATGTATCTATGCATAAAAATCAATTTTGATGAAAGTATCACTTTTATAATAAAAAAATTTCTTTTATGCATCTATTTATGCATAAAAAATAGTTTTGATGAAAGTAACACTTTTATAATAAACAAAATTCTTTTATGCATCTATTTATGCATAAAAATCAATTTTGATGAAAGTAACACTTTTAGAATAGAAAAATTCTCCAATATGCATCTTCCTATATGCATAGAAATTAATTCTAATGAAAATAACACTTTTATAATAAAGATATTTCTAATATGCATTTTTCTATGCATAGAATGAAAATAACACTTTTGGAATAAACGATGGGGATTACTCTTTTTGAATAATAAAAGATAAAACTTATTTCATAAAATTTAAGAAAATTTTGCCATAACCTCCTTTGTATGGCTGACCATTTTTCAAATTTTTTTCATTCTCAAGTTACTTAGAAATTATCCCAAATGGTTTAAAGCATTCTAAACTAATCAAATACCACTTTTTAAAGAGAAACAATATGAAAAGTTTAATTCTAATAATTTGATTACATATCTAGGATAAAGAAAGGCTGAATTCAAGAATGAAGAGAGGGGGAAAGCCTTTCCAACAAGGCATAACATCATTTTTCATTTTAAAGAAAACAAAAATTAGAAAACCATTAAATGGAATAAAGAAAAAGTAGGATTTCTAGATTACATGAATATTTGTGAGCTTTCCTTTGGCTTGATGGTTTGAGGGATCTACTCTTGTTTGCAACAAGAGTGGCCACCAATTCTTTTGAAGAGGAAATGGTCAAAAACTAATGAATTATCAATAAATTCACTATTTTTGGCTCTGGGGAGGAGTAGAGTAACAGTGCATAAAACACTATTAAGCTTCTACAAAGGGGGAGGCTTCTATTTATAGGAAAAAGTGAGCTTCTAACCAAGCAAATTGATTCTAGAATTTTCCAGATCAGTTTGGTCAATTTTTGACCATTTTTGGGTCAGTTTAGCTTACTTTTTGAAACTAGACTTGAATTAGGAGAGAGGAGAGATGAAATATCTAATTTTATTGACTTAAAATTCAAAAGCAATGATGGCCTACTTCATGAGGGGGAATCCCCACTCTGAGGTGTCAAAAATTCATTTTTTAGTATTTCTTTTGGTCCTTAGTCCACTCTTCATCTTATGTGAGTATTTACTCATTTTTGGGGGGATTTTCTTTATTTCTTCAATTTACCTCCTCCCTACATTTGGATTAATCTTATTCGTCCATAGGAACCTAAATTTTAAATTTTCAAAAATTTTGGACCCTTAGGATAAGGCCTTTTGAACAGATTATAATTTATTTCTAATGCACCTTCTGAAATTCTTTTTGAACTTCTGTTTCAGGGGACTTTATTTTAATAAGATGAGATATTTTTCCATCCAAAAATATTTAAAAACTAAATAATCTCTCTCTAGAATATTTTCTCTCTCTAAGTCAAAATAGTAGGTAGAAACAAGATCTTTTATTAATCCGAAGAGGGGATTGTATACAGGGGAAGATACTGGACATCTTGAGGGGCTGGGGAGGAATCTTACAAAGATGGATCTAAGACCATCCCAAAGGAGTAATATCAAAACAACAAGCTACTATGTGGCTCCCTCATAATGATACCATGGTTTTATTAATGCTCCACCTCAAATACCCTCCCTTAGCTGGTTCTGATGTGTTAAGGCATTCATATCCAAATCATGAGTGGTTTCTTACTTTTCAAGATAACTCATTGTTTTTTGTTATTGCAAAACTTAGTGGTGCACAAAAGCTTAAAGAAGGTCAAAAGATTTGTGGAAAAGTCTTGAATGTTGATTATACAAGAGACGATGATGAAGGAGAACGGGTTATTCTTAGAGTTTCTACAAAGGATCATGTAATTGATTTTCTTATGGTAGGAAGGAAACCTTTAGATTAGTCAATGTGGGCCTTCAACTCTCTTTACTACTTTGGGGAACTCTAGTAATCTACTTGTTGCTTTGGAACCTTTTTTACAAACACAACCAACACAAGGTCCAGTAAAAGCTCAAGCTTTCACCCCCAAACAATGAGAAATTGTTGCCACACCAGCTTATTAAAGTAAGCAAGATATTGGAGGTTCATGTAGGGGTAGAAATTTTTCTAAAAAATATTTCAAAGCTCAATCAACAACTCCAGAATCTTCCATCTCGGAGGATGAAGATGAAGACAATGTTCCTATCACACCTAAAGAAGAGTTCCATCTCATCCCTTTAAGGTATCAAGGATGAGAAAGTAAATTTTTAAATCCTGATATGGGTGATTGGGAAGGAGCTTACACTTGAAGAGATGAGTGTCGAGCTTAATAAGTAAGTTACATACTTTTATTTGTGCATTTTTAACATAAGGTTTTTTTTATATTTATTTGATTTGTGTTTTCCAATCATAAAGGTTTTATGAAAATCTAAGCAGTGATGATAAATAAGTTGACATCCATTTCATTTCAAAATATATGTTGAACATCTAGTTTCTTTCAAAATGGATTTATATTATCTATATTAATATTTATATAGGTGGATATTGAACATCCATTTTGGCACTATCGAGATGTTTAACATCCGTTTTGTGTTAAAATGGATGTTAAACATCTAAATTGGCACAAAATGGATGTTCGACATCCATTTCATTTCAAAATGTATGTTGAACATCTAGTTTCTTTCAAAACGGATGTATAACATCCTTTTTGTTTCAAAATAAATGTTTTATATCCATCCAGTGCAAAGGAATTATTATGAGTAAAGTTTTTCTTTGTTGGTTTCTTAATACATTTTTCGGTTTGTGCTAGGTTCTTGTGTCTTATAGCTTTTAAATGTTATTTGTATTAAAGTTGGCTATTATAGTTTAAAACATTTGTTTATTTTCTTTAATTATAAAAGCCCCCCTCAAGCAATACCAAACAAAAGAAGAGATCAAGTGTGCTACTAGTGAGGATAGTGATAGTACTCAATAGTTCATTGTACATTTGAATCGTGCTAGACGTGAGAAAGAGCGCTTGTGCTGCTTAGAAAGGCTACTTCACCAATTGAAGAAGAGCCACAAGAGTTTTTTCATCCTATTGAGCCTTTCAAATTCTTATTTTTACAAGGTTATTATTGGTGATGTCTCAAATCATGTTGATATTGTTCCTAGAAAAGAATACACCTTCATTGTGGCCAATATTCCTTACGGATTCAATATGATTGACTCTATTAATGATGAGAAAGACTTTACATATAAGCAAGTCTTAAAGATGTTGAAGGATATCAAGCTTATTAGAACACTTTCTCTTTGGCAAACGAGTGGTTATTTTTCATAGTACTGCACAAGAAGCATCTGTCAATGCTGCTTTGGGAGTGAGACTCATGCTCATGAGTCTTTAGTGTGGTATGTCTCTCATTGTTTTTGTTATTTTTTTTCTTCAAATTATTTTGTATTTCAATATTCAAATCTTTACATTTAAAATATTTACTAATTTTTATAAAGTCAAATCCAATATTGATCACATGGGAGAGTTTCATTTTAAGAGCTGCTTTGAGATAATGATGTCCAATTGGATTGACGAGATAGAGAAAAAACGTATTAAGGCTCATAGTTCTGAAACATATGTCTCTAATGTTATTGTTTTTCTTGCTGTCACTCGCAAGCTTCCTTATGTAATAGAGTCCAAATTATTAGTAAATCTGTATAGAAAGCCTCAATGATTAATCAATCGTTTGATTAATCTTTTCTCACTTCGAGATGATTGGGTTTTGGATCTCTTCTCTAGGATAGGTATATATTGGATCTCTAACTTTTTGCTTTAAGCTCTCAAAGTATGTGTTTTCATCTTAAAGATTTAAACTTTATTGTAGGGATTTGCAAAGCTACTTGATCAAGACCAAGAGGCTGGCGTAAACTCTATTGAGAACAATGAAAATTTCCAGTTTGCTTCTAAAGAACCATTACCTCCTCTATCTGATGAGCCACAGGAATAAGCAGACTTAGTTGAGATAGAGGGCGAAGGCAATGTCTTAATGCTTTCAAACACAAAGAAGTTATAGTGGAGGTAGATCAAAATAATAATGATAGGAAAAAAATATCCCCAACCTCCGATCAAATACTTGATCCCTAGTTAAGTTTGGTACTAAAATAAAGTGTTTTTGCACACCTGGTAGGATTGGTAAGAATTTATATTTGAGAATTAATACTTTGTAATTGAACAAGGTGCATATGCATCAATAAATAGGATGTCATATTATGATTTTAATAGCTTTTATTTGTACTTGGTTTCACCTTAGCGAAGTAGAAACTTTGTATATCAATTAGACTTTACTCAATATGTTTTTTAGTAATCTTTTTAGCATTACATTCTTTGCTTTCAAATTTAATTGGTTCTGGTTTACTTGTGATTTGAAAATGTTGTTGTTCTTAAAAAGTGTTAGAGCACTATTTATTATCTTCAAATGATGATGCGTTGTAATTGGTTTATTCAGTTATAGATTTTGATATATCATTAATGAGAAATCCTAATGATTGTAACATTATTTATCAAAATATTAAGCTTTACCGTATAAAAGAATATAACATTACACAAGCTTTATAATTTCATTAACTTAAAATTTCCTAACTATATCGCTTGATTTTTTTTCCAAATAAACTAATAAATGATTTTTCTAGCTTGCCTTATATGTTTAAGTATTTTAAGTCTTAAACACGCCACATCATCACACACAAATTTTGGTTTCTTTAGAAGCTACTATTTGTATCATAATAAAAAAATAAAGCATTGTATAAATATAGCTATTTTAAAGATGATTCAAGTACAAAAAGATTGATATATTTTGAAGGTAGTGCTTTGATTTACATATAGTTATTTAAAATTTACATAACTTTTAGTCTTTTGTGAGAATTGAATTGTAAATTTATGTCCAATACTAAAAAAAGATTTATATTTTCAATATTTTGAAGGGAATCTTTCCAGGTGGTCTAGGTCATTTACCTATTTTACTCACAAATGTGCTTCAACATTTTTGGTGTCAGTCCTGCCATGGTTGGGGGGCTGGAGTAAGTTGGGGTATACTAGGCGGGGGAGCTAGGCTTGGAGGATAGTATCCCATTTGTAGATCATGCCTCAGTGGTGGGCCAGTGTGTGCTTTGTAAGGATCCACATGGTATCCCAGATACACTATGAGGTGAGTAGTGGTTGTACATTTGTGCAGTGTGTGGCTGAAATTTTCTGGGTGGGCTCTTTCTCTTTAGTAAGATGTCTCCAGAACTTGGTGAACTGGCTCTTGACCTAGGATTTGTTCAAGCCTATGTCTTGGTATGCAACTTCCATCTCACGACAGTTGGCGTGGCTCCCTAGACCATTAGATTAGTCTGGATTGGGTTACTTGGGCCCTTTCCCACATGGATCTATTATCTAGCGGTGATGTGATAGTTCAGCATGAAAAGAGGACTTCCTACCATATTCTAGGAGTTATCATCCTAGATTAATTAAAATAATTTCATTGTAATCATGGAGAAATTAAATTTTTATATTATGCATAAAAGATAAATTTTTATATCAAAAGTGTTACTTTTATCATTTTTATTTTCATGCATAGAAGTATGCATAAAGGATAAGTTTTTATATCAAAAGTGTTACTTTTATCAATTTTTATTTTCATGCATAGAAGTATGCATAAAGGATAAATTTTTTAATCAAAAGTGTTATTTTTATCATTTTTATTTTCATGCATAGAAGTATGCATAAAGGATAAATTTTTATATCAAAAGTGTTATTTTTATCATTTTTGTTTTCATGCATAGAAGTATGCAAAAAAGATAAATTTTTATATCAAAAGTGTTACTTTTATCAATTTTTATTTTCATGCATAGAAGTATACATAAAGAATAAGTTTTTATATCAAAAGTGTTACTTTTATCAAATTTTATTTTCATGCATAGAAGTATGCATAAAGGATAAATTTTTATATCAAAAGTGTTATTAATATCATTTTTATTTTCATGCATAGAAGTATGCATAAAGGATAAATTTTTATATCAAAAGTGTTACTTTTATCAATTTTTATTTTCATGCATAGAAGTATGCATAAAGGATAAGTTTTTATATCAAAAGTGTTATTTTTATCATTTTTATTTTCATGCATAGAAGTATGCATAAAGGATAAATTTTTATATCAAGAGTGTTACTTTTATCATTTTTATTTCATGCATAGAAGTATGCATAATGGATAAATTTTTATATCAAAAGTGTTACTTTCATCATATTTGAATTTCATGCATAAAGGTATGCATAAAAGTTGATTATTTATTTATAAAAGTGTGTCTTTTATTATAATTGAATTTCATGCATAAAGGTATGCATAAAAGTTGATTATTTTATTATAAAAGTGTGACTTTTATCATAATTGAATTTCATGCATAAAGGTATGCATAAAAGTTGATTATTTTATTATAAAAGTGTGTCTTTTATTATATTAAATTTCATGCATAAAGGTATGCATAAAAGTTGATTATTTTATTATAAAAGTGTGACTTTTATCATAATTGAATTTCATGCATAAAGGTATGCATAAAAGATGATTATTTTATTATAAAAGTGTGTCTTTTATTATATTGAATTTCATGCATAGAGGTATGCATAAAAGTTGATTATTTTATTATAAAAGTGTGACTTTTATCATAATTGAATTTCATGCATAGAGGTATGCATAAAAGTTGATTATTTTAATATAAGAGTGTTACTTTTATCATATTGGATTTCATGCATAGAGGTATGCATAAAAGATATTCTTTTTATACTAAAAGTGTGATTTTCATCATAAATGGATTTTATGCATAACTTAGATGCATAAGAGAAATTCTTTTATTCTAAAAGTGTAATTCCTACCAAATTGAATTTATGCATAAGAAGATGCATAAAAGTTTGATTCTTAATTCTAAGTGTCATTCTCATCTAAATTGAATTTATGCATAGGAAGATGCATAAAAGAATAAGATTTCAAATTCAAAAGCGTTATTCTCATCCAAATTGAATTTATGCATAGGAAGATGCATAAAAGATGGATTTTTAATTCAAAAATGTCAATTCTCATCCAAATTGAATTTATGCATAGGAAGATGCATAAAAGATTGAATTTTAATTCAAAAGTGTCATTTTCATTTAAAATGAAATTATGCATAGGAAGATGCATAAAAGATTGATTTTAATTCGAAAGTGTTAGTCTCCTTAAATGGAATTTATGCATAAATAAAAATGTAGAGAAATCTTATATCAAATATAAGAATTCTCTTGTATTCTATAAAAAGATATAAAATGTGATAAGACGTGATAAGAGGTGTATGAGATGTGATAACATGTGATAACATGCGTATGGGAAGTGATAAGATGTGATAAGAGGTGTATGAGATGTGATAAGATGTGTATGAGATGTGATAGGATATGATAAGATGTATATGGAATGTGTAGGGCGAGAATGGATATAATATGGATGTATGGATGTAGATACGGATATGTATGTATGAATGTGAATATGGATGTGGACGTGTATGTATGAATGTGAATGTAGATGTGGATGTGGATGTAGGGATATGAATGTAGATGTGAATGTAGATGTAGGGATATGGATGTAGATGTGGATGTGGATGTATGGATGTAGATACGGAAGTGGATGTATGTATGTGGAAGTGGATGTATGAATGAGGATGTGAAAATGGATGTATGCATGGATGTGTATGTAGAATAATGAATGTGAATGTGTATGGAAAATAATGTGTCGTCGATATGAGTGAATGGATGATGATGAATACATATGAATGGCATGTGGAATAAGTAATGTGGACTAAGGAGGATAAAATGGAAAAGACGAGAGTTCGATATAGAATTTGTATTTTGTGAACTGTTTGTAAAAATGAATGTTTTATGTCAAGAATGCTGGGGAAGCATTTTGACCATCTTGTAGATTAAGGTCAAGGAGACCTAACTGATAAAGTTGCAACTGCTGACGGAGAGTCAATGGAGGACGTCTCGCGTAGCAAGGTCGGCCGAGGTCTTGACTAGCCTCGGTTTGATTTAAATGGTGAGCTTCCGGTGGTACGGTGGATTAGGGACCAAGGAAGCGGCCTATGAGTGAAGTGCTAGGTCACCTGCGAAGGATCCTAGAGGGTGCTGACCATACGGTGCTTGGGCTCTGGGTCGCCGAAGATACCCACACGTGCATCGTGGAAGATATTGGAACAAGGAGTAAGAGTTGTTTTCTGAAACCGGGCATGGATCTGGTTGATTGACCTTGCTGGTCCTCAACGGATGAGTCCATGGCTCTTTTATATGGATCTGTGGGTTGATCTTGCTGATCTTCCACGGAGATTCCATTCTATTATATGAAAATATTGCCGGTTACTATGAGCTAGGAACTATGGAAAAGGCCTCGGAGTGAACAGGTGGTGAGCGTTCTGGTTGCCAATGATGCCATAAGTATACCGATGAATGAATGACTGGAAATAAGGATTCAACCAGAGACTTTGAGGATTGTCATCAGTGACATAATGGTTTCATTAAAGGATTGTTTTAAAGTTAGTTGATGCTAAGAAAAAGGCAATTTCATATTGGGTGTGTAAGTGGTGTGACTAGTTTTATGTTTGCATGAATTTCCGGCTAGGGGGCCTTGGAACTCTTTTCCTTGGTACCCGGGACAAAACCTAACCAAATTCTTAATTGGATCCCATCACTATAGTGGTTGGGCGATTGGCTAACCCATGGGACTGGATCAACGGCTGTGCCTCTCTTGATGGGGAAAAAAGCGTTGATCCCAATGATCCAAGTGCAAGTTTCTTCCTTGATCCGACCGAGTATCTTTATAGGTGCAGTCGGATCACGCTACGTTAGAGTAAAAAGTTATCCTGGTGGAATCGCCCGTGCTTTCCAGGAAAGGGAAGTTTTTCCGGGTTCGGTTTTGGAAAAACTGACGGATTAGTCTCTTGTTCGGATATCCGTGGTGAACGAGGCTCCGAGTGTGGGTCCCTGCCCCGCGCATGAAGTGCTACTTCCGCTGCTAATACCCCGAATCCGTCGCATGGTGGGGACAGGGATCACACAGTTGGTATCAGAGCGAAATTGAAAGCTAATAAAGATAATTAAATTCTTATCTGAAATTGGTAATAAGAATTAAAAAACTGCATTTTTTTAATGTATTTTCATTCCGTAAGCTTCTTTAATGAAGAAATTTTAATCAAAGAAAGTGTTTTTATAGATGGAAGTTTTCCATTTATTTGGTATTTCCGACCTCACCCAGTCTCAAGATATGATTGCATTTGCCTTAGAGCATCTCATCTCTTCCGCTTCAACACGAACAAGCCGAGCAAGACTCGCACGCCATTTCGAGGAATTATATTTTCCTAACCTAGTGGAGAGACAACAGCATAAGTGGTTTGCACGGCTATATATCCACGCCTCTTGCAACCGGCGTGCAATGTTGAGGTAGAACCTCTCATCGGCCATGATTTTGATAAAGCTAAAAATGACGCGTGGTGTCATTCTTTATCTTTCAATGCCTCAAAATTTCAGACTTGCTTACCGAGTTTATAGACTCTTCAGTCGATTTATCCGGAGAAAATAATAGCTCCCTTCGCAACTAGAGAAATTATGTAACAGGGCATGACTATGGCCCAGTACCGTCGTCTTATGCGTCTCTCGAGGAGATTTTGAATTTTGGAGCCGAGCCACTCTATGTACTTATTGCAACTTGTATATAAATATACAAATGTTTTTTTTATTTAAGTGATTGTTTACGGACGATCGGATAAAGAAAAATTTGTTTATCAGACTTATGTCATAGATCTCCAATAAGATCAACTGAGGAGCCAATTATGTCAAAAGTTATCAAGACGCACAAAAAGGTTGTAATTGTGTGATATAATTCATACAATTTGTTATTCAAACTGAAATTCGTAAATTAGGACTTCAATTGGAAGTACCGCAATTGTATAGAACCCTGACTTGCTTGAGACCTAGACATGATGGTATTTACCTTATAGTTTCGAGTATCATGACTATCCGTATATACCGAGGGTATAACTGCAACTCTTTACCGACAGTATATACGAGTAAATCTAAGACTTGAAATTATAAGCATTAATGCTATCCAATTGATGAATTCGAATGTGGTTGATATGATTTTTAATTCTGTTAAGAATTGATGAATTGATTTGGATTCTGATTGAAAAATGATGATTTTTGAAATTTAGTTGAAATATAATAACCTGAGTGAAACCACAATATGGATGATTGGGACGAGTCCCTGTGATGATAAATGATGATAATGATTTCAGCAAATCACTATGAGATTAGTGGATTGTGCTATCAAATTGCTACTGTTAACACGACTCGTTAGATCAAGTGTTAAGAAATGACAAATTGAGAACTTACTTGTCTGAAATTTCCGTGGAGGAATGTTCATAAAGAAATTTTTCGGCCTAATGGACCATTATCATGTTAAAGATATGAATGATATGATTGAAAGAATTGTTATTTAATGATGAGTTCTATTTAAGGGATAATTATCCCCGTATTCTGTTGGGTTGACCAGAATATAAGGAACCCCAGAATAAATTGGATCTTAAGAAAAAGAGTTGTCCTCTACTTTGCGAGATGAGGACATCTCGCACTTTTTTAAGTGGGGTAGAAGTTTGTAAGATTCCTCCCCCCAACCTTCGAGGTATACAGGAGTAAGAATCTCCCTTTCTGATCTTAAAATTATTCCCTCTCTAAAATAAAAGAAAGATTCTATTTAAAAAGGGAAGACACTTTCCACAGAATACCTTATCACGAGCCCACCTGTTTTAAGGATTCAGAACAATGAGTTCAAAAGTGAGAACCGATGTTTTGGATGCCAAGGTTTTGGTCTCATCAGTTAAAAGACTGCCCGACTCCTACCATGAAAAGGGCACAGGGAAGTCTAGAACCCAAATTCAGAGACCAATTCCTTTATACCAATCTAATCAGGGTCCGTCTCTCTCGGACAAGATTGCTTAACTCCATTAACTAGGTCCGACCCATTGATTAGGGTCGAGATGACCAGTCAAATGCTTGGCGACTTAGAGCAACAGATGCAGGCAATTCATAAAGATATAAACGCTGCCCAGGATTGACAGAGACAATACACGGATAAGAAGAGGACAGTCAGAGAAATCAAAGAAGAAGTTATGGTCTTCATTTGAATACGGACCAAAAGAGTTTCTTTATCTCTAGGGGAGTATAAGTAGTTATCCCCCAGATATTGTGGACCAAGAAAAGTAGGTGACTTAGCCTATGAACTTCTTTTATCTCCTCATCTCAAAGTTCTTAATGCCTCTTTATAGAAATATGTGCCAAAACCAAATCATGGAAAGACGGTAAAACTTCAGTGGCAAGATACCGTTGGCTTCTAGGTTACACTAACTCCTTCCTTTATATAAGTCGTAACCTCGGGGGGTCCACCTCAAAAAATGTAAGTCTACCACGTGCGATCATTAGGTGGGGTTTTTTTAATCCAAAATATTGGGTAAATTTACAGAAATACAATTACAAGAGGGGTATTTTAATTGTACTTTGGAAAAAAACCCGTAAGTCTATAAAGAAAAAGGGGTAGTTTTATCAGCTCAAAATTCACAGATAAGGGGTTTTTTAAATACCCCTTGAACGCACGTCGTAGGAGGGGCTTCCATATAGTGCACCCCCCGAGGTCGTAACTTTTACTTATCGCTCACAGTAATCTTACTTCCATTGATCTCCCTTCTTCTTAATCTTCTTCATGGCTTGGCAACAGGAATTAGTTTTATCCATGATGATTTCTTACCTTCAAGACGCAAGCGAGTCTGTGAAGAAGGATTTTTTAGAACAGTATGAGCGCTCACTTTTTCCTCACTTGGGAACGTCTGTAGCTCAGACCAAATGGCGGACCTATCAAGACATAACTAGGGTAACACCTTGGGGTCATCAGCACTTTCGTAACAATGTCCGCTTGGCCATGGTTATTGAAGCCTTGGGTTTGGGTCCCCGATACTACTGCGTCATGAGATCAAGACATCTTGGGTTTTCTGAGCGGGTCTTCTTACTGGCGTGTTTTCTTCCTCATCAAAAGATATGCCTTTACCCCATTTTTGGCTTGCCTCTCAGAGGTCCTTTTGTTAGATCACCTCAAACCACTGAGATAGGTGCGGCAATAACCAACAGAATTATTCCCATAGATGAGTTACCTTATACGTGCGCAGCTTGTGAGAGTGCTGCTTTTGTGATCATATGATGGACGGGCTTATGGAAGTGTAAAGAGTTCTTCTTTCTTTACTGTATATGTTCCAAGAATGAATAAAGTTTAAATCTTGTTCTTGTCTTGACCCTTACTCTCTTTGAGACTTTTTTAATTGGTGGTTAATCTTAATTAAAATTTTTCTCTCAGTCTCATACTTGTGCATCTTGCGAAATTACCCCCAGTTTACGAGATGAGGGCATCTCGCGTTTTTCAAGTGGGAGAATGTAAGATTCCTCAGTCTCATACTTGTGCATCTTGTGAAATTACCCCCAGTTTGCGAGATGAGGGCATCTCGCGTTTTTCAAGTGGGAGAGAATGTAAGATTCCTCCCCAGCCTCTCAAAATGTCCAGCATCTTCCCTTGTAATCAATCCCTCTTCAGAAATATAAAAGACTTGTTTCTAACTGTTTTAACTTAGAGAGAGAATATTCAGATTTTTAATATTTTTGGATAGAAAATTATCTCATCTTATTAAAATAAGTTTCCCTGAAACAGAAATTCAAAAAGAACTTTCCAATGTGCAATTGGAATTAATTGGAAATGGGTATAAAGGACCTTAGTCTAAGGCTCTAGATTTTCAGAAATTTTTAGATTATGGTCCAATTAAGGTTCCTATGGGCCAATAGCATCAATCCATGTGTAGGGAGGAGATAAATCCAATTTGTAAAAGAAGATACCCAAAATGAGTAAATGCTCACATAAGATGAAGAGTTGAAAATGTACAAGGTTTATTAGTAAAAAACTATGAGCAATATTAAAAATATGAGATATTTTGGGTATCAAAAAATGAGTAAATGCTCACATAAGATGAAGAGTTGAAAATGTACAAGGTTTATTAGTAAAAAACTATGAGCAATATTAAAAATATGAGATATTTTGGGTATAATGATTCCATTTTGACACATATGTAAGAAAGGGGAGTTCTTTAAAGGAGGTGCATATTTCACATAAGATGAAGAGTTGAAAATGTACAAGGTTTATTAGTAAAAAACTATGAGCAATATTAAAAATATGAGATATTTTGGGTATAATGATTCCATTTTGACACATATGTAAGGAAGGGGAGTTCTTTAAAGGAGGTGCATATTTCACATGCTTGAATAAGTTTTAAACTCATAAAAATTGAGATATTTCATCTCTCCTCTCTCCTAATTCAAGTCTAGTTACAAAAAGTTAGCTCAACTGACCTAAAAATGGTCAAAAATTGACCAAACTGAGTTGGAAAATTCTAGAATCAGTTTGTTTGGTTAGGAGCTCACTTTTTCCTATAAATAGAGGCCTTCTCCTTTGTTGAATCTTAACAATGTTTAATGCATTGTTACTCTACTCCACCTAAGCCAAGAAGTGAATTCATTAATAATTCACTAGTTTTTGACACTTCCCTCTTTCTTCAATCCCCATTGGTGGCTGCATCAACATACTAAACCAATTGATTGGTTGGGGGCCTCTACTGTGAACAAAGAATCAAGCAATTTGTAAGGTAATTAGTGAATATTGATCTTTTCTATAATTTCTCAATGTTTCTCTCTTCTCAACCCCTCTCAAGCTTGAGAAGCTTAATTGGTATGGTTTTTAAATGCTATTGAAGTTAATTGATGAATAGTAGTGAAGAGTTACATAATTTGATGAATGCTATTAAAGTTAATTGATTAATGATAGTAAAGAATTACATAAATTTCCATTTATGTTTAAATTCTAATGGTTTTTATGTAATTTCTCTCTCTCACTCAAGAAATGGTCATACTCATGACCCATTCTCAATCCAAATGAAGCTTTTCATAAAGCTTTTTCTTAATCCAAGATTAATCTATGCTTGAGACCAAATTAATGGTTTTTTTTCTATGCTTTTAATTTATGTATTTCATGATTATTTTTTATTCAATCCATTATGGATTAATGATCCAATTAGGGATCATTCTAATCATTCCCTTAAAGATAAGCTTTATCTTTTAAAATAATTGAGATTTATTGTAAGAAAGCATTATGGGCCCAAGGCCATGGACAACTAGTAAGTAGGTGTGAACTCTTGGGTGGAGTATAAATACCAATGTAAATGGGATTATGGCTCATTCATGATAATGTTATTTGTTCCAAGAATCAATGGTGAGCTTCTCCCGTGAGATGCTAAGTGGTGACTCCTTCATGAGCCACTCCCTTGGTGAGGGACTAACCCACCCCTGTTACTTTCTTTCATTGGTATCAGAGCATGGCTTTTGATCCATGATTTTTAATTTTTCTTTTCTTCTTCTCATTTCGTGAAATTTCTGCTTCATTTGATTCATGGGGGAAGGGGATATGGCTAAGGTAGAGTTTGTGGTTCAAATCTCAGCACATGGACCTATTTTTTTTGAATGAGTGGACTAAATTGGGGAAAATTTCTAATCTTGATTAGCAGTTGTTAATCAAAAACGTTTTTTGTTTGGGAGCTTTCTTGCAAACCCTAGCCATGGAATCTCAACATGAGCAAAGGGCATTGAGTCTCTCATGTATCTAGCAATGTTTTATGAAGTATTTCATCTATTTTCCATGAGCAATGGGGCTCCCAATGTGGCTGAAAATCACTACCAAAGCTACCCACGTTTTTCACCAAAGTGACCCTAATCTTCATCTCCTTCAACAAATTCAAGCATTAAGGCTTCCCGGGTGACATTGGTGAGTTGCTCCATCACTTCCTTACAATTTTGAAGCATTCTTTCAAGCTATGGAGTGAATTAGGGTTTTATTACACATAAAGCCCTAATTTCAGAAATTGGACTTTAATCATGGCCATTCATGCTGCTCTTTATGCATTATGAATGCTTGAATGCTACACATAGCCATTCAATGCTATGCCTTGCATATTGGCATAAGTGAGCATAGCTTTTGGCACATTTGGGGGATTGAATAAAATGTTTTGGGTTGGAAGCCCACTTTTTGGTGACCGTTTTCCATTACCGGTTGCACGTTTTTGGTCATAACTCTCTCATACGAACTCCGTTTTTGGAGTTCTAGTACTCAAAACGACCGGCTCGTCGTCCTCTTCGAGACGAGCTATAGGTCTTGAGGTGTAGGATTCAGCAAGTGCTCTCTGTTTTCACTTTTGTACTGGATTTTCTAGTCCCGAGCAGGAATTCGCGCCCAGAACACGACCCGAGATCACCGCTATCTGACACTTGGATGTTGTTGATGTATGTGGAAATGTATTGACATTGCCATGAGTGGATGTGATGAAGGAAGCACTATGAACCATGTATTATGATATGAATGAGCATGAGTCATGCTATAAATCAATTGTAAGTCAACTCTACTCATTCATTTGAGCTTGTAACCACATTCCACTCACGATTGTACCCCACTTTATTCCTAGAATCTAGAATGAAGTAAGGGTACCTTGGCATTTGGAGGAGAGGCCAAGGGGAGAATGTCTTGAATCTTCCTTGCCGTTAGTGCCGGGTAACGCGGTAAGGAAGAGGATTAGGTACTTGGTGGTAAAGAAATGGCCTCAACCTTCACCTTGGATATAAACTTGGTGAAGGGGTGAGAAGTGCTTGGCCGGGAGATCGGCAAGCATCGACGCGCTTCATCGACCACTTCATTCGACTTGAGCAAACAAGCAAATCCTCTACATCGACTTCTTATGCAAAAAGGACAAAATTGATGCCATAAGGTCACATGCTCAGATGGAAAAATGATTGAGGATTGATTTGCTTACAGTGGTCAAATGCATAAGGATTTTAATACTTGATTGAGATGCTTTGATTTGATTGAGATTTGGTGCAAAAAGAGGGGAGACTATGGCAAAATTTTTGCAAAATTTACCTACTTGCAGCCAGGACAAATCCTTGAATTTCTAGGGTTTTTCAAAAGCTTTTCAAATCTCTCCTGAAAGCCCTTCAATCTACCCGAAAACCTCTTTCAAACAAGCTAAAGATCACTCAAATCGGAGTAGTATTGAGCGGTCAAAGTCAAGAGTTGACTTTCAGCTAGAACAGTTGACTGGTCAAAGGCTGTTGACTTTTTCAAATCTATTTTTGGGGATCCTTACTCGCCTCGTCAAGAGCTTCGCATCGATATAAAGATCACCCAAATCGGATAAGAATTGAGCGGTTAACATCAAGAGTTGACTTTCAGCCGGTACAGTTGACTGGTCAAAGGCTGTTGACTTTTTCAGATCTGTTTTTGGGGATTCTTATTCGTCTCGTCGAGAGCTTCGCGTTGATATAAAGATCACCCAAATCGGATACCGTTTGAATAGAGAAAAAAAACATCAAGTAAGTGGTCTTTGCAAGGAGGGATCAATTACGCGCATGGAAATGACTAGAGGAGGTCAAAACAAGGGAGCCCGGAATGAAAATGATCAAAGACAACCGGAAGCAATGATGGCAACGAGTTCATCAATGAGGAATAAAGAAAGTTCAACCATAAAAGCACCATCTCCAGATGAATCTCAGCCAGTGGAAATGCCTCAATCTTTGGGAACTACTCCGCTAACAGTGGACATGATGTTAATGGCTATGGAGAGTATGTTTCAAAGGATTGAAAATAACCAAACAAATCGGCAACAACAATTTGGTGAACACCTCATGGAACGGTTCGACAAGCGACACCACTACCTGGATGACGTGATGCAAAGAGGGTTAAAAGACTTGGAGAAAGCCATTAGTGCATTGGCTCCTCTCAAGCTCAACCAAGAAGCCGATATGAATGCAATGGATGGTGTACATTATGATGCCAAATATGATGGAAAGCCTTCTATGCCAGAAGAGAACAAAGTAAGACAAATGATGCCACCTCAAATGATGCCACATTCTTCTTACATGGACAAGGGCAAGAGACCTATGGGTGATGCTTCTTATGAGAGATCCAATGCCAATATTCCAAGAACTTCATCCTTTATGCAAGATGCAAGAAGAGGGTATGAACAGAAGGGATTTAAAGATGCAGGTGATTGGCAATTGGAAGATGAGCAAATGCATAGACACTTGGGTGAAGGAAGAGGATTTGATGATCCAAGAGCACGGCAGAGGGGTTCAAGAATGCATGGTAATTTTGACAATGCTGTGAAGGACAAAATAATATTTAATAAGTTCAAAGGAGAATCAAATTCTATCGAAGACTTTGAAGAGTGGGCAAACAAGATGGATCTCTACTTCGAAATCAGCCCAAGGAGCGAGATTGCCAAAGTCTACTTCGCCTCACTTCATCTTGAAGGTTTTGCTCACACTTGGTGGAGGAGGAAGCAATCTCATGGTTATGTCATCACCACTTGGGAAGAATTCAAGAATGACATGGCAGAAGAGTTTACTTCTCGCATGCAAAGGGACAATCACATTGTGGAATGGGACAAGCTAGAGCAAATCACTACCGTGAAGGAATATTCTCACAAGTTTCTAAAGCTTCTATTATACTTGGATGACTTTGATGAGCATTATCTTGTTGTCAAGTATATAAGGGGCTTGAAAGCTCCTATTGGTGGTGATGTCAAGTCTCATGAACCCGCCACTTTGAAGAAGGCAATGATGCTTGCAGAAATTCATGAAGAGAAGTACTTGACAAAGTGGGCTAGCAAAGGGAATATCAAAGGGGAAGTGATCACAAGGACTGACATGGGTTCTCATGCAAACACAAGACCTAATCTTCCAAGATTTCCTACCGTGTATGGTAGAGGGTCTAATAGACTTCCATTTAAACCACCATTTATGTCCAACAAAGCTACATACAATGAGTCCAAGCCAGCAAATGGGGGTTCAAAAAGCAAGGTTATCAAGGAGGACCGTTTGCATGAAATGAGGCTCAAAGGTCTATGTTTCAAATGTGGAGAAAAATGGAACAAGGATCACTTCAAAGTATGCAAATCCAAGGATATTTCCATAAGCTACATTATCACGGAGGACAATGCTAATCATGAGGAGGAGGAATTCCTTGAATGCAATGATGCCTTAGGATGGGGAGATCCTCATGAGGGTGGAGGTTCTCATGATGATGGTTTTGATGAAGAAAATCCCGAGTTTCCTTTTGATCCGGGTGGGAAACTAAAGTTTGCTCATGACAAAATGGATGATGGGATGCCTCTATGCGTGTGGAATGAAAACAATAGTGCACATACTACCTTGTGTACAATCTCTCATGATGCTTATGCGGGAAGTAAGGGTGCCAACACATTGAGATTGAAGATCAAGGTGAATGGGAGAACAGCATATGCACTCATTGATACTGGAAGCACGCATAGTTTTGTCAATAAAAGGTCTTTGAACACTCTCAAAATGCAACCAACTTCTTTACCAAACAAGCACATGGTGCAAGTGGCCAATGGTGATTCAATGGGTTGCAATATGAAGTGTCAAAGTACAGAATTGGAGTTGTCCAAGAACTACTCTTGCAAAGTTGATCTTTTGGTGATTGAGTTGGGACCAATTGACATAGTACTTGGATGTGATTGGCTGTCCACTTTGAACTCTTTTACCATGAACTTACAGAAAAGTTTCATGAGTTTTGTGCATCATGGAGGGGTTATTACATTGAATGGAATGCAAGGGTCCAAGCTCTTCATGATCAATGCTACTCAAATGAAGAAAGAGTTCAAGAAAGAGGGCTATGTTTATGTACTACAGCTTTGCAAAGAGGAAGATAATAGCAAAAAGGATTGCATCGAAAATGTGGACATGGTTAAGCTACTCAAGGATTATGAAGATGTGTTTACCATGCCAAAATCAATGCTGCCAAAGAGGAGTGTTGATCATGCTATTGATTTGGAACCAAATGCCAAACCAATCAACAAGCCTCCCTATCGTTTGTCAAAGGTTGAAAAGGAAGAGGTGGCAAAGCAAAGAACTCATTGACATGGGATGGGTTGAACCAAGTCAATCTCCTTTTGCTTCTCCGGTGCTACTTGTGAAGAAAAAGGATGGTACTTTCCGCATGTGCATTGATTACCGTGATTTGAATAAGATCACCATCAAAAATCGATTTCCAATACCAAGGGTGGATGATCTTTTGGATGAGTTGAAGGGTGCCACATGCTTTTCAAAGATTGATTTGCGTTCCGGATACCATCAAATAAGGATGAAAAGTGGTGATGAGTTCAAAACAGCATTTCGTACAGAAAGGGGTCTTTACCAATTCATGGTTATGCCGTTTGGATTATGCAATGCACCGGCAACTTTTCAAGCATTGATGAACAAAGTGCTTCAACCTTTCCTCTACAAGTTTGTATTGGTCTTTTTCGACGACATACTTATCTATAGCAAAGATGAGGAAGTGCATTTGAAGCACGTGAAAGAGGTTTTGGAGGTCTTGAGGCAAAACAAGTTGTATGTTAAGGAGACAAAATGTACCTTCATGGCACATGAGGTGGAATATTTGGGTCACATTGTGAGCAAGGATGGCATTTGTGTGGATCCAAAGAAAGTGAAATGTATTAGAAATTGGCCGGTTCCTTCAAACACTACTCAATTGAGGGGATTTTTGGGGTTATCTTCATTCTATAGGCGCTTTATTGCCCACTATGCAGAAATTGCAGCCCCAATGACGGATAAATTGAAGAAGGAAACCTTCTTTTGGGATGCCATTGCCAACAAAAGCTTTGAAGATATGAAGAAGATGCTCACATCAGCACCTATTTTGGTATGTCCAGACTTCACCAAACCTTTCACAATAAGGGCGGATGCAAGTGGAAGAGGGATTGGTGCGGTACTTTACCAAGACCATGGAGTCATTGCTTATGAAAGTAGAAAGCTGAATGACAAAGAAAGAGAACTCCATGTGTATGAGCAAGAGATGATTGCTATACTCCATGCTATCAAGAAATGGCACCATTACTTATATGGGAGTCATTTTTATGTGAGAAGTGATCATAGGGTGCTGAAGTATTTCCTCACACAACCCAATTTGTCTCCTAAGCAAAGAAGGTGGGTAGCAACACTACAAAACTATGATTTTGAAATCACATACACAAAGGGCAAAGAAAATGTGGTTGCCGATTCCTTGTCTCGTATGTGGGCCTGCTCATTGTATGCTATTTCTGAGGTGCATAAAGATTGGATCATGGAGATACAAGAAGAGTACTTGTTTGATGAAGAAACCTCACAAATAGTGCAGAAATTACAGCAAGGTGTATGTGAAGAGTTACCCCATTATGAGCTGAAAAATGGTCTCCTCTACTACAAAGGAAAAGTCTACTTGGTTCCTACTTCATCATTTATCAAGAAGATCATGGAAGAGATGCATTGTACTCCTATGGCTGGTCATTTGGGTGTCTACAAAACCTTTGATGCAATAAGGAAAAGTTTCTTTTGGAAGGGGATGTGGAAGAGCATTCATGCTTATGTAAGTGGGTGCCGGTCATGTCAATTGAACAAGGATCCTACACATAAACCGGGAGGTTTGCTTCAGCCATTGCCCATTCCCGAAGGCAAATGGAGTCATATATCAATGGATTTCATTACTAACCTTCCGCGCACAAAGAAAGGGTGGGACAGCTTGTATGTTGTGGTGGATAGATTGACCAAAGTGGCCCATTTCATTCCTTCCAAGGTCACATATTCAGCCCAAAATGTTGCCAAGCAATTTGTTGATGGGGTTTTCAAGTTGCATGGTATGCCGTCACAAATTGTGAGTGATCGCGATGTCAAATTCATGAGCACTTTTTGGAGAACATTGTTTGAATATATGGGAACCAAGCTTACTCCAAGCACCGCCTATCATCCCGAAACCGATGGTCAAACACAAAGAGTAAACAAATGGGTGGAAACATATCTACGCCACTATTGTCATGATACTCAAAGCACATGGGATGATTGGTTACCTTTGGCTGAGTTTGCTTACAACTCAACATATCATGTGAGCATTGGCATGTCACCCTTTGAGGCTTTATATGGTTACAAGGTCAATTTGCCTATGTTGGTGGGTACATATGTGACTTCTAACCATAATGCCAAGGAGGAAGCTGAAAGGATGCAAGCTTTGTTGCAACAATGCAAAAGTAATTTGAAAGTCGCACAAGAGAAAATGAGACAATATGCCAATGTTCATCGAAGACCATTGGAATTCAAAGTGGGAGATTGGGTTCTTTTGAGAATACCAAAGTCAAGATATGCGTCTTTGAAGGGAAGCACCAACACCAAGCTAGCTCATCGCTATTATGGTCCTTATCAAGTGATACGAAGAGTTGGGGAGGTTGCATATCAACTCTTACTTCCATCTACAACAAAGATTCATGATGTGTTTCATGTCTCTCACTTGAAAGGATATGTGGGTATGATCGATCAAATGGTTGATGAGTTACCTCCAATGAATGAAGAGGGAATGATTGAATACATTCCAGAAGCTATCTTGGGTACAAGGAAAAAGGTACTTCGCACTCGTACCTTGGTGGAGTATCTTGTTCAATGGAAAGGTTTACCTAAGGAAGAAGCTTCATGGCAACCTATTTCAGCATTGGAGGGATATGAAGCATTGATAGAGCAATATGGGTTGGTGTAAATTCAGCCACATGGAACATTCTTCTCCGAATTTGGGGTATTCATTTGAGGTTTCGAGGACGAAACCATTGGGGAAGGGATGGTTTGTAAGAAAGCATTATGGGCCCAAGGCCATGGACAACTAGTAAGTAGGTGTGAACTCTTGGGTGGAGTATAAATACCAATGTAAATGGGATTATGGCTCATTCATGATAATGTTACTTGTTCCAAGAATCAATGGTGAGCTTCTCCCGTGAGATGCTAAGTGGTGACTCCTTCATGAGCCACTCCCTTGGTGAGGGACTAACCCACCCCTGTTACTTTCTTTCATTTATCAGTCATAGCAGCGGAGCTATGGTAAAATTTTGTAAAAATTTACACATAAAATAATTTCATTCAAAGCATGAAAAGAGGACTTCCTACCATATTCTAGGAATTATCATCCTAGATTAATTAAAAGAATTTCATTGTAATCATGGAGAAATTAAATTTTTATATTATGTATAAAAGATAAATTTTTATATCAAAAGTGTTACTTTTATCAATTTTTATTTTCATGCATAGAAGTATGCATAAAGGATAAGTTTTTATATCAAAAGTGTTACTTTTATCAAATTTTATTTTCATGCATAGAAGTATGCAAAAAAGAAAAAAAAATTATATCAAAAGTTTTATTTTTATCATTTTTATTTTCATGCATAGAAGTATGCATAAAGGATAAATTTTTATATCAGAAGTGTTATTTTTATCATTTTTATTTTCATGCATAGAAGTATGCATAAAGGATAAATTTTTATATCAAAAGTGTTACTTTTATCATTTTTATTTCATGCATAGAAGTATGCATAATGGATAAATTTTTATATCAAAAGTGTTACTTTTATCATATTTGAACTTCATGCATAAAGGCATGCATAAAAGTTGACTATTTATTTATAAAAGTGTGTCTTTTATTATAATTGAATTTCATGCATAAAGGTATGCATAAAAGTTGATTATTTTATTATAAAAGTGTGACTTTTATCATAATTAAATTTCATGCATAAAGGTATGCATAAAAGTTGATTATTTTATTATAAAAGTGTGTCTTTTATTATATTGAATTTCATGCATAAAGATATGCATAAAAGTTGATTATTGTATTATAAAAGTGTGACTTTTATCATAATTGAATTTCATGCATAAAGGTATGCATAAAAGATGATTATTTTATTATAAAAGTGTGTCTTTTATTATATTGAATTTCATGCATAGAGGTATGCATAAAAGTTGATTATTTTATTATAAAAGTGTTGAAAGAAAGTAACAGGGGTGGGTTAGTCCCTCACCAAGGGAGTGGCTCATGAAGGAGTCACCACTTAGCATCTCACGGGAGAAGCTCACCATTGATTCTTGGAACAAGTAACATTATCATGAATGAGCCATAATCCCATTTACATTGGTATTTATACTCCACCCAAGAGTTCACACCTACTTACTAGTTGTCCATGGCCTTGGGCCCATAATGCTTTCTTACAAACCATCCCTTCCCCAATGGTTTCGTCCTCGAAACCTCAAATGAATACCCCAAATTCGGAGAAGAATGTTCCATGTGGCTGAATTTACACCAACCCATATTGCTCTATCAATGCTTCATATCCCTCCAATGCTGAAATAGGTTGCCATGAAGCTTCTTCCTTAGGTAAACCTTTCCATTGAACAAGATACTCCACCAAGGTACGAGTGCGAAGTACCTTTTTCCTTGTACCCAAGATAGCTTCTGGAATGTATTCAATCATTCCCTCTTCATTCATTGGAGGTAACTTATCAACCATTTGATCGATCATACCCACATATCCTTTCAAGTGAGAGACATGAAACACATCATGAATCTTTGTTGTAGATGGAAGTAAGAGTTGATATGCAACCTCCCCAACTCTTCGTATCACTTGATAAGGACCATAATAGCGATGAGCTAGCTTGGTGTTGGTGCTTCCCTTCAAAGACCCATATCTTGACTTTGGTATTCTCAAAAGAACCCAATCTCCCACTTTGAATTCCAATGGTCTTCGATGAACATTGGCATATTGTCTCATTTTCTCTTGTGCAACCTTCAAATTACTTTTGCATTGTTGCAACAAAGCTTGCATCCTTTCAGCTTCCTTCTTGGCATTATGGTTAGAAGTCTCATATGTACCCACCAACATAGGCAAATTGACCTTGTAACCATATAAAGCCTCAAAGGGTGACATGCTAATGCTCACATGATATGTTGAGTTGTAAGCAAACTCAGCCAAAGGTAACCAATCATCCCATGTGGTTTGAGTATCATGACAATAGTGGCGTAGATATGTTTCCACCCATTTGTTTACTCTTTCTGTTTGACCATCGGTTTCGGGATGATAGGCGGTGCTTGGAGTAAGCTTGGTTCCCATATATTCAAACAATGTTCTCCAAAAAGTGCTCATGAATTTGACATCACGATCACTCACAATTTGTGATGGCATACCATGCAACTTGAAAACCCCATCAACAAATTGCTTGGCAACATTTTGGGCTGAATATGTGACCTTGGAAGGAATGAAATGGGCCACTTTGGTCAATCTATCCACCACAACATACAAGTTGTCCCACCCTTTCTTTGTGCGCGGAAGGTTAGTAATGAAATCCATTGATATATGACTCCATTTGCCTTCGGGAATGGGCAATGGCTGAAGCAAACCTCCCGGTTTATGTGTAGGATCCTTGTTCAATTGACATGACCGGCACCCACTTACATAAGCATGAATGCTCTTCCACATCCCCTTCCAAAAGAAACTTTTCCTTATTGCATCAAAGGTTTTGTAGACACCCAAATGACCAGCCATAGGAGTACAATGCATCTCTTGCATGATCTTCTTGATAAATGATGAAGTAGGAACCAAGTAGACTTTTCCTTTGTAGTAGAGGAGACCATTTTTCAGCTCATAATGGGGTAACTCTTCACATACACCTTGCTGTAATTTCTGCACTATTTGTGAGGTTTCTTCATCAAACAAGTACTCTTCTTGTATCTCCATGATCCAATCTTTATGCACCTCAGAAATAGCATACAATGAGCAGGCCCACATACGAGACAAGGAATCGGCAACCACATTTTCTTTGCCCTTTGTGTATGTGATTTCAAAATCATAGTTTTGTAGTGTTGCTACCCACCTTCTTTGCTTAGGAGACAAATTGGGTTGTGTGAGGAAATACTTCAACACCCTATGATCACTCCTCACATAAAAATGACTCCCATATAAGTAATGGTGCCATTTCTTGATAGCATGGAGTATAGCAATCATCTCTTGCTCATACACATGGAGTTCTCTTTCTTTGTCATTCAACTTTCTACTTTCATAAGCAATGACTCCATGGTCTTGGTAAAGTACCGCACCAATCCCTCTTCCACTTGCATCCGCCCTTATTGTGAAAGGTTTGGTGAAGTCTGGACATACCAAAATAGGTGCTGATGTGAGCATCTTCTTCATATCTTCAAAGCTTTTGTTGGCAATGGCATCCCAAAAGAAGGTTTCCTTCTTCAATTTGTCCGTCATTGGGGCTGCAATTTCTGCATAGTGGGCAATAAAGCGCCTATAGAATGAAGATAACCCCAAAAATCCCCTCAATTGAGTAGTGTTTGAAGGAACCGGCCAATTCCTAATACATTCCACTTTCTTTGGATCCACACAAATGCCATCCTTGCTCACAATGTGACCCAAATATTCCACCTCATGTGCCATGAAGGTACATTTTGTCTCCTTAACATACAACTTGTTTTGCCTCAAGACCTCCAAAACCTCTTTCACGTGCTTCAAATGCACTTCCTCATCTTTGCTATAGATAAGTATGTCGTCGAAAAAGACCAATACAAACTTGTAGAGGAAAGGTTGAAGCACTTTGTTCATCAATGCTTGAAAAGTTGCCGGTGCATTGCATAATCCAAACGGCATAACCATGAATTGGTAAAGACCCCTTTCCGTACGAAATGCTGTTTTGAACTCATCACCACTTTTCATCCTTATTTGATGGTATCCGGAACGCAAATCAATCTTTGAAAAGCATGTGGCACCCTTCAACTCATCCAAAAGATCATCCACCCTTGGTATTGGAAATCGATTTTTGATGGTGATCTTATTCAAATCACGGTAATCAATGCACATGCGGAAAGTACCATCCTTTTTCTTCACAAGTAGGACCGGAGAAGCAAAAGGAGATTGACTTGGTTCAACCCATCCCATGTCAATGAGTTCTTTGACTTGCTTTGCCACCTCTTCCTTTTCAACCTTTGACAAACGATAGGGAGGCTTGTTGCTTGGTTTGGCATTTGGTTCCAAATCAATAGCGTGATCAACACTCCTCTTTGGCGGCATTGATTTTGGCATGGTAAACACATCTTCATAATCCTTGAGTAGCTTAACCATGTCCACATTTTCGATGCAATCCTTTTTGCTATTATCTTCCTCTTTGCAAAGCTGTAGTACATAAACATAGCCCTCTTTCTTGAACTCTTTCTTCATTTGAGTAGCATTGATCATGAAGAGCTTGGACCCTTGCATTCCATTCAATGTAATAACCCCTCCATGATGTACAAAACTCATGAAACTTTTCTGTAAGTTCATGGTAAAAGAGTTCAAAGTGGACAGCCAATCACATCCAAGTACTATGTCAATTGGTCCCAACTCAATCACCAAAAGATCAACTTTGCAAGAGTAGTTCTTGGACAACTCCAATTCTGTACTTTGACACTTCATATTGCAACCCATTGAATCACCATTGGCCACTTGCACCATGTGCTTTTTTGGTAAAGAAGTTGGTTGCATTTTGAGAGTGTTCAAAGACCTTTTATTGACAAAACTATGCATGCTTCCAGTATCAATGAGTGCATATGTTGTTCTTCCATTCACCTTGATCTTCAATCTCAATGTGTTGGCACCCTTACTTCCCGCATAAGCATCATGAGAGATTGTACACAAGGTAGTATGTGCACTATTATTTTCATCCCACACGCATAGAGGCATCCCATCATCCATTTTGTCATGAGAAAACTTTAGTTTCCCACCCGGATCAAAAGGAAACTCGGGATTTTCTTCATCAAACCCATCATCATGAGAACCTCCACCCTCATGAGGATCTCCCCATCCTAAGGCATCATTGCATTCAAGGAATTCCTCCTCCTCATGATTAACATTGTCCTCAGTGATAATGTAGCTTATGGAAATATCCTTGGATTTGCATACTTTGAAGTGATCCTTGTTCCATTTTTCTCCACATTTGAAACATAGACCTTTGAGCCTCATTTCATGCAAACGGTCCTCCTTGATAACCTTGCTTTTTGAACCCCCATTTGTTGGCTTGGACTCATTGTATGTAGCTTTGTTGGACATAAATGGTGGTTTAAATGGAAGTCTATTAGACCCTCTACCATACACGGTAGGAAATCTTGGAAGATTAGGTCTTGTGTTTGCATGAGAACCCATGTCAGTCCTTGTGATCACTTCCCCTTTGATATTCCCTTTGCTAGCCCACTTTGTCAAGTACTTCTCTTCATGAATTTCTGCAAGCATCATTGCCTTCTTCAAAGTGGCGGGTTCATGAGACTTGACATCACCACCAATAGGAGCTTTCAAGCCCCTTATATACTTGACAACAAGATAATGCTCATCAAAGTCGTCCAAGTATAATAGAAGCTTTAGAAACTTGTGAGAATATTCCTTCACGGTAGTGATTTGCTCTAGCTTGTCCCATTCCACAATGTGATTGTCCCTTTGCATGCGAGAAGTAAACTCTTCTACCATGTCATTCTTGAATTCTTCCCAAGTAGTGATGACATAACCATGAGATTGCTTCCTCCTCCACCAAGTGTGAGCAAAACCTTCAAGATGAAGTGAGGCGAAGTAGACTTTGGCAATCTCGCTCCTTGGGCTGATTTCGAAGTAGAGATCCATCTTGTTTGCCCACTCTTCAAAGTCTTCGATAGAATTTGATTCTCCTTTGAACTTATTAAATATGATTTTGTCCTTCACAGCATTGTCAAAATCACCATGCATTCTTGAACCCCTCTGCCGTGCTCTTGGATCATCAAATCCTCTTCCTTCACCCAAGTGTCTATGCATTTGCTCATCTTCCAATTGCCAATCACCTGCATCTTTAAATCCCTTATGTTCATACCCTCTTCTTGCATCTTGCATAAAGGATGAAGTTCTTGGAATACTGGCATTGGATCTCTCATAAGAAGCATCACCCATAGGTCTCTTGCCCTTGTCCATGTAAGAAGAATGTGGCATCATTTGAGGTGGCATCATTTGTCTTACTTTGTTCTCTTCTGGCATAGAAGGCTTTCCATCATGTTTGGCATCATAATGTACACCATCCATTGCATTCATATCGGCTTCTTGGTTGAGCTTGAGAGGAGCCAATTCACTAATGGCTTTCTCCAAGTCTTTTAACCCTCTTTGCATCACGTCATCCAGGTAGTGGTGTCGCTTGTCGAACCGTTCCATGAGGTGTTCACCAAATTGTTGTTGCCGATTTGTTTGGTTATTTTCAATCCTTTGAAACATACTCTCCATAGCCATTAACATCATGTCCACTGTTAGCGGAGTAGTTCCCAAAGATTGAGGCATTTCCACTGGCTGAGATTCATCTGGAGATGGTGCTTTTATGGTTGAACTTTCTTCATTCCTCGTTGATGAACTCATTGCCATCATTGCTTCCGGTTGTCTTTGATCATTTTCATTCCGGGCTCCCTTGTTTTGACCTCCTCTAGTCATTTCCATGCGCGCAATTGATCCCTCCTTGCAAAGACCACTTACTTGATTTTTTTTTTCTCTATTCAAACGGTATCCGATTTGGGTGATCTTTATATCAACGCGAAGCTCTCGACGAGACGAATAAGAATCCCCAAAAACAGATCTGAAAAAGTCAACAGCCTTTGACCAGTCAACTGTACCGGCTGAAAGTCAACTCTTGATGTTAACCGCTCAATTCTTATCCGATTTGGGTGATCTTTATATCGATGCGAAGCTCTTGACGAGACGAGTAAGGATTCCCAAAAACAGATTTGAAAAAGTCAACAGCCTTTGACCAGTCAACTATTCTAGCTGAAAGTCAACTCTTGACTTTGACCGCTCAATATTACTCCGATTTGAGTGATCTTTAGCTTGTTTGAAAGAGGTTTTCGGGTAGATTGAAGGGCTTTCAGGACAGATTTGAAAAGCTTTTGAAGAACCCTAGAAATTCAAGGATTTGTCTTGGCTGTAAGTAGGCAAATTTTGCAAAAATTTTGCCATAGTCTCTCCTCTTTTTGCACCAAATCTCAATCAAATCAAAGCATCTCAATCAAGTATTAAAATCCTTATGCATTTGACCACTGTATGCAAATCAATCCTCAATCATTTTTCCATCTGAGCATGTGACCTTATGGCATCAATTTTGTCCTTTTGCATAAGAAGTCGATGTAGAGGATTTGCTTATTTGCTCAAGTCGAATGAAGTGGTCGATGAAGCGCGTCGATGCTTGCCGATCTCCCGGCCAAGCACTTCTCACCCCTTCACCAAGTTTACATCCAAGGTGAAGGTTGAGGCCATTTCTTTACCACCAAGTACCTAATCCTCTTCCTTACCGCGTTACCCAGCACTAACGGCAAGGAAGATTCAAGACATTCTCCCCTTGGCCTCTCCTCCAAATGCCAAGGTACCCTTACTTCATTCTAGATTCTAGGAATAAAGTGGGGTACAATCGTGAGTGGAATGTGGTTACAAGCTCAAATGAATGAGTAGAGTTGACTTACAATTGATTTATAGCATGACTCATGCTCATTCATATCATAATACATGGTTCATAGTGCTTCCTTCATCACATCCACTCATGGCAATGTTAATACATTTCCACATACATCAACAACATCCAAGTGTCACGGAGCGGTGATCTCGGGTCGCGTTCTGGGCGCGAGTTCCCGCTCGGGACTAGAAAATCCAGTACAAAAGTGAAAACAGAGAGCACTTGCTGAATCCTGCACCTCAAGACCTATAGCTCGTCTCGAAGAGGATGACGAGCCGGTCGTTTTGAGTACTAGAACTCCAAAAACGGAGTTCGTATGAGAGAGTTATGACCAAAAACGTGCAACCGGCAATGGAAAACGGTCACCAAAAGGTGGGCTTCCAACCCAAAACATTTTATTCAATCCCCCAAATGTGCCAAAAGCTATGCTCACTTATGCCAATATGCAAGGCATAGCATTGAATGGCTATGTGTAGCATTCAAGCATTCATAATGCATAAAGAGCAGCATGAATGGCCATGATTAAAGTCCAATTTCTGAAAATTAGGGCTTTATGTGTAATAAAACCCTAATTCACTCCATAGCTTGAAAGAATGCTTCAAAATTGTAAGGAAGTGATGGAGCAACTCACCAATGTCACCCGGGAAGCCTTAATGCTTGAATTTGTTGAAGGAGATGAAGATTAGGGTCACTTTGGTGAAAAACGTGGGCAGCTTTGGTAGTGATTTTCAGTCACATTGGGAGCCCCATTGCTCATGGAAAATAGGTGAAATACTTCATAAAACATTGCTAGATACATGAGAGACTCAATGCCCTTTGCTCATGTTGAGATTCCATGGCTAGGGTTTGCAAGAAAGCTCCCAAATAGAAAAACGTTTTTGATTAACAACTGCTAATCAAGATTAGTGAATTTTTCCCAATTTGGTCCACTCATTCAAAAAAAATTAGGTCCATGTGCTCAGATTTGAACCACAAACTCTACCTTAGCCATATCCCCTTCCCCCATGAATCAAATGAAGCAGAAATTTCACGAAATGAGAAGAAGAAAAGAAAATTAAAAATCATGGATCAAAAGCCATGCTCTGATACCAATGAAAGAAAGTAACAGGGGTGGGTTAGTCCCTCACCAAGGGAGTGGCTCATGAAGGAGTCACCACTTAGCATCTCACGGGAGAAGCTCACCATTGATTCTTGGAACAAGTAACATTATCATGAATGAGCCATAATCCCATTTACATTGGTATTTATACTCCACCCAAGAGTTCACACCTACTTACTAGTTGTCCATGGCCTTGGGCCCATAATGCTTTCTTACAAGTGTGACTTTTATCATAATTGAATTTCATACATAGAGATATGCATAAAAGTTGATTATTTTATTGTAAGAGTGTTACTTTTATCATATTGGATTTCATGCATAGAGGTATGCATAAAAGATATTTTTTTTATACTAAAAGTGTGATTTTCATCATAAATGGATTTTATGCATAACTTAGATGCATAAGAGAAATTCTTTTATTCTAAAAGTGTAATTCCTACCAAATTGAATTTATGCATAAGAAGATGCATAAAAGTTTGATTCTTAATTCTAAGTGTCATTCTCATCTAAATTGAATTTATGCATAGGAAGATGCATAAAAGAATAAGATTTCAAATTCAAAAGCGTTATTCTCATCCAAATTGAATTTATGCATAGGAAGATGCATAAAAGATGGATTTTTAATTCAAAAATGTCAATTCTCATCCAAATTGAATTTATGCATAGGAAGATGCATAAAAGATTGAATTTTAATTCAAAAGTGTCATTTTCATTTAAAATGAAATTATGCATAGGAAGATGCATAAAGGATTGATTTTAATTCGAAAGTGTTAGTCTCCTTAAATGGAATTTATGCATAAATAAAAATGTAGAGAAATCTTATATCAAATATAAGAATTCTCTTGTATTCTATAAAAAGATATAAAATGTGATAAGACGTGATAAGAGGTGTATGAGATGTGATAATATGTGATAACATGCGTATGGGAAGTGATAAGATGTGATAAGAGGTGTATGAGATGTGATAAGATGTGTATGAGATGTGATAGGATATGATAAGATGTATATGGAATGTGTAGGGCGAGAATGGATGTAATATGGATGTATGGATGTAGATACGGATATGTATGTATGAATGTGAATGTGGATGTGGATGTGTATGTATGAATGTGAATAGCCTCTAACCCTTTACAACAAATGGCTCCACAACCTTGCAAGTTGACTAAATTCTTTCAAATCCTCTCCAAATTTTTTTAAAATAGCAAAAGTTAAAGTTTAAATAGTCAAATTTTTTGTACTTCATGTTATATCAGCTTGACCAACAGTCAAAAAGCACCCAATTGTTCTTAATGGGATAAAAATCACATGGGAAGTAAAGCAAGTCTACTCAACACAAAACCCCCTCAAATCCTACAAGAGACACGTTAACCAACAAGGTGTGTGCATAAGGGCTTTCTTGTTAATGCTTCTCCAGACCTCTACCTCTCGTAGAATTGCTGCTAACCTCAATAAACATTGTAACCTTGCATGTGATTTCCAATCAAAACAAAAGGAGGAAAAACAAACCACAAGAAGAAATCACAAGTAATGGCCCCCAACCCCAGTAAGGATCCCATATGTTATTAACTTTTTTATTTACTAACTAGCTACTTTATCCCTCTGGAGGATCAAAGAAAAACCATCTATTTATCAACACTAAGGATACATCTACCCCTCGATAAAGTTTTCAATCTGATTACAAGGACACAATCATAGCAAAAGAGGGAAATATTAACCCCATTTTAGGGTTAATAATATTTTCCACACCCAATTATATGCTAAAGTTTGATTAATCTACATAAAATGTCAAGGATGGATACACCAAACTCATGTACAAACAAGCCATGCAAACAAGCCATGCAGCAATGGTGTCCAAATCTCAAATTTGGATGGGTGCCCTCTGTAAAGGTCCAATGGATAAATTAAGGGTGTTTTCCACCGCTCCAAGAGCATGTGGTAGTGAGCTAGAATGCGCTCCCTAATGTTATAATGCATCAATGTATTATGAGGTGAAGCAATATTGTATAACCAATCAACCATCTGCCCTACCAGCCACAATTTAATTGTAGGTGAACAACTTTTGGTTTGAGTGTTCAGAGCATATGGAGGTGTCATCTTGACACAAAGGAGTGAGTGTTTGCCACACATGAGTTGGTTGTGTAAGTCTTGAAAAAATAACCATTCAAAAGCAGTTGTGGA
Organism: Cibotium barometz; assembly: GCF_041138505.1. Classification (NCBI taxonomy): domain Eukaryota; kingdom Viridiplantae; phylum Streptophyta; class Polypodiopsida; order Cyatheales; family Cibotiaceae; genus Cibotium; species Cibotium barometz. The sequence goes on along the minus strand of NC_141075.1, from coordinate 32,375,865 downwards.
ATAGTTGTGGTCAACAGAGGACTTTTAAAGTGATATCCTTTCTTGGTGAGGTCAGCAAAATTAGAGGGCCTCAGAGAGTTTGTGGACACCTGAGAAAAAAAAAATTGTAAAGATTTCGAAAGCAAAAATCTGAGGCAAAATTTAATGACAAAACTCGTATTGATCCAATCAAAAGAGGGATCAAAGGAGGGTTGGCAGAGGCTCCACAAAGGTTCTAGGGATGTGTCTGTGAGATCAGCTCACACTAGAGGATAGCAGAGGAGGCCATGAGGACTTTGAAGGCAAAAATAGATGGTTGAGAACAGTTGAAGAGGACAGTTGGAGTTGGTCATAGTAGAGGACTTTGAAGGAAAAAATAGATGGTTGAGAAGGTTTTGGTCAGCGGTGCTGCTAGTCAATTGTGGTCAGGAGGGGCTCTAAGGAGAATAATCCAAGGTACTAGAGGTGTGTGCTGGCTGAAGAGGACAGTTGGAGTTGCTGATTGGTTCAGAAAGGGATGTGGGGAGGGTTTTGAAGGGTCAAGTAAGTCATCATGAGCTAAGAGAACAGTTGCTAGGTTGTTTGGATCCCTTGGAGCTGGGATTCTAGGGTCCCCTAGTTTTGATTCCACTGTGCTTCTTCCTTGTGTGCCTACTGGTGGTGTATAAAGGCCATCATCTAGAGACCACACATTGTTTTGGTGCCCCCATTGAGGATCAGAAGGCTTATATTTAGGGCTTTGCTCAGCAGTTTTGAACCCATTTGCTGGACAACTCAAGGCCTATGATTTTGGATATGAGGTGTTCAGAGGACACAGAGGGGTGAGGATGTCACTTAGTTTCTGAGAAGAATTGAACTAGTAGCTTTGAAGGCCAATAGGGATGAAAATTCCTACAAGCTAAAGACACTGAGCCTATTGTTGGAGGATGCTACCATGGAGTGGTTCAAATATCAGGCTACAAATGTTGAAAGAGCAAGCTAGGATGGCTTGAGAGAATCCTTGAGGAGAAGTTATGGGAAGGTGGACACTCAAAATTCCTGTGGAGAGAGATGACTAGGCTGACTCAAGGAGAGGATGAAGAGGTGTCAGATTTTGCTGATAGATTTGAAGCTACTTGGATAAAGATGCTAAAGACCATGAGAGGGGGTCACGCTCCTCCTGTTTTTTTTTTAAGATAGAATTTTTGAAGGGCTGTATGGAACAATTAGAGAGAAGGTGGAGGTGACATTAGGTTGTTGCATATCAGGAAAGGAAACTTAGACAGAGAGCGGGCTTGAAGATACCACCCACTAGGATGGGTAGGACTGTTGCATTTGATTTGTTTGATGTGAGTCATGTTGGGAGAAAAATGCTTGTACCACATATATTCATGTCAAATCACATCATTTTTCATCACATCACATTTCTTCGCATACACATCCACATCACATTTTTTTATTCACATCCATTCTTTCACATACATCCACTCACATCCCATATCATTCAATTCTCGTCCATCATATTCAATTACATCACATCCATTTACACCCATCACATCTCATTCATTCATATCCATCACATTCGTTCATTCATACCACCACATACATTCTTATAACCAACCCATCACATACATTCTATCCACAGTATATCACCACTTCTATCCACACATATATCATTCATACACATCCATCCAATCGTTCACCTGTACGACTACCCACATACTCATTCATACACATCCATCCAATCGTTCACCTATACGACTACCCACATCTATTCATACATTCATATCTATCACTTCACATCCACATATATTCATGTCACATCACATCATTTTTCATCACATCACATTTCTTCGCATACACATCCACATCACATTTTTTTATTCACATCCATTCTTTCAAATACATCCACTCACATCCCATATCATTCATTTACATCCTGATTCACATGACATTACATCTCATCACATCTGTTTATCTCACATCTCTTCACCCCTATTCACATCACATCTATCCATCCATTCATGCACATCTATCTGATTCACATCACACATCTCATCACATCTATTCACCTCACATCTCATCACCTCTATTCTCATCACATCTATCCATCCCTTCATTCACATCTATCTGATTCACATCACACATCTCTTCACATCTATTTACCTCACATCTCATCACCTCTATTCTCATCACATCTATCCATCCCTTTATTCACATCTATCTGATTCACATCACACATCTATTTACCTCACATCTCATCACCTCTATTCACATCTCATCACCTCTATTCACATCACATCTATGCATCCCTTCATTTACATCTATCTGATTCACATTACACATCTCATCACTTCTATTTACTTCACGTCTCTTTTTCTTCCTGAATTATCTTTCTCGAAAAGGGGGTGATATTTTAATTACTAATTTACTGAATTTTATTCATTGAATATTCACTTAACTGATTTCTAAATTAATCACGAATTTTGATGAGAAATAAATTAATCATTTATCTGAATATTTCGACTTCGATAGATTTCTTGAATTTTCTCTTCACAAACAGAGTGAATATGAAACGATAGAATTTTCCCTCTCAGAGTATTTACTTATTCATTTATCAAATATTCATGGAAATTAAACATAGAATTAAAGAGAATCTAATTTTGATATAAAAGTTCTTTATGCATCTATTTATGCATAAAATCAATTTGATAGGAATAACACTTTTAAAATAAATAAAAAATTCAATATGCATCTTTCTATGCATAAAAACTGAATCTAATGAAAATAACACTTTTATAATAAAAATATTTCTATTATGCATCTTTTCGTGCATAGAAATTGAATCTCGTGAAAATGACACTTTTGTAATAAAAATATTTCTATTATGCATCTTTCCATGCTTAGAAATTGAATCTAATGAAAATGACACTTTTATAATAAAAATTTTCAATGTGCATCTTTCTATGCATAGAAATTGAATCTAATGAAAATAACACTTTTATAATAGAAATATTTCTATCATGCATCTTTCCATGCATAGAAATTGAATCTGATGAAAATGACACTTTTATTTTAAAAAAATCCAATATGCATCTTTCTGTGTATAGAAATTGAGTCTAATGAAAATATTACTTTTATAATAAAAATATTTCTATTATGCATCTTTCCATGCATAGAAATTGAATCTGATTAAAATGACACTTTTATGATAAAAATTTTCAATATGTATTTCTATGCATAGAAATTGAATCTAATGAAAATAACACTTTTATAATAAAAATATTTCTATTATGCATCTTTCCATGCAGAGAAATTGAACTTGATGAGAATGACACTTTTATAATAAAAATTTCCAATATGCATCTTTCTATGCATAGAAATTGAATCTAATGAAAATAACACTTTTATAATAAAAAAATATCCATTATGCATCTTTCTATGCATAGAAATTGAATCTAATAAAAATAACACTTTTATAATAAATAAAATCCTTTTATACATCTATTTATGCATAAAATAGGAATAACACTTTTAAAATAAAAAGAATTTCTTTTAGAATGCACGAACGGTGGGGATTGTTCTTTTTGAATAACATAAAGATAAAACTTATTTCAACAAAATTTAAGAAAATTTTGCCATAACCTCCTTTGTATGGTTGACCATTTCTCAATTTTTACATTCTAAATTTACTTTAAAATTTATCCCAAGATGAAATAAAGCACTCTAATCTAATCAATTTTTCACTTCTATAAAGAGTAATCATTATAGGCAAAGTTTAACTCAATTTATTTGTTACTCATTTTAGGATAAAGAAAGGCTGAAATTCTTTATGAAGAGAAGGGGGAAGCCTTTTCATCAAGGCTTATAATTTATAATCACATTAAAAAGCAAAGAATTAAGAAAACCATAGATTAGAATTTTAAAAAAAGTAGAATTAATAACTTACATGGAGTTTTGTGAGCTTTCCTTTGGCTTGAGGGATTGAGGGTTCTACTCTTGTTTGGATCAAGAGTGGCCACCAATTCTTTGTAGAGGAATAAGTAAAAAACAAGTGAATTCAATGTTTTTAGCTCTAGGGAGGAGTAGAGTAACAGTGTATAAACACTATTAAGCTTTTACAAAGCGGGAGGCTTCTATTTATAGGAAAAAGTGAGCCTCAAACCAAGCAAACTGATTCTAGAATTTTCCAGATTAGTTTGGATAATTTTTGACTATTTTTGGGTCAGTTCAGCTTACTTTTTGGAACTAGACTTGAATTAGGAGAGAGGAGAGATGAAATATCTCATTTTATTGATTTAAAATGGAAAGCAATGATGAGAAAAAAGGTGCCTGCATCATGAGGGGGAATCCCCATTTTAAGGTGTCAAATATCAATTTTTTAACTATTTCCTTCGTCCTTAGTCCACTCTTCATCTTATGTGAGTATTTACTCATTTTTGGGGGGTTTTTCCTTATTTCTTCAATTTGTCTCCTCCCTACATTAGCGTTACTGCCTTGGAAGTGGACGGCCGATTTGGAAATATCTCTCTTTGCCTTCCCCTATTCTGAGGCGGACGTCTTGCATTACTTTGGATTGAGACTGCGGGTTGGTTAGAGGGTCTACCTCTAGCATTTTCTTGATTTTGGCAGAAAGAAACCTGATTACTCTGGAAGGAAGGAGCTAGAGTCTGGAATCTTGATCCCTGATTTTCCTATCCCAAAAGCCTTGATCCAAAAGGTGTTGCGCAATCCATACTGTGATGTCTGAATCCTTGACAGTTATAGCATTTCACTCCCTTGTTCAAGGGTGGAACTTTTGAAGTTGAATTCCAAGGGATTGAGTTTCGGGAAAAGGAAATTTCTTCCATTCTGGAACTTTCCATATCCTGGGCTTTGACCCTGATATCTTTTAGGCGGCGGAAGGTTAGAACCACCTTCTGGAATTAAAAACCTTTTGAAAGGTGGTGGTGCTGGCTTCGGCGGGACTTTGACATCAAAGGCCTTTGTGAAATCCTTCGCCATCCGCACACGCTTCAGCCATGGAAACTGGCTTGGCATTCTTCACCAGGATATTCAAAGGTTCGTTCAGTCCTCGAATGAACCTGGCCATCAGCTGTTCTTCATCCAGCGGTGGCGAGAATTTGAGGAGGAGAGCGAATGCTTGGTGATATAATTCAATAGTTCTACTCCCCTGGGTTAACTTTAAGAATTCGTTCATCTTTGTTTCCAAAAAGCCACGAGGACAAAACCTTGTCCTTAGGTAATTTATGAGATCATTCCATGTCTGGGTATTTCGATCCAGACGGTTTGTCTCGCAGTGGTTTCTCCATGCCACTCTGGCTGTTTCTACTATCTTAAGTCTTGCAAGAGCCATTTTGCTCTTCTCATTGTACCCGGTGACATCAAAGTACTCTTCCATTACTTTGATCCACTTTTCCACATCCTCACCCAAGTTTTCCCCTTCACCCTTGAAAGGCCGAGGCTGCTGCGATCTATGAAGAGTTTTACAAACATCCAAGTTGAGCTCTTCCTCGTCGAGTTGGGGGTTATCATTTCTACCATGATGACCTCGATCCATGCTCCTATCATTACGAAAATTCTTGTTAAGTCCCTTTATTTATGAATCAAATCCGATTTTAGATTCAACTGATTTTAGGGTTCTTTAGATTGGTCAGTTCCTCACAGAATCATGGGATAAAGATATTCATATAGAACTCATTATCGGATAATAATTCATTCAAAACATCTCATTCATATCTTTAACACAATAATGGTCCATTAGACCAAAATTTTTGTCTGAACACTCCTGCATGGGGATTTCAATTATACAGATTTTTAATTTGTCATCCCTTAACTTGATCCACTGGGTCAAGTGTTAACAGTAGCAATTTGTCAGCATAATCCACTAATCTCATAGTGATTTGCTGAAGTCATTATCGTCATTCTAGTTTTATGAACATTATCACAGGGACTCTTCCCATTCATCCTCATTGTGGTTTTGTTCAGCTTATTACATTTCAACCAAAATTCAGGAATCATCATTTTTCAACCAGAATCCAAATCAACTCATCAGTTCTCAACCAGAATTTTAAAATCATATCAACCACATTCGAATTCATTATCTGGATACCACTTTTGCTTATAATTTCAAGATCTTAGATTTACTCGTATTATATACTGCCAGAGTAAAGAGCTGTAGTTATACCCTCGGTATATACATGTAGTCACGGTCCTTACAATTATAAGGTAAATACCATCATTTCTAGTCAACATCACATCTATTCACCTCACATCTCTTCACCCCTATTCACATCACATCTATCCATCCATTCATGCACATCTATCTGATTCACATCACACATCTCATCACATCTATTCACCTCACATCTCATCACCTCTATTCTCATCACATTTATCCATCGCTTCATTCACATCTATCTGATTCACATCACACATCTCTTCACATCTATTTACCTCACACCTCACATCTATCTGATTCACATCACACATCTCTTCACATCTATTTACCTCACATCTCATCACCTCGATTCTCATCACATCTATCCATCCCTTCATTCATATCTATCTGATTCACATCACACATTGCTTCACATCTATTTACCTCACATCTCATCACCTCTATTCACATCACATCAATGCATCCCTTCATTCACATCTATCTGATTCACATCACACATCTCATCACTTCTATTTACTTCACATCTCTTTTTCTTCCTGAATTATCTTTCTCGAAAAGGGGGTGATATTTCAATTACTAATTTACTGAATTTTATTCATTGAATATTCACTTAACTGATTTCTAAATTAATCACGAATTTTGATGAGGAATAAATTAATCATTTATCTGAATATTTCGACTTCGATAGATTTCTTGAATTTTCTCTTTACAAATGGAGTAAATATGGAACAATAAAATTTTCCCTCTCAGAGTATTTACTTATTCATTTATCAAATATTCATGGAAATTAAACATAGAATTAAAGAGAATCTAATTTTGATATAAAAATTCTTTATGCATCTATTTATGCATAAAATCAATTTAATAGGAATAACACTTTTAAAATAAAAAGATTTTCAATATGCATCTTTCTATGCATAGAAATTGAATCTAATGAAAATAACACTTTTATAATAAAAATATTTCTATTATGCATCTTTCCATGCATAGAAATTGAATCTAGTGAAAATGACACTTTTGTAATAAAAATATTTCTATTATGCATCTTTCCATGCATAGAAATTGAATCTGATGAAAATGACACTTTTATAATAAAAATTTCTAATGTGCATCTTTCTATGCATAGAAATTGAATCTAATGAAAATAACACTTTTACAATAAAAATATTTCTATTATGCATCTTTCCATGCATAGAAATTGAATCTGATGAAAATGAAACTTTTATTTAAAAAAATTCAATATGCATCTTTCTACGCATAGAAATTGAATCTAATGAAAATCACACTTTTATAATAAAAATATTTCTATTATGCATCTTTCCATGCATAGAAATTGAATCTGATGAAAATGACACTTTTATAATAAAAATTTCCAATATGCATCTTTCAATTGAATCTAATGAAAATGACACTTTTATAATAAAAAGATGTCCAATATGCATCTTTCAATGCATAGAAATTGAATCTAATGAAAATAACACTTTTATAATAAAAAAATATCCAATATGCATCTTTCTATGCATAGAAATTGAATCTAATGAAAATAACACTTTTATAATAAATAAAATTCTTTTATACATCTATTTATGCATAAAATAGGAATAACACTTTTAAAATAAAAAGAATTTCGTTTAGAATGCACAAACGGTGGGGATTATTGTTTTTGAATAACATTAAGATAAAACTTATTTTCACAAAATTTAAGAAAATTTTACCATAACCTTCTTTGTATGGCTGACCATTTCTCAATTTTTACATTCTAAATTTACTTTAAAATTTATCCCAAGATGAAATAAAGCACTCTAATCTAATCAAATTTTCACTTCTAAAGAGTGATCAATAGGAAAAGTTTAACTCAATTTATTTGTTACTCATTTTAGGATAATGAAAGGCTGAAATTCTTACTGTGAAGAGAAGGGGGAAGCCTTTTCATCAAGGCTTATAATCCATAATCACATTAAAAAGCAAAGAAGTCAGAAAACCATAGATTAGAATTTAAAAAATAGTAGAATTTATAACTTACATGGAGTTTTGTGAGCTTTCCTTTGGCTTGAGGGATTGAGGGTTCTACTCTTGTTTGGATCAAGAGTGGCCACCAATTCTTTGTAGAGAAATAAGAAAAAAACAAGTGAATTATCAAGTGAATTTAATGTTTTAAGCTCTGGGGAGGAGTAGAGTAATAGTGCATAAACACTATTAAGCTTTTACAAAGGGAGAGGCTTCTATTTATAGGAAAAAGTGAGCCTCAAACCAAGCAAACTAATTCTAAAATTTTTCAGATCAGTTTGGTCAATTTTTGACTATTTTTGGGTCAGTTCAACTTACTTTTTGGAACTAGACTTGAATTAGGAGAGAGGAGAGATGAAATATCTCATTTTATTGATTTAAAATGGAAAGCAATGACGAGAAAAAAGGCACCTCCTTCATAAGGGGGACTCCCCATTTTGAGGTGTCAAAAATCAGTTTTTTAACTATTTTCCTTGGTCCTTAGTCCACTCTTCATCTTATGTTAGTATTTACTCATTTTTGGGGGGTTTTTCTTTATTTATTCAATTTATCTTCTCCCTACATTTGGATTAATCTAATTGGTCCCTCAGAACCTTAATCCAAAACTTTCAAAAAAATCTGGACCCTTAGGCTAAGGCCTTTTGAGCAAATTATAACTTATTTTTAATGCACCTTAGGAAATTCTTTTTAAACTTCTATTTCGGGGGGAAATTTAGTTTAATAAGAAAGGATATTTTTCCATCCAAAGATATCTAAAAACTGAGTTATCTCTCTCTAGAATATTTTCTCTCTCTAGACCGCCAAAGCAAGTAGAAACAAGATCTTTTATTATTCTGAAAAGGGGATTAATTTACAGGGGAAGAAACTAGACATCTTGAGGGGCTGGGGAGGAATCTTACATTCTCTCCCACTTGAAAAACGCGAGATATCCTCATCTCGCAGGTGGAGTATGATCTCTTTCATCATCTTGTTCTTCTTCAATTACTTCGAGCGTTACTGCCTTGGAAGTGGACGGCCGATTTGGAAATATCTCTCTTTGCCTTCCCCTATTTTGAGGCAGAGGTCTCGCATTACTTTGGATTGAGACTGCGGGTTGGTTAGAGGGTCTACCTCTGGGATTTTCTTGATTTTGGCGGAAAGAAACCTGATTACTCTAGAAGGAAGGAGCTGGAGTCTCGAATCTTGATCCTTGATTTCCCTGCCCCGAAAACCTTGATCCAAAAGGTGAGAAGGGTGAGGATGTGACTCAATTTCTGAGAAGTATTGAATTGGTAGTCTTGACGAACAACATGGATAAGGGTTCCTACAAGCTAGAAGATGCAACCAAAGAGTGGTTTGAATATAAGGCCACAGTTCATGAGAGAGAAAGCTATGACACTTTTAAAGAAGCCCTGAAGAGGAGATATGGAAAGATGGATACTCCAGAGGACATGTGGAGGAAGCTGACCAAGTTGAGCCAAAAAGAGGATGAAGAGGTGCCAGACTTTGTTGACAGGTTTGAAGCTGCCTGGAGGAGGATGCTAAAGATCTTGGGAGGGAGTTAGGTTCCTCCCAACTTTTAAAAAAAAAGATAAATTTGTTGAATTGAAGATTAGAGAGAGGGTGGAGCTAAAGGACCCACTCACCTTTGCTAAAGTAGTGAAGATTGTTGTCTATCACGAGAGAAAGATGAGAAGGAAGGCTGGCCTGTACATGCCACCCACTAGGCCAGTTAGAGTGGTTACATGTGTGTCTATCACGAGAGAAAGATGAGAAGGAAGGCTGGCCTGTACATGCCACCCACTAGGCCAGTTAGAGTGGTTACATGTGTGTCCTGCTAGGGATAGTGTACAAGTTGTAGATCCCTATGTGAATGCTTTGACAGAGTGTGCAAGGGAAATGGAGCAACATGTTTGTGAAACTCTAGAGAGTGCAGGCTACTTGTCTTTGGACCCAAGGATGGAAATAGTAGATACCGGTGAAGTGATGGAGGACTACACAATGGTCGGCAAGTCTGTTATGGAAGAGCAAGTGGTCCCTAGTGCATCGGAGATATCACAGGTGATTGAGCTGAGGAGTGCTTCATCAGAGGATGCCATGATGGAGTTGGTAGGTTTGTTTGATGATGCAGTGGAGTATGAGAGAGAGGGTTTGTCAGAAATGCCCTTCTGTGATTCAGGTGATGGTGATGGCATATGGACCAACAGCCATGTGTGCTTGAAAATGTAAATTGTAACGTGGATAGTGATGTGGATGCCATGATGGATGACGCCTTGGAGGGTGTCGGTGTTTTTTTTGAAGAACCTATGATTATAGGTGATGTAAAGGAGGTTGATCCCTGTGTGGACGCTACAATATATATCAACAATGATAAGGTTTTAGATGCAGTAAGCAGGTTGTGGGATGAAGAGATTGAGGATGCAGACCAAGAGGTGCAGCAGATTGTTGACATGGGTTGTTTGGAAAAAAGTGTTCACAAGATGTAGCCAGGACATTTTTTTATAAGGAATGAAACATATGAATGTGTTTCATCCAACGTACACACTCACGCCAACACACGTCCCGCCGCATCCTTGTAGAGCGCACATGCACCCACATTCCTAGTTGCACGTGGACACACCTTTGCACATCATCTTGCTCGTGCTAGCACATGTATGCACATTTACACCTTCACACCCCCATTTGCACCGTGCCTGCACATCATTTACACTTTCCCCCCATGCACACACTTTCATATGTGCGCCTGCCCACCCGCGCATTTGCGTGCACAATGCCCCTGCCCCCTCCCTCCCCCCCAAAAGTTTTTATTTTATTTTCAACCCTCCTCTTCTTTTAATTTTCTCTTATTTTATTTCTTTATTTTCTTTTCTTTTCTTTAAAAAAACCACACACCCCCTATTTTTTCTTCTTTCCTTTTATTATCTCAAAGAGAAAAAAGAAACAAGAAAAAAAAACCCTTCTTTTTATTATTTTTCCCCTATTTTTTACTTTATTTTATTTTTAAAAAAACCCAAAAAAATAAAAAAACAAAAGAAAGAAAGAAAAAGAGCCCACTTCTTTGTAAATTGTTCTCTTTTTAACCTTTTTTATTATTTTATTTTATTTTATTAATCTAATTATTCTTTTTTTTCCCCTCTCCTTTTCTTTTCTCTTTTTTCTCTTTACTTATTTTCTTTTTTGCTTTTTTATTATTTTATAATTATAATTATTTATTTATTTTTAAATATTTTTTCTTTTTTTTCCACTTCATGTAACTTTTTCTTTTTTAGTTTTAATTTTTTTAAAACAAACACACATAAGAACAATAACTCCTTTTCTTTTTATATTTACATTTACTTTCAAATAAATAAAACTACATAAAAATACATAAAATAAAAAAAGCGTGCCTTATAAGGTTGCCATTGGTCGGGTTTACTCATTCGGCCACGTTTACCCCATTCAACGTCGCTTTTTCGCTTCAGCACCCGCTGACCCATTCGCACCCGCTGACCCATTCGCTCCACGTCAGCTTCCTACCTGCTACTGCCATGTCAGCTTTTAACCTGCATTAGCTTTTAACCTGCTGATTCTGCATTAGATTTTGCACCTACCGATTCTGAGATCGTTGTTTTCACCTGTAGCTTCCAACTTGCAGATTGCTGACATGCCGCACAACTCAGCTTGTTGACCAGAGGAGAGCCTGTCTGGGACACCGCCATTACCGACAGTCCTTGGTAGAGAGAGAGCGGAGGTCTATACTTAATGAAAACATCTGCCTCAGACTCGACATATGTGGAGAATGCATTCAAGCAATGCACAGGCTTAAAGTCAGCGAGAAGGCCCTTGCCATTGGGGCAGCAGCTAAGAAAACTGGGCGTTGTTCAGCATAAATATGCTCTGGGATGGCTATCCCAGATGGCTTCTTTTCTGTAGAATCCCAAGAGAAAGAGCCCAGTAAACACCGCGGACCACACCAAGCCACCCTGCTATCGACACATTCAAAGCACGGACCATAACCCAGCAAAGTCACAAACCATCCCTCGGTGAGACGACCGAGCCACGTACAACCAACCTCAACGTCGGCATGAATCAAGCAACACCATCGTGGGCACGAAGCAATCGGCAACAAGCAGAACACCCTCATTCAGTCAGACGACCGAGCCACCAACGCACCAACCTCAACGTTGGCAATCAGGCTGTTAACACCATCGTGGGCACGAGGCAGCCGGCAAGCAAACACCCTCATTGGTCGCTATCGGCATTCAGGCAAGCAAGGATAAATGCAACACCAGTGTTCACGCCTTCCCGACCAACCTATAAGTTCAGGTACCGCTTATTTTGGCTTCCCTAGCAATTTTTTGTCACGGGCACTTACACACATAAGCTCAGATAGTCCTCTCTATCTTGTGTTCTTTTCGGCACCAATCCACACACCCATGCCTTGTGTCGATCTCACCCAGTGGTTTAAACCGTACCTTATCAAGGCACTCCAACAACTAATCCCATTCTTTCATGTAACATCCAGGCCCCATGCCAACACATGGCATGTTTGCCTTCAATCCAATCGTCTCGTTGGGTCTTTTCCTCTTCATTGAGTTTTGTTCTTGCTTAGTCTAGCCTTCTTTGCATTCATGAAGCACAATTTCGGTGTCAGCTCATTCATAAGTGTTACTAGCCTTCCATTCTACATGGCATGCTTGGACTTCATGAAGATGCCACTACAGACTCCTCCATCTTGCCCAATCAAAGGGGCATCTTAATTGTGGTCTATGGAGCCATTGGATCCATGCACGCAAACAGAGATCTCCACACAATCCCTCAAATGTGCTCTACATCTGCCTCTCCCAGGCACCAAACTTGCCTACATCTATGCTACTCAAGCGAGATAGAGCTGCCCAAAAAGGTCAAAGCAACATTGCATGCCCAAGATCAATATTGTCTCGCAATCCCACATTACAACCTGACTTGCAGAAGCTATGTAATACTTTAAAAAGAGGCTCGAGAATACCCCGACTCCATTTGGTCAGCAAGCCACCCATCATTCGCGACTTACCAATGTCCTTGCTAGGATGGATGACCTAAATTCTTTCATTCTTATGGACAACCCAACCTCCTTCACACTCGCCTTATCGGTAGCGGCCAGCCTCATTACACATCAACTACCACTTCCCTATGTCAAATCGTGTGTAAGAGTAAAAGAAAGCAGAAAAATAAGTGTAAAGAAAGTAGTGTTAGAGTTTTCACCAAAAGAAGCTTCAACATGGGCCCACCTTTTGCCCAATTCATGCCACCTATAATATCCACAAGCTCTACATGTAATAGACACTTAGGCATTATTCTTTTATAAACTTGCATTGAGCCTCACAAATAGTCGTACTAGTATATTTTTGGATGGGGGCCCACATGGTGAGCGTAAGCCTGGTACATGGTATGACCCATCACCTACACCTTACCCAAAGTAACAAGAATCTTCTATGGCCTCATCTTTGACCACACACCAACTATTCAACCCACTATGCTTCTATCCCAAATGCTTAATAACGCCAAATCCCTCGAGCCATAGAGATTGCTCAGCTCCATCGCAACTATGGGCACAACCTTGCGCAAAGCATGTTCCCATGCCTTAAACAAAGTAATAACCTTAACTCCCCAAGACAAGGGCTATTAAGTAAATGTCAATGAAACCAACTAAGAGAGTTGAAGAAAACAGTTGTGTTGGAGAAGTTTTTATTTGGAGGAGTGTACACACATGGACACACCTTTCGCACATTAACCATGCACGTCACCTGCATATTTCACGACAACAGGCTTCATAATTAATTATTTTTTCACTTCTCGCAGCTAAGGATGTACAAAAACATATGCACCTATAACTAATCTCGTCAACACCAACCCTCCAAGTACATCTCTAAATGGGGGGACCATGGCTGGCCCATGGTATGAGCCATTGCCTAGAGAACCCTCAACCTTGTAGGTATCTCCAAAGAGCTTTAAGACATATAACCCCTCCAACCCAATACTAACAACACCTCGCCCCCCGATCCTAACGTATTCTCGCCGATGAAGATGCCCAATCTCTAAGCATCACGCTATAAGATCCAAGCATCATACCTTGTTGTGCCACGATGTCCTGGACCTACATCTACCCATGCTAACCATTCCATGGGATCCATGCCCTTATTCCAATAAACATAGGGTGCAGACCACTTTAACTACCTCATGTTGAAGGGTCCACACCCAACCCAGGCCCAGCATATTGTACCTCTACATTGCATACCACAATTAATCCCCAATTTATGCATTATTTGGCACATTTATGGGCACACATTTTTAGCATTTTGGCTATTAAATCATATTATTTTATAAGATTGGCAATGTAAATTGTCATGGATTATTTAGTGGGTCAGTAATTTATTAAAATCCATGGTCAAATCAATATGTGTGTGTGTGTGTGTTCACATTTCAAAAGAAAGGGATAGGAGAACACTTTTTCAAATTTGAATGGTTTATATACCATTAAAAAACTCAAATGTATTGAACTTTACGTTTTAATAAAATCAAGAAATAAAGAGGTGGAATTGGTTGACGAAGTTATGTATGACTCCTTTATACACACGCTTCTTCCTCTTTCTTCTCTCTCTTGGTTGGCACAACTCTTGCTCTCTTCTTGGTGTTTCTTGTTCTTATACTAATGGAAGAAGAAGGAGAGAGTGAGGATGGTGAGGAGGAGGATATTTTCTATGTGACCAAGTTCTTGTGAGCAAGTGGGCTATTTTCTACGTTATGAGAGAGCAATTTGCAGGTTTCATAGTGAGGGCTAAGCCCTAAGCAAAGATTTTGCTACCTTAGTGCCCTGGTTTTGTGTTTATTTTGAGAGATGGGATAATAAACATAAAACCAGGGTACTAAGGTAGCAAAATCTATGCTTAGGGCCTTGTCCTGGCAACATAATAAAAATGAACTACTCTGAGAGATGGGTGAGAGCAATTCATTTTTTTAATGTGTGTTGCCAGCAAAACAAGACAAGGCTAGCCATGGGATCTGCAAAAAGAAGGAAGTGAAGAGGACAAGGCGTTTGCCCTTAAAGCATCAAATTGGGCACATTGCTTGATGAAGAAGCTTGAGTCTGAAATAAGGAGGAGCTCAAGCACAAAGAAACAAAGGGGAGCTTTATATTGATGAAGAAGAAGCAGCGGGAATATCATGTAGCAAATGAAGGCCTAGGTCAAACATTTACAAAACCCACTGATAGAGAAGGTGAAGAGCAAGGCAATGCTCCAGCAGGGGAAGAACTAAAAAAAACTAGCATTGAGTGAAGGGGAAGAACTCCATGTCGATGCAGAGTAGGGGAAAAAAACAAAACGTCAGCTTAAACTCTTGCAAAGTGGGATGCCCATTACACTATTCAAAGAGCAACAACAATCGCCCAACGCATTGCTTAAGAAGCAAACCAAGACACCCATCAAGCTGTTCAAAGAGCAGCTGTTGCAACTGGAGAAGAAGAGGAAAAAGAAGGCGCTCTGATCATGATGATGAAGAAGGTGATGGCGGGCTTTTCACAGTGCATCTAGGCCTGCTTCCACGTGTCGCTGATGTGGGCCCCATATCTGATCACGGCCATAAGATAAGGCTTAATTTTTTTCTATTGTTTTTCCATGGTTTTCAGGGTGCTTCATGGATGGTGGTTTCATGCCTTTCTTTGCAATGTGTGGACATATTTGTGTGCATTTTGGAGGGATGTCTCACCTTGCTCTTTTAAAATCTAAGTGCAAAATTCTTTAGAGGTGTTGGTGTAAAGAAGAAAGTGAAGTTGAGATGTGAGGTGTGAAGAGTGGAAGTATGTGAAGAAGTGTTGGAGTTTTGGATGAGTACCAATTCAGGTGGTCTAATGTGAAGTATTTGTGGTTTCTTTCATCGACATGTTTGAGGTGCTTATTGTTGAGATATCGAGCTCATCTAGTGAGGCGGTGGACACTGATGACCCGCTTGGGGGATAGGCCCCACACTTACACCACTGGCATGGTTGGTGAGATCATGGGTGATGCGGCCACCAGTGGGATGACAGGCTGTGTGATAACCATTCTAGAGACTGGCATAGTTATAGCGCCAGCTCATTTAGTTGGGTTAAATCTTGTTATAATATAATGGTAACATTTAAGGGAGTAATATGTTATAAAGTTTTTATTCAACTTTGTAAGAAAAAAAATATTTTTTAAATGTTGCTTTCTTTTTTTTAGTGTACTAAACTTTTCTCATGGCTCCTCTCACCATGGTGGCTGCGGTTTATAGTCCTCCTTTTCACACGACAAAAGAAAACCTGAGAGACATCTAACTCTCCTTCTCCGATGTCTTAGCAACTTTTCAAAAAATACAGGTGTGCATGGGTGGCATGCTCAAGTCCCAAGCATATTCTAATGAGCTCCACCACACACACTTCTATTCCATGATGAATATTTATACATACAATACAACATGACTAGAGCTATAATTGACCAAAAAGCATAAAGAGAGAGAGAGAGAGAGAGAGAGAGAGAGAGAGAGAGGGAGATATATATATATATTATAGTGGTAAGAAATTTAATGACCTTAATGACACATTGAAATGCTTGAATAAGGGTATCCCTCTCTGTGTACTTGGTTCCGATTTGTTGGCAGCAGCAGTAGCCAGCAGATCAATGGTATGGCCAGTACATGAATCCACTTCTCACAAAAGTCCGTAGGAGGGCGGGATGCATATATCCTATCATCTTCTATTTTATCTCTATTTCCAATACTAGTTGTTAAATGGGGTTAATTAATAATTTATTAGAGGATTAATACATAGAGTTAGGGATAAAATTTCAAGGTACTTTTGAAAGATTAAATGCTTATTTTTGTCCTAGGGTTGAAGTTTTCCCCCTTGGGCATGTAAGAAAAAAAAAATAGAAAATAAAAGACATCTTTTTTGGATTATGTAATCATTACCAAAATTTTGAATTAAGAAAAATCTTTTATTTCATAAGAATCATGAGGCAAGCTTACAACATTATACCCATGATAAATTCACTAGATAACGATGTAAAAAGTTCTCCATAGATCTTAACTTGGACCCTTAAAAGGTGCAAGAAACAGCCTCGAAGAGATAACATTAAACTGGATAGACTCTATGAATAAGTACTTTGATATTATATGGTATAATGATAGGAGTAAGATGACCCTTGTTAGATTAAAGATTACTTGTATGGCCCAAAAATTTGGAGGAATTATCTTGAATCTAATCATCTTAACTAGGACCAACTGAGATGGAAGGAATTATCTAATCATCTTAATTAGGACCAACTGAGATGGGTGAATATAAATAATTACCTTCATCAAGGATTTTTCCCCATTGGGTTTCAAGAAGATAAAATGAACGAATTCTTTTAGAGCTCTCCCATGCTGGCAAACCTATCAAGGACTATCACAAGTCTTATGTGAGCCTTTTTAGATACGCATCAGCGATGGATAATGAGAACCTTCTCCATCAATTTGTAAGAAGATTGGATCCTCCTTTGGACAATTGGTGAAGAATGCAACGCCTTCTATAGCTAAAGCAGTCAGGATGGCAAAATATTTTGCGCAAACCTTTCCCAAAGAGACGGCCCAATAGAAACCCTTATTTTCTCCTCCTTTGAAGTGAGCTCCTTTGAATTTTGGTATGCCCAAATTAAAGAGGAATAGGGGTTAGGATCAAAGCCAAGTGTCTAAAGCTAGTGGGCCTAGAGCTCAGGACTCTTTCTCCCCGGATGTCAACAGATTCGCAGTCCTAAGCCCAAAAGAAAGTGTAAGTGCTTTAGATGCTAGCAACTAGGAAACTTAATGAATGATTGCCTGAATTCACCAGTTGATGTCACCTATCCAACTCCCTCTACTTTAGGATCTCATTTCTAAAGACCTATTGTTTTCGCCTATCCCATATCGTGAATTTGGGTCTTCAAATTAAATATATATATATAATGTAATAAGGGCCCTTCCCCTTCATCCCTCCAACACCCTTTACAAGTTTGTGGACTCTAGGGATCAGGAACATGTGGGGGCCCTTAAGCCATGTCTAATACGTCCTTTGTGGGTGTTTGATGTGCTAAACTCTAACCCAACATTGGTATCAGAGCAAGGGAGGGTCTTGCACTTTCCTTGCATGGATTTTGGATGGTTGTTGACATTGTTGCCCTTGCTTCTTGGGTTGCAGCTGCAAGCGCTAGTGTGTCAAGTGGATGTCATGGATGGTAGGTATAAAAAGTCTGGCTACCGATGGTGGAGGCCATGGCTGGTAGGCGAGAAGAGGAACTGGCTACCAGTGTGTCACACTGTTAAGTGCAGGCATGGTCTCGTGAGCTTGCCGTCTCGAGGGAAGGTATTAGAGCAGTGCCATCAAGCATGCTCCACGTGGATGGCAATGTGTTACTATTGGTTGATATATCCCGCATCGTGAATTTGGGACTTCAAATTAAATATATATGTAATGTAATAGGGGACCTTCCCCTTCATCCTTGTTAATCCAATTCTAGGATTAACAAGAGCTACCGCCATTATCTTACATCAAGGAGTCACGGTAGATACACCAAAGGGTCATACATTCAAGATATGAAGCAATAGTGTCCAAAACTACAACTTGGACGGGGGCCCGTAATGGTGTGATGGAATACCTATGGTGATTCCCACTTCAAGAGCGAGTGGTAGCAAGATAGGATGAAGTCCTAAGTGATGTACTTCATGGATATATTATGAGAGTAGTCATTGTAATGCCTCTTATGAGCCTAAAGTGCCCGGCCAGCCACAGTTTAAGTGAGTGTGAACACTTATGGCCATGTATATAAGTGAATTTCTCTCATAATACAACATACTCTCCCATTGTGCAATTGAGTCTTGCTCTTGCTCATCCTCTTGCTAATCTCTCTCCCTAATGCATGCTAGTGAGTGTGTGTGAGTGAAGTGAAGTGAGAGGAGGGACGAGGATCCATAGTGCAACGCGGGCGGTGTGTGAATTAATTAGAGATTAATGGTTAATTGAAGTCCTTGATTAGTATAAAAGAGGGAAAGATTAGTGAAAGAATTAATCTTAGATTAATCCTTAATCACTTTTTTACATAACTCATTATAAGGCTAATGTGCATTCAATGAGTAGATGCTCATGAGTTGTCAAAATTATCCATTTTGGGGGTCATTTATGAAGGGGGTAAGGGGTAAGGGGTAAGGGGTGTCATTAAAAGGTTGACTTTTTTTATTCCCACCTACTTTTTTGGGTAAATGTCCATACCTCTTTCATTTTAAATTCAAAAATATCTCCCCCCCAAAAAGGGAAATTCGTATTTCCCACTAGACTAAAAAAAAAGGCCGTGAAAAACCAGGCCGTAAAAGGTCCGACGTGAAAAGGTCCGGCGTGAAAGTGCAGACCGTGAAAGTCAAGCCGTGAAAAACCAGGTTGTGAAAGTTCGGGCCGTGAAAAGGTCCAGCGTGAAAGTGCAGGCCAACCTCTTCCTCAATGTAGCACTCAGAGGCCAAGGAAAAAGAAAAGTACTCCACAACACCGTCCACAAAAGCCTATGCAAGTGCCTCAAAGAACTCCACCAATGCAACAAGTGTGGATACCAAAAACACTGCTACAAGCACAAGGGTACTACCAAAGAAATACCAAAGCTTGGGTCCCCAAGCGCATCACAAAGTCCCCTAAGCTTGCACAAAAAAGAAAGCCTCAACACCAAGCACATCGGCCACCAAATTACAGTGTTCATCAAAGATGGGTGCCTATGCATGTACTTCAACAACAAGGATACTATGATGGTAGTTCCATCATATGGTTGCCAAAATCAAACAATGTGAAGAAAACCTCACCACCGACTTCAACCCGAACAACTTCACCTAAAGCTCGACAAGACTGGAGGCCCAAGCAACAGCAAGAAAATCACTCAACCACTCTCGTGCATTCAGCACCAACACAAGAGCTTGTCTATTCAAGAAAACAATCAGTAGTCTTCTCTACTTCCTCGACATCATTTCAACAACAAATTCAAGAATTAATACGGAGACTTAGGAGCACATCAAGAACAAAATAACAATGCTCTTGTCACCCCTCTGAAAGTGAGAAATGAGCGCACAAGAAGCTGTTGCTTGCAAATCATGACCTGATGACCCATAAAATCAAAAAAAAAAACCTCGAGGTCAAAACCTACAACATCACTGAATTAGGCCATCTCACGAAATAACCCCTCACGGCCAAAATCTTGCAATCTCACGAGTTCAGGTTTCTCAAGAAATACAATCTCACGTCTTAAGAACCAGCACTGTCACGATTTAAACCTCATCACACGGATTAAGCCATATCACGCAATAGCCACTATCTAATTGTTAAGCTTATTGCTTACTATTCTTTTAGCTCAATTAATGTAGCAGCTACTCTATGAGTACGTATCCATACTCATGCACTGGAGAAAATTTGCACTAAAGCCTCACCATCAATGGCTCACCCTAACCCTCCTTGAAACACATCCAAAAAGAGATTACCTAGTGAACCGCAACTGTCGTGTGAGGATCTTTCCAATGGTGGCTGAGCTCGTAACCCTTGAGGTCTCCAACCTCTACAACTCCTTGAGAAGCAATTCCACCGCGTCTCCCACGAGCGTTGTCACACTGCCGCGTTGCACTATGGGTCCTCGTCCCTCCTCTCACCTCACTTCACTCACACTCACTCACTAGCTTGCATTAGGGAGAGAGATTATCAAGAGGATTAGCAAGAGCAAGACTCAATTGCACAATGGGAGAGTATGTTGTATTATGAGAGAAATTTACTTATATACATGGCCATAAGTGTTCACACTCACTTAAATTGTGGCCGGCTGGGCACTTTAGGCTCATGAGAGGCTTGATGCTATTACAATGACTACTCTCATAATATATCCATGAAGTACATCACTTAGGACTTCATCCTATCTTGCTACCACTCACTCTTAAAGCGGGAATCGCCCCCATAAATACTCCGTCACACCATTACGGTTGCCCGTCCAAGTTGTACTTTTGGACACTATTGCTTCATATCTTGAATGTATGACCCTTTGGTGTATCTACCGTGACTCCTTGATGTAAGATAATGGCGGCAGCTCTTGTTAATCCTAGAATTGGATCAATCCCTCCAACACCATTTACAGGTGTGTGGACTCTAGGGATGAGGGTGGGGGCGGGGGGCTTAAGCCGTGTCTGAGGCATCCTTTGCGGGTGTTTGCTCAACTTTGACCCAACAAACCTGACTGAATGTAAATTTAGGGTCTTTCCCTTAGGTGTTTGTGATGGGATTATTCATATAAATTCGCTCACGTCGTAGAACTAAGCTGATATTAATTATTAGAAAGGAACCAATTCCTTGAAGGATCTTCATGGAAACAAGGTGCAAGGAATTGGAGTTACTGGAGCTTCACGAGAACAAGGTGTAATGGATTGGAGTAACTCGCTTCTTCCCTCCAACTTGTTAAGACATCAAAGTTAATGAAGGGACTTAGGAAGAAGCAGGAAATTTATGTTGTGAAGGGACTTAGGAAGAAGTAGGAAATTTATGTTGTGAAGCTCAATCCTGTAGGCAAAGAATCAGATACAAAGGAACCAGAATGGTTGAGTGAGTGTTATGATATATTTCTTGAAGAATTAACTGAATTGTTGCTGACTCGTAAAGTTGACACAAACTTAATACTTGGAGCTCAACCAACTGTGAAAAGAGCTTACAAGAAGGTCGTTCTAGAAGTAATCAAGCTCAAGGAATAGTTGAGACAAATATTAGAGTAAGGATTTGTTTGGCCGAGTGTATCTCCTTAGGGTAAATCAATTCTTTTCTATAAGAAGAAGAATAGTACTAAGATATAGGCCTTGGAGCCTTAGTGAACAAGGGTGTAGAAGGTGTGTGGGTGTAGAAGGTGTGTGGGTGTGAATGGTTCTTAGGGCCACCTAACCCTAGGAGATATGTCCAATACCACCCATTCCAAGCACATTTTTTCATGGCTGGTATTGAGGGGGGTATTAAGATATAGGCCTTGGAGCCTTAGTGAACAAGGGTGTAGAGGTGTGTGGGTGTGAATGGTCCTTAGGGCCACCTAACCCTAGGCCACTAGCAAGCCTATTTAAAGGCACATGCCAAAGGCATTTGTATGAAGCATGAAGTATGAAGCCTAGTTGTATTTTAAGCAACTTAATAAGCAAGATTTGTTCTTGTAGTTTGGGTCTCTCTCCTCCACATCTTTTTGATCTAGCATAAGCACCACGTTTTAGCAAATAGAGCTCTCAAATTATGCATTGATTATTATGGGTTGAATTAGCTTACTATCAAGAATAAGTATTCTTCCTATTCCTAAGATAGATGAGTTGTTATAACATTTGCATGGATCCTAGTTATTTATGAAGATTGACTTAAAGTTGGGATAGTATCAGATGGGGATTAAGGAGTAGGATATTCCTAAGAAGGATTTTAATACCCAATTATAAGTTCACGGTAATGCCATTCAGATTAACGTGAACGCTCGTGCTACCTTTAATTGATTAATTCAAAAAATATTCAGAGATCATTTGGATGATTTTGTTTTAGTCTTCTTTAATGGTATTCTGGTTTACTCCAAGAATGTTGCTGAGAAGCATGTGTATAAAGTCTTGGAAACTCTTAGAAAGCACAAACTTTTTGCTAAGAAGAGTAAGTGTACCTTCTTTTCTACTCAAGAGATGGCATATCACAGCTGACCCCAAAGGTGCAAGTTGTCATCAATTGGCCATGATAATCAAATATGGTAAAAGAAGTCAGGGAATTCCTAGGATTGAACCAGTGGTATCGGATCTTTATTCCTTGATCAATATGGTAAAAGAAGTCAGGGAATTCCTAGGATTGAACCAGTGGTATCGGATCTTTATTCCTTGATCAATATGCTAAGATAGCTTCTCCATTGACATCCCCTATCATCTAGAGGCTGATGGAGACAGTAAACTAGGTAATCGAAGACATTCTTTGAGAACTTTTTGGATGAGATCCCAAGAGATCGATGAACTATCTTCATTTGCTGTTGGTAAAATTTTCTTGTAATGCATAACATCATCGAAGGCATAGGGACAAGTCTAGGCACATTATGGACAAGATTTTGTACCACCATTTAATTGGTCCAAGCCACCATTGATTACAATGACATAAGATTTTAGATAAAATGGATTATCAAGAGGCGGTCGATAAAGAAAGATATCAAAGTTGCTCAAGGCAGACAGAAGCAATATGCCAGTCTGAAGAGGACTTCCAATAGAGGGTTTGAAGAAGGTGATATGGTCTTATCCAAGATAAGTTCATTTTCCCTTAGAAAGCACAAAAAACTATCACCAAAATATTGTGTACCATATGTAATCATAAGGAAAATTGGAGACCAAGCTATCACCTAGATATTGTGGACCATATGTAATCACAAGCAAAATTGGAGAAGATCAAGCTTATGAGCTTTTTCTTCCTCCATACTTAAAGATTTACAATCTCTTTCACGTGACCTTATTAAAGAATTATGTTCCAGATCCAAGACATATATTGGATGATGAGTAGGTTGTCTTTCTGGATCAAGGATAAGTGGAAGCAGTTTTGATGCCAAAGAAAAGCCCCCCAAGGAATAGAATCTTGAGGGAATATCTGATCAAATGGAAGTTCTTCCCAATTGAGGATGACACGTGGGAAAAGGAAGAGCATATAGTAACAGATTATCCCTAATAATCTGATATTATAACGTCTTACCTTGTTATTTTGCAAACTTTCCTTATGGTAAAAAGACCATTGGTACGAAGTGAGTTTATAAGCTAAAGCGTAAAGCTAATGGTAGCATTGATCACTACTATTACAATGCAAGGCTTGTTGCAAAGGGTTATGCTCAAGAGAAAGGCATAGATTATGATAAGACCTTTGTACCCACGTCTCATATGACTACGATTGTATAATTGTGATCAAGTGTATTATTACGTTGGTAGCACATCATGGTTGGAATGTACATTAGTTGGATATATCAAGACTATCTTCTTAAATGGTGACTTGCATAAGGAGGTTTATGTATCTCAGCCTCATGTCTTTGTTGAGAAGGGGCAAGACTTTAAAGCATGCACGTTAAGAAAAGCTTTATATGGCCTTAAGCAGGCTTCCAAAAGCATGGTATGAGAAGATAAATACATACTTGGTTGCAAATGGTTTTTGCAACAGCTCAAAAGGAAGGACTCTCTATGTAAAGAGGATTAAATATTGTTCTCTGGTCATCGTTTTATACGTTGATGATACGCATAGGCCCTAATGAGGAGAAGATTTTTAAGATGATAGATTGTTGCATTATTATTTGGGCATATAGTTTATACAGCATGATGATGGAATTGTGTTGTTGTAGTCAAAGTGCATGCTGCTTACACAGTTTGGTCTTGAAGATTGTAAGCCTGTTACTACACCGATAGAGACAGGTACTAGGCTTAGTCTCCAGGATATACGTGAACCATTTAATGCATCACTTTATCAAGTAACCTATTGGATGTCTATGTAATATACAAGGCTGGACATTCAGTTTGGGGTCTCCCAATTGAGCAGTTTTATGCACACCCAGAAGCCAAGCGAGTATTCAGATAGTTAAGGGCACTCATTCCCTTGGCTTATTATAAGCTAAGGGGGATGATGTTTAGTTCATGCTTATAGTGATTCCAATTGGGCTGGATGTTATGACACACGAGTGTCCACTAGTGGCCGTTTCTTTCACCTTGGTGATTCATGTATATCATGGCTCAGCAAGAAGCAACCACCAATGGTAGCCACTTCGAGCTGTGAAGTAGAGTACATGGAAGCTTTTATAGCGTGACTATAGAGTGTGTATGGCTCTAACAGCTAGAGTGCATTAGCTGTTGTTTGCGAGAAACCTAGTGTTTCATGCTAGCACAAAGCACATTGAGGTGCATTATCATTATGCTAGGGAGAGCACGAAGACTCTTTCACATGAGAAGTTTGAAGCATTTCGCAAAGCTTTGGTCTTATTTTCATTTGGGAACTGATCAACCACATGATCCCTATACATCATCACTACAGGGGGATTAGTAGTGGGGTGTGGATGTAGGCTAATAATGGGCCGAGGTAATTTTTCCCTCTTTAGGAGGTTTTTTTCCCAAGCATATGATGTAGACACTCTTAAAAGTGTATAAGTGACCTTATCGTGTCACTTCACTCATTCTCATCAATCTACTTTGAGTGTTGTGCTTCCATCTCTCTCTCCTCGCTTGCTACATCTATGTGTGTGTTGTTACATTGATCTCAACTCCAACGATGAGGGTGCTTAAGGTTTAAATTGGTTTAAAGAAATGGTATGAGTTTAAAAGGAAAGTCTATTATATTTATTTTTGTACAGAAGTTGTCAAAAAGGAAAACTTCCAACGGGCATGTCTTTATGAGGAGGGAGGATAGCAAGTTACCTTTCTATTTTTTTTTAAATCATCACTATAGCCTATAAGTAACCTCAAATTGATTTTTTTCCAATTTCGATCTGTGATCAGAGGGTTAAATTTTTTGGGGAGGAGAGCCGTAAAGCTAACCACAGCCAACGAGGTCAAAGTCAACCAGTCTTGATCGATGACGTTGGAGGCTTGACCAGGCAGACCAGAGGCCTGCGTTGCGTAGCAACAGAAAATGTCGCGGGCAAATCACCATTACGCCCTTCTACCTTTTATAATTAGAAAGAAGAAGTGGCCACGACTCTATGTGGGATAAAACCCCACGCCCTCCCCTCATTCTGCTCATTCTGCTTGCAAGGGGAAAAAACAAAAAGAGAGAGTAATTAGGGTAGCTTCTTAAAGCCATATCTTAGTCATGGAAGTAGATTTATCCATGCTTATTTTTGTGTGTTGAAAACCCATAATTCAAGTATTTATATCATGCTTTGTAGCCTTTAATCTTCGTGCAATTAATAAGGTAAATATGGATTAGTTTAGGCCATTCTAGCTGGTAAATATAGCAAAATAACATTAAAATGGGATCATATCTCCCAACTAGATTTGTACATGGTCTTCCCTTTTGTTTTTGGGGATTGTTGATTCTTCTCAAGAGGAGGTCTGGGATAGATGAAACCCTGCTTTAACCACATCGTTGCACTTAGAATTGGAGATTTAAAGTTGAGAATGAAAGAGGTTTTCATGTAGGACCTTGTTCACATGCGGTGTTTAGATGTTTTAAGTTGCCATTGTTTTTCTAAAATATTATTATCAATTCTTCATGTCTCATATTGACTTATAATGCCCATTAATTTTTAGATCTGAAGACATGTTGAGCCATAATTGATACACTAACTTACATGCTAATAATGATGGTGTGGATATCATTTACATCCTTTTTACATCCCTTTTCTTCCAAGAAAAACAAGATCAATAGCAAGTAATACTAGACTTTGGTGCATCCACTATTGGTGGTGCATGAACATAACGTACCGATGTTGATGTCCCAAGGCTCATAGGAGAATATAATAGCCTTCATTTTGAATTTTAGGTTGTTTTGTTGTGTTGAGTTGTCCAACATCATTAATTATGGTGGGCAAGGATTTCAAGAAACATTTTTCTCCAAACGTCCTAATAAGCTAACAAAGAAGAAGTTGTTTCTCCAAATGTCCTATTAGTTAGCAACTAACAAAGAAACTTCATTTCAATACAAACCTCTAACACAATATATGAGGATGGAACACTCACAAGAAGAGGGATCTTTCATAGCACAATCTTATACTCAAATTGCATAATAATTGAGCTAGAGAACAAAATTGTATGCTAATTTGATACCATGGATCACTTGTATGCGCTTGTGAAAGGATCTTCAATAGGTGATGTAGGACTATTGAAACATGAGGTTGTATGCTAATAGAAGGTAGGGTGAAATCGGCAGTAAGGTTGATAACAAGTGAGTGGATAAGTTGGATTGTGGTTAAACCATATTGAGTCTAGGTGGACCTCTATGGTCATCATGTGCTAGGTGTAGACTCGTTGATATGATGATTCTACAACCATTGCCCAATTATGCTTGAAGACATTCATTCATGCATGTTGTAGCTCTTAGGCTCATTTGGAGCCATCAAATATATAAATAATGGTCCATACAAGTATGTAGCCTATTTGCATCTTTTTAAGGCCCCTGAGCATTGTTTGACCTCTTAGGTAACCAATTCATGTAGATATGGGGACATTGACCACTTGGGGTGCTCAATCAAAGATACTCCCCATTGCTTACATGAGCTAGCATATACCCATA
The DNA here is from genome assembly GCF_041138505.1 of Cibotium barometz. NCBI lineage: Eukaryota > Viridiplantae > Streptophyta > Polypodiopsida > Cyatheales > Cibotiaceae > Cibotium > Cibotium barometz. The sequence continues at coordinate 32,348,497 of NC_141075.1, read as the reverse complement.
CATTATAAGCACATCATTGATATCCAAAAGTAGCCAAATGTAAAGAGTGAAAATGACAAGGATATGGGTTGAGGTGATGATGCAATCTCCATGTCCTTGATGCTGTGGCTTGACTCCACTCACCATGACAAAGGCCATTACACTAGTGTCCCTAAAGAAACGGCCTCTGTGGTCTTCTTAAGATGTACTATGCTCACTTACACCCTCCAAAATTACTCTACAAGCAATTCAAGAATACATGGAAACTATATACATTGAACCTACAAAATTTTCATTTTCAACTGAAGTTTTGTTTTTCTTGATTCCAAAAAATCACAAAATTCAATACTTTTAGTTGTGTTTTGGCTCAAAAATCTGTAAAATGATAAAACCTAACAAAGAGTTTGAAGCTATATGTTTTATGGTCCTTATGGTAAATATGCTCAGTTGTACCAAGGCAAGAAAATGCCGAGTTTGTTGATGAAGTGGAGGCCTAAGATTTCCAAAAATTGTGAGAATTTGATTTCATCATGGTATTGAACATGTTCCCACTGAAGCTTCTCATTCAAGATCTTGATGGTTGGCTCCCTATGTTTGAAAGGAATTGTGTAGTAAATCAAGGGTTTCCAAGTTCCTTTCAAAAGAAAAAACAATCTCACTTTTTAAAGTCCCACTTTGCCCCTGATCATAAGTAATGTATATCGAATGATTATCTTTCATCGCACTCAATAGAGCCCCTAAGACCAATCAAGCCAAAGATGCATACACTTCAGCCTAAGAAGCTAGTTAAACATACAAACAGTCATAACCAGGGAATGTCCTTGAGCCTCCACACAGATAATTGTCTATATAAAGGCCAAGCAATTGCAAAGACAAAAAAAATTGGACCGTCCACAATTTAAGTGACATTTCGACGAGTAGGGCATCCTTGGCGAGATGCCTGAGATTTCAGAAGTATTTCTAAAAGAATATTCTGTATATCTGAGGTCCAAAAAAGTTTGCTTGTGAGTGGCATTTTTGGAACACTCTAGGCCATTCTCAATTCATGCAAGCTCTTTACTAGCATGCCAAGGGTATGGGTGCACAACAGCCTTCTTCCATATCTTTCCTCTAAAATGATAGATCATTATGTAGAAGCCCAAATGTGTATCCACCTTCAAGCACAGTCATATGCTGGAACCTCTGTTTCTACCTCGAAACATTGATCAATGCTAGTTGCACTAGCCATGGAGTCCAAACACACTGCAAATTATTGGTATCCTTGTTTGAAATGAGCCTCGGTTGTTGCATTTGTCAGCCAAACCCAATACAAGCAAGCAGCTCCAGCAACTGCTACCATTGACAGGCAAGCAAGAGCACCGAAATGTGATACATCATTCGCTACAATGGCCACCGCTAGCATTAACAACTCCGCAAAGCTCGCTAAAGACATCTCAGCAGCACTCACTAAGTTGGCCTTTGATTGTGGAACTGCAGTCTGAAAGATCTGTGCAATCACCATGTCATATGCCCAATGGCCTAGCCGCGATAGAACCTACAGGTAAAGTTCAAGAAAAAAAGTTGAAACCAAGACGACTTCTTCCATTCATCATTCCTGCACCTGTATCTAAAAAGAGTTCATTTACCAACCAGAGCAGATTGACGTGATAAAATCTCAGGAGAGCAGACTTACTACAAAACTCAAGAAAACAAATAGTGTTGTATGCTTCTCGATTGGGCCAACAGAGTAAAGCAACACAGCCAAGAACAGTAGAAAGGCTTGATATGTTAAGGAAAAAGCTCCAGCCTGATAAAACAAGTAAAGATATAAGCTGAGCAAGTAAACATATCACAACCCCTTTTTCACTTGAGCAAAAAAGCAGCAGCTTCCTAGCTGGAGCTACCTTAATGGTCCCTAACTTTCCAATGAGACTTGAACCCAAAAAAGTAGCCAGGAAACCCATCACAGCACACAATCCACGGTATGAACCGATCACAGCAGGATTCAAGCCTGTGTAGTCGATATGTTACATTTGTTAGCATACACAATTGCTCCATGTTAGAAATATATTCTTGAAGTCACAATTTTCAAGCATGTACGGCTTACCACGCTGCGTGAGGAAAGTAGTCATAAGTCCACTCGGAGCAAGAACGGCATTGAAAGATAGGAGAACATACGCAATACTGGCCGGTAATATAGGTTGCCTCAAATACTGTAACCAGCCTTGGGTAAAAATTTCTAGACCTGCAAACGGTGCACAAAGTACTTCAGTCTAGAAGCCTGTTTCAAAAGGTCCCTTCAACTCTTTCTGATAGGAAAGGTGGTTTCCAACTAAAGCAACCTAAAGAAAAATTCAGATTTTGATGAGTCAACTGATTTGGCCTGTCGAGAACTCCCTTGGATAGGTTGTAGGTGCGCTGGACCAGTAGAATCTGCCGAAACAAAGAGAGTTTAGCAAAAAGAACAGTTTCAAGTTCGGAGGCCGTCGACGACAAGAGTCTTACTAGGATAGGGAGTGACACAACAGCAGTTGCACATGACATCAACACGCACGTTGCCGGTTTGTACTTCGACAAAGCAAGTCCAAATAGAAAAGGACCAATAATCTGCAAAGATTCTTTAAAAAATAAGCTTCATCATTGAACCCAATGTTAGTACACGGACTAGCTCTATAATACTAAACATGCAAGTTCTAACTGGACAGAAGAGCAGCCAAGGTCCTGAAAATCTCACTTCACAAACCAAATCAACCCGTCGTAGCATGGCATTGGCCTTCGCTAAGGCTACAGTGTGTGTCTGCCCTGCAAGCTTTAAAATAGACATAGCAGAAGTTACCATTAGATGCTTATATTGAGATGGAGAATGCAAGACAGAAAAATTGGTCCTCAAGCTCCAATCTTACCAAGACCACCCAATCACGCTCGAAGGCTATGCCTGTTGCTAAGCCGGTGATACGATCCACAGCACTAGCAAATACGAGGACCATAAACCATGGCTGTAGAGCAAAGGAAAGGGCTGAAGGACCTAGTACCACTCCACTGTTGATGGCGTGTAGAACCATAGCTGCCGAAACGAGTATAGACCCTGTCTAGCATCAAATCAACTACACATAATGAGCTTGATTATCTCATGCCAAGCCAACATATTAATTAAAACATCCCAAAACTCAAAAAGTAAAATCTCTACCTGCGCGACACTCAAAAACGTGAAAGCAAACACTCTGGGCATCGAGTCCATTAAAGCACCAACCAAAGGACCCCCTGTGAATACAACTAGCTGCAATGCACAAAATTTTAGAGCATAAAAATACCTAAAATTACCTTGCTTGGCCAGATATCATCAAGAAAGCTACCATTTTTTTTCTGATTACCTGGCTTACAAAGCTATTAAGAGCTACAGGTAAAAGGTTGTCAGATAGCAATGCCACCAATGCAGGCAAAGCAAAGCGCCAAGCTCGCTCCCCAAGGCAAGATGCCACGTAGGTCCAATAAAGAGCTAGAGGAGAAATCCAATATCATGAGTCAAATTATTAGTGAGGAGATACTGGTTATGTATTCGCCCAAATTTTCCTTCAATACTTACAGTAGGAGGCACACCTTAAACAGATTTCACCTCGGACTTTAGGGTACTTTTACCTTGTAGGGCTTCGGGATAGTCAGGAGTCACTGCCCATGTCATCTTCTCATCCAACGGTTGTTCCTAAGATCCCACCTCACTATTTATACATAATGCACTTTCATCCAAGATACATGCTAAATGTTTACTTGGAACCAAACTAATATCAATACCTTAGATATACAAAAGATTTCTTGGCATGGATCATAATATTCTTTGTGATTTGACCATTTTTTAAGACTGAAAGTAGTTTCATCCAGTCCTTTTCTCTTAATGTGAAGACTTTCTCCATTGTCTTTCATAAAGCTGAAGCATTTTCCAAGATCTCTGCAAAAAAGTAGACAAATGAGCACAATCTCATTACACTTGAATCACTAATAACATTAAACAGGATAGCTTATGACACAGCAACAAGTAAAGTTAACACAACTGAACAAAGCAAATACACTGCTGAAAATGGCGACGCATGCACTGGGCCGGAATGGGCCGACCCCCCCCCCTCAATAATGATATATTATTGAGTATTTGATTATACAAGCTTCACGGGCACCTTGTATCAGATTCAGGTACCAACAGTGGCTCGGTGTTGATGAAGACTTGATATCCACCTCCAAGGAACAGCCCTGCATTGACCACCTTCCAGCGTCACGCCGTTCCCATACTACCCTCCACTGCTCTCCAAGCAAAGCACGTGAGCATTAGGACTGAGCCGTAGCACACCAGAGTGCGTGCACGCAGTTGGCAACCGGAGTGCTCTAGACACGTCTTCTTCTTCACAGATATGTGTCAAGGCTGGCCAAAGGCAAGGGAAACTCCACTATGTGGGTGAGACTGAGGGCCGACACAGGCAGATTCCTGTATATTGCCATATGCTATTTTGCTCCTAGTACATCGACATATGCAGCACCTAGAGGGCAGTCTCCTTTCTCTGTGCTAGATGATGACATATGGGAGTTCTCTAGGGATGGAGACATCATCCTGTTAGGGGACTTTAATGCCCGGACGGGCAACCGCCAAACAGCCTTTTATGATACCTCGGAGGAGATGCTGAGAGAGCTGGATGTTGGGGTAAAGGCGTTATGCCCACCCTTATAGTGTGTACAAGCCCATAAGTTATAGTACATAGTACACTTAGTACTTTTAATGTACTAAGTGCACTATGTGTACTAGTGCAATATACATGTGTGATAGGGGAGTCACACACTCATGCCTCATGAGTTGACTTATCCCCACAACTCTCTCTCTCTCTCTCTCTCCCTTGCTTCTCTGTGTATGTCTCCCACATAACTCTTAACCCTAATTCCCACATCAACTGGTATCAGAGCTTCTGTGATGCAGAGGATTGAAAGCATTTGGGTACATTCACAGCTGACATGCAGTAAGGTTTACTTCACGAAGTAGGGGAGGTCCAGGACGTAGAGGAGAAAATACGCCCATGCAACGCCTGAGAGGCCACCGAAAAAGAATCCTCCGGCGAAGCTTGCCCACCCTTCCGCAGTCTGCAGCTTGTCAACCTCCTTCTTCCGCCCCCTCAGAGTCAGCGACGGCGCAATGGATGGCGCCCCCTCTGCCAAAGGTATGAGCCTCTTTCTCGCAAGCTTTCCTTGATATGCTTGGCGCTGGTTGGCCAACCGGACAGAGAGAAGGGAGTGTCGTGTTTTCTGGCCACTCGCTGTGGTCTTCACCAAGTATCGTCCCTGTGCTCGCTTCCCAGACACCACTGCCTTTCACTCTCCGAGCCGAGTTGGAAGTTCATCCTGCCGCGCAAGCTGCCCATTACCAAATCTCTAGCATACAAACACGGGCTAAGATGGAACCCTTTATCATCAAGATTAATCTTGCGTGCATCAAGCACTGATTTTGGAGCTGATAATCGCAACAGTCAACAGGAGAAGTTCCAGGTGGAGAAACAGTGGAATACTGATGAGCAGTGAAGCAGCATCTCTCTTTGCCCATGTCTTGGGCTGCTCTCTTTGAGGATACTCATGCCTGAGGAGTCCCTCATCTGCATCAGATTTCTGCAGCAACACCAAATTTGCACAAAATTCAGCCTGCAAATTGAAGAAAAATCAGAAATTACAAGGTATTTTCCTCAATTTTTTTTTGGGATTTGCAATTGAGCAAGTACAATCAACAATTGAGCAGGTACAGGTGCCCAATTGCTCAATTTTTGAGCAAAATTGGCAAAATTGGGTGACATTGGTCACAATCAGGATAAATTTGCAGGAAATTGGTCAAATCAGGATCAATTTGCAGGAAATTGAATGTCAAAATTTGGGGCTTTTGATGTAATTGTGCAATTAAGCACTCATACATGTTGTATGATGTGAAAAATCGCACATTTGGGCAAAATTGCAGCAAATTGCAGTGCAAATCAAGGGGCTTTTGTGCCGATTTGGTTGATTTGCATGCAGGCAATCGCATTTGATGCTGTGGATAATGTGCTGATGCCTTACAAGCACTCAATGTGCCTGTAAGTCAAGGGGCTTTCATGTATTGGATGTATATGTGGCCAGGGGGAAGCATCGTGAACACTCTGGATGCCTTCATGTGCGTCAATGTACCATGTATGATCAGAAATTGATCTTAAATCAAGGGGCTTTTCAAGTTTGAATGCTTGTTGAGCTTGGCAAAGCAGCAGGCAAGACATTTATGCCTTGAATCCTCAAAAATCAGCTTGCAGTCAAGGGGCTTTTGCCCAATTTCTGTTCGGGACTGTTTTATGCAGTGTTCGGGACTGTAAAAGTCTGATTTTTACTCATTTGGACAGCCAGGAGAGCATTTATTGCTACTGTACCTCCTGGTACAGATTTGGCACATCTTTGTGCATGTTTTGGCATGGCTGTACACTGTTTTGAGTGACCAAAAGGTTCAATTTCAGCTGCTGAACTTGCCGGTACAGGTTTGGTACATCATTGGTGAGCACTTGGTACTGCTGTACAGTACTTTGGAAGGGCAAAAGAGCACATTTAAGGTGCTGTCCAAAATCTGCAGCAACCAGATTTTGGTGATTTCATCACAAAAAGTGGGAGAAAAGTTGCATTCTTGCTTCCGCAGTGGGAGATAAACTTTGGGAGAACAACTGTGAGCACTTTGTGTGCTTTTGGTGCAGTGTTTGCACATTTGCAGGGAGTCAGGCATTAAAGGTTGCATTTTGCTATGGCAACCACAGGTGAGAGCTCTTCATTGCTTCACATCAAGAAGCTTGAAGGCTCGCATAATTATGATATTTGGCAAACCCAGTGCTACAATGTGTTGCTCTAGAAAAAGCAGCACAAGCCTATCAAAGAAAGGGGTGTAATGCCCGCTTCTCTTACTGCTGAAGAGTGGGAAGATATGGATGAGCTGGCAAGATCTACTATCATGTTGTCTGTGTCAGATTCATTACTTTTCAGCATTCGTGAAGAGAAGACAGCTTGGGGAATGTGGCAAGAGATTGCAGGACTTGTATGCCCAACAAAGTGCCTCAAGCAAAGTGTATTGGTTGAAGAAACTCATAGGCCTTCAGATGAAGGAAGGGGCTTCTATGACAGCCCATCTAAATGAGTTTAATGGTATTGTCAGCCAGGTCATAAATCAAAAGTTGGCAATGGACGATGAGTTCAAAGCCACCTTTTTGTTATGCACTTTGCCAGAGAGTTGGGACACATTTAGGACAGCCACTAGCAATTCGAATGCTATGCTGTCATATGCAGATGTTGAGGGTGCTCTTCTTCAAGAAGAGATGAACAGGAAAAACAACTCTGTTGGAAAGTCCAATGCAATGAATGCACGTGGGAGATCCCAGCAAAGGGGAAAAAGCCAAGAAAGGGGAAGGAGCAAGTCTCGCTCCAAAAAGGATTTGGAATGCCATTATTGTGGCAAAAAGGGACACATTAAAAAGCAATGCTACAAATGGAAAAATGATCAAAAAGAAAAGGGAAAAGGCAAAGACAAAGAGAAGGATGAAGCCAAAGATGTAAAGCCAAAAAGCAAAAGTGGAGTCAAGATTGAAGAAATCAATGTGTCACATGCAGGTGGCAGTGAGGATGAGGTCCTATTTACTTCTTCACTTGATGCCCATTCACTTCTTACAGGTGGTCATGGTATGCACTCATGGATCATTGATTCAGGTGCCTCCTTTCATGTCACAGGTTGCAGAGACTTGTTTGTCAGGTATACTGCTGGCAATGAAGGAGTGGTTTATTTGGGTGATAACCATGCATGCAAGATTCTTGGCAGAGGTGATGTGAGGCTTGTGTTTTCAGATGGCTCACAGCTTATGCTCCATGATGTCAGGCATGTGCCTGAGATCAAGAAGAACCTGCTTTCTACTGGACAGCTTGATGATGCTGATTATGTTACCACATTTGGTAGTGGAAAGTGGAAGATTAGTAAGGGCTCACTGGTTGTTGCCAGAGGCTCTAAGGTGGACACTCTTTACTTTATGCATGCAGGTGTTTGTCACCATGCTAATGTAAATGCAACCGAGCTGCTGGAAATTTCTATGTGGCATAGCCGGTTGGGACACATGAGTGTCAAGGGAATGGAGCAATTGTCTCGTTTGGGTTACTTGCCTTCTCTAAAGTTTTCAAGTTTTCAGTTTTGTGAGCATTGTATATATGGTAGGCAACTACAGTGCCCCCACAAGAAAGCTCTTGGACAGAAAGATGCTCAGTTAGAGCTTGTGCATACAGATGTATGTGAGATGCCTCAGCTTTCTTTGGGAGGGGCAAAATACTTTGTGTCTTTTATTGATGATGCCACACGCAAGGTGTGGGTCTATCCTCTTCGTTTGAAGAGTGATACATTCTCAGTGTTCCAGAAGTTTGTTGCTCATGTTGAGAATCAAACTGGTAAAACACTGAAAGCTTTGCGTTCCGACAATGGTGGAGAGTATATGTCCAAACAGTTTCAGGATTTTTGTGATGCTAAAGGCATCAAGAGGGAGCTCTCTACTCCTTATGATCCTCCACAAAACGGGACAGCAGAGAGGATGAACAGGACCATTCAGGAGAAGGTCCGTTCTATGTTGTCACATGCTGCATTACCTCATGGTTTTTGGGCTGAAGCTGTTATGACAGCCGTTCACCTTATAAACAGGTCACCTAACACGAGGCTTGGTGGGAAAGTGCCAGAAGAAGTATGGACAGGGAAGCCTCCGTCATACAAGCACTTGAGAGTGTTTGGTTGCGTTGCGTACGTGCACATACGCAGGGAAATGCGCACCAAACTTGATCCTAAGTCTCACAAATGCATATTCCTAGGATATGGTGACAGAGGTGAAATGGGGTATAGACTTTGGGATCCCATGAATAGAAAGATCATACGCAGCAATGATGTCATTTTTGATGAAACATGCATGTATAAGGAGCCTGCAAGGCAACAGGAGCCTGGCAGAGTCATCTTTGATGATGATGGACATCATGGACAACAACAAAGGGCTGTAAATCAGCCATTACAGCAGGAAAACCAGCCCTTAAATGGTGCTGAAAATGGTCCAAATGGACAGCCAGATATGGCAGAAGATATCCCTATGGATATACCACAGTTAGAGGAGATACCGGGCATGATATTTCAGCCTTATGGCATGGAACAGGAGCCACCAATGGGTGATATGCAGGCTGGACAGCAACCTGCAAATGATGGTCATTGGGTACGGAGGTCCACTAGACCCTCCAGAGCCCCTGACAGGTTTGTTCCAGGGGTTGACTACTTGATGCTCACTGACTGTGGGGAGCCCTCATGTTATAAGGAGGCTTTACAGAGGGCAGACAAGGCTCTTTGGGAGCGTGCCATGAAGTCAGAGATGGATTCTCTGCATAAAAATGGAACTTGGAAGTTGGTGCATTTGCCTGCAGGCAAGAAGGTTTTGCCATGCAAATGGGTTTACAGGCTCAAAGTTGCACCAGATGCAAAGCCAAGATACAAAGCCAGGTTAGTGGCTAAGGGCTTCAAGCAGGAATATGGTGTGGACTTTGATGAGATCTTCTCTCCAGTGGTCAAAATGACCACACTTAGAGCTGTGTTGGCTTTGGTTGCGCATGATGATCTGGACTTGATTCAGATGGATGTGAAGACTGCTTTTCTTCATGGTGATCTCCATGAGGAGATATATATGCAGCAGCCAGAGGGTTATGCAGTGAGTGGAAAGGAGAAGCTTGTATGCAAGCTGAAAAAGAGTCTTTATGGGCTCAAACAGGCACCAAGAGAATGGTATCATAAATTTGATACATTCATGAAATCTCAGAAATTCAGGAGAAGTGACATAGATCACTGCTTGTACACCAAGAAAGCTTTGGATGGCAGTCTATTGATCCTCATCTTGTATGTTGATATGTTGATTGCCGGGAAATCTCGTAAGGAGATGGATGCCTTGAAGCAGAGGCTGCATCAAACCTTTGATATGAAGGATTTGGGTGATGCAAATCACATCTTGGGTATGCGGATACTTCGGGACAGAAATCAGCATGTGTTGTATTTGTCTCAGAAGGAATACATTGGCAAAGTCTTGCAGAGGTTCAATATGGACGGGGGGAAGAAGACTAGTACTCCTTTACCTCCATATGTGAAACTCAGTGCTATGGACAGCCCACAGTCGGATAGAGACAGGGCTGATATGGCCAAGATTCCGTATGCTTCAGCATGTGGCAGTCTCATGTATGCCATGGTTGCTACTAGGCCGGACATTGCATTTGCAGTGGGAGTGGTTTCTAGATACATGGCCAACCCTGGCAAGAAGCATTGGGAAGCAGTGAAAGGTGTCATGAGATACCTGAAGGGCACACAGGATTTGTGCATTTGCTTTGGCAAACAAGATGCATTAGTGCATGGTTACACGGATTCGGATTATGCCGGTCATCCAGATAACCGGAAGTCTACTACCGGTTATGTATTTACATTCACAGGAGGTGCTGTGTCATGGATATCCAGGATGCAGAAGTGCACTGCCTTATCTACTACAGAGGCCGAGTATATTGCAGCCACAGAGGCTTGCAAGGAGGCATTATGGCTATCTCGGTTAGTGGTTGATTTGGGCTATACAGGGGATATTCCATTGTTGCATTGTGACAGTCAGAGTGCCATCCAGTTGGCAAAGAACCCTGTCTTTCATGCAAAGACGAAGCATGTGGATGTGAAGTATCACTTCATCAGAGAGGTGATAGAGAACAAGCAAATTCAGCTTGTTAAGATTCATACGGATGACAACCCGGCTGATCTGTTGACAAAGAGTTTGCCTCCGGAGCGGTTTGCTCATTGCAGACACTTGATGGGCATTGGATGAGGCCATTTTCAGCCTTGATATGGCCTTGTATATTATCATGTACATGCTGATTTTTTCTTTACCTTTACTTAAGGGCACTTTGCCTTTAAGTGGGAGGTTGTTGGGGTAAAGGCGTTATGCCCACCCTTATAGTGTGTACAAGCCCATAAGTTATAGTACATAGTACACTTAGTACTTTTAATGTACTAAGTGCACTATGTGTACTAGTGCAATATACATGTGTGATAGGGGAGTCACACACTCATGCCTCATGAGTTGACTTATCCCCACAACTCTCTCTCTCTCTCTCTCTCCCTTGCTTCTCTGTGTATGTCTCCCACATAACTCTCTGTGAAGAGTGGGAAGATATGGATGAGCTGGCAAGATCTACTATCATGTTGTCTGTGTCAGATTCATTACTTTTCAGCATTCGTGAAGAGAAGACAGCTTGGGGAATGTGGCAGAGATTGCAGGACTTGTATGCCCTGGACACTCTGGATATGGGATTAGACAGACGCTCACAGGATGTGGAGTGCACAGAGTATGGGAGATATTTGGTAGATATGGGGACTGCACATGGGTTAGCCATACTTAATGGCTTGCAGAGGTTTCCGTCAGCAGCTCGATTTACTTGCTTTCCACATAGACATGGTGCTAGCACAGTGGATTATGTTATGGCTATGCCCAGCTTTGTTTCATGCATTGAGGACTTCACAGTTGGATCTCGGCCCATTGGGGTAGTAGTGGATCATGCATTGTTGACATTGACTATCTCTTTTCACTTTACCACAGCTCAGAGGACACGAGGGGCAAATCACACTCGATATACTTTTACCTCAGAGACTGATGCTGTCTACACAGATGGGATTTATAGACGTCTGTACACAGAGGAGCCAGGGAGACCTTTGGAGGAGTTGACCCATATACTGACAGAGACTTTACATGATGCAGCGAGAGAGGCATATCCACATACTCAGCCTGGACAGAGACAGCGTTCTAGATGTATGCCCCAGAACAGCTGGTATGATGAGGAGTGCAGAGAGACCAGAGCCCGACTGCAGCGGGAGGTTGCTTTGGGAGTCACTACTCACCGACAGTCACGTATTGCCTTCCGACGCCTTGTGCGAAGGAAGAAGCGGGCCTTCCTTGCTCAGCTAGAGCAAGAATTATACCAGCTGTTCTTGAGCCAGGATTCGAGGGAGGCTTGGCGTCTGTTTCATGAGTCCTCCCCTGCTTTGGCCATCACTTCTACAGAGGTCTGGGGTAGTTATGCAGCATCTCTATATACAGTTCCTGGACAGACATCTTTTCCTGACCCACCAGCACCATGCCCACAGACATGTACTTTCTTTACCGCAGAGATGGTAAGGAAGGCCATTGATAGGATGAAGACTGGGAGAGCATATGATCATGATGGATTGGTCGCTGAGCACTTTATTCATGCGAGAGACATGCTGGCAGAGCTTCTAGCAGTGATGTTCAATCGTGCTATGTGCGAAGGCTTACCCGAGACTTGGAGTAGGTCCACCATCGTGCCTATCTTCAAGTCAGGGGACCCTATGGAGCCAGGGAATTATCGCACTATTATGATTGGTCACACACTAGCACGATTGTATGCATCCATTCTTGAGCAGCAGTTGAGTAGATGGGCAAAGAGAGTTGGCATTCGAGCAGAGGGACAGGCAGGGTTCAGGAGAGGTTTCTCTACTCTTGACCACATCTTGACTCTGCGGGCCATTATTGAGGAGGGCAGGTCGCATGGGCGACGGATTTATTGTAGCTTTGTGGACTTCCGCAAAGCATTTGATACAGTGCCCAGAGCCAGATTGATGAGGCGATTACAGGAGATGGGGGTACCCACAGAGCTCATATGGGGGATTATGGCTTTATATAGATCAGTTGCAGGACAGGTACGCACCCCAGAGGGGGTTTCTACTTTGGTTCACTCCACTATAGGAGTGAAGCAAGGTTGCCCGTTATCTCCTTCATTGTTTGGTATGTATGTGGATGAGGCTTCTGACTACATTGAGAGATTGGGGGACAGAGGAGCCCAGCTAGCAGGTACATGGATCCCACTATTGTTATATGCTGATGATATTGTGTTGATCTCTGACTCCCCTGAGGGTATGCAGCGTCATCTGGATGCTTTACATGAGTTTGCACATGATAGTGGATTGTCTGTCAACCTTGGCAAAACCAAGGTTATGGTGTTTAACAGCACGCCACGGTGGGTTAGGCGATCAGCTTCCACATTTACATATGGGCAAGAGATTGTGGAGTATACAGATGCATATACATATCTTGGGGTAGTATTCAGTGGGCCAGTGTTTTCGATGAGGAGAGCAGCAGAGACTAGATTGACTAGAGCACATGCAGCCCTGGGTGGTTTGGAGAGGATGTGTTCGCAGGTTCAGTTTCAGGAACCTCGAACGAAACTTTGGCTTTTTGACACTCTAGTGACATCAGCTATTCTTTATGGAGTGCAGATATGGGGACCTTCAGTGGGCCATCACAGCGCAGGCGGGTGGAGAGGTATGGAGAGGCCTTTGGTATCTATGATTGCTAGGATTATTAGAGCCAAGGCCGTGGTACCTCATGAGATTATTCGAGCAGAGCTGGCGGCTGCCCCTCTGGTGATTGAGGCTCTTACGAGATCAGTCTCCTACATACATGGCTTGTGGGATCTCCCCCGAGACAGATATGCACGCCTCGCCTTGGAGTCCTCCCGACAGTTAGCTTTACAGGGAGACACGGCTTGTTGGTATGGACAGATGACATCTTGGTTCCAGGCACATGGTTTTAGCATGGACACATTGCCTCCCTTCCAGTATTCTCTGGAGGCACCCTCTCTCACTCTCACACGGACAGAGATTACCAGACTCATCCGTCAGGATTTAGTTCAGCTGGACATTAGGAGGACATGGATACAGCCGACTGAGGAGCTGGGCACGAAGATGGCTTTCTACAGAGAGCATTTTCTTCAGCTCACAGCAGATGGTTTTGTGATCAGACCCAGTTACATGGATGTACACTTGTCTCATGCAGTACGATGTGCTATTGGTCAGATTCGCACATCCTCACACCAGCTTGAGATTGAGATTGGCCGATATAGAGGTATACCAGCTGAGGCCAGGATATGCCGAGTATGCCATGGGGAGCCAGAGACAGAGCTGCATTATATATGCCATTGTACTGCATACTATGAGATACGTGGTCGTTTCCACTGTTTATTCAAAGAGGGTTTTGGACCACTTTCCAGAGTCATGGGGTACCAGGACCAAAGGTGTTTGGGATTGTTCTTGCTTGAGCTGCGGAGACATAGAGATAGCCTGCTTAGGCGCACAGAGAGCCAGACTCAGAGGCACATTACAGACTTCTTTAGTCCAGCCATCACTGCGCCAGATGGACCACAGCAGCAGCAGGACATGGATACCGCCCACACCAGGGGTACACTGATTGATCGTGCGATTGAGCTTGGGTGGTCCAGACGCCCACGACTACGGAGGAGGGCATCCCAGCATAGACGGAGGTTGCAGCGGCGGATTCGGATTATTCTTGCGAGGCATGCGGGACACCCAGTCAGGGTGCTGACCACAGAGGATATTGAGGAGATCCGCCAGTGTCCGATGCGGCACATATTATGAGATGGAGGCACCTCCATAGTGTACCCCTCCGTCCCACATGATATTGTATCCCCTCACTATATTCCACTCACCTCCATAGCGTACCCCCCCTCACTATATTCACACCCTATAAGGGTTTCTGTTTACCTTCCAGTTCCAGTTTCATTTTCTAGGTGCCAGTAGTATCATCTTTATTTTTCATTTTCTGGGTTTTTTTATCCAGACATTGTATCAGTTCCACCATGATGTAACTTTTGGTCTCATAGGTCATTATGGCCTTTTGAAGACGTTAATATAACATTTCATTTCATTTCTCTCTCTCTCTCTCTCTCTCTCTCTCTCTCTCTCTCTCTCTCTCTCTCTCTCTCTCGTCACCGGAAACAGCAATTTGAGCAGAAACTAAAAAGGTTATGAGCCTCTCTATTGTGTGCAACCCACCAAACAGGAGCACCTTAGAGCAATGGAGAATCACTGTGAGCACACCACAAGAGGCAATTTCTGTATAGGTCTCCTGTATGACCAGGGTAAGCACCGGAAGCAGATACAACTGGCACGTGTGTGTACAGCATCCTAGGAAGATGCAGGTACAGCTGTATGGAGTGTAACGTGCAGAAGCTCACAAGCAAGATTATACTTCAGATAATGAATATTCAGCACCTTGGTTCCCAAACGATTGCACAACGTAGCGGGGGGAGAGAGAGAGAGAGAGAGAGAGAGAGAGAGAGAGAAGAGAAGAGGCAGTAAGGCACAGTACACGCAATTTTGGGTCCCAAATACCCTCTGCAGGGCCCCCACCAGGATGGTGTACTTGCTTTATTGAATGATGAGAAAAAGACTCAGTTCTGTAGATCTTCTCTTGGCTGTAGACTTTCAGCCTGCAGATGATCTGATTCTTGACCCCTTCAATCTTCACATTTTCTTGAGGAGTTCCCTTGGCTATCCTACTAGCCCTTGAATACCTTTAGCACTTTGTGAATTTGTCACATGCACTCTGCACTCATATGGTAGATGCGCCTGCAGCCGCTTCAGCCGACAGCTCTGTCATGCAGCCGACAGTGCATCCTAGTCCTTCTCCAAGTCCACACTAGCTAATTTGCACTCTATGCTCCATAATCTTGGTTCTATTTGGTTCTCATACTCTTTATCTGGCTGCCTCTTCTAGACCAGCATCTGAGAATGTCCATGGCATTTTTCATGCACATGACAAAAGGAGTCATTCAAAACAGCTTGAACTAAGGCAAATACTGTTTCCACTTACCTTGCTAGTCGTGAACATAACACTTTAGCACGTCTAACACCAATTGATAGTAAATCTCTGTCTAGCCGTCCGTCTGTGGGTGGAATGCCCGGAAAAGTTCGACTTAGTTCCAAAGTTATCACTCCAGAAATGAATGGTAAACTTGGCATCTCCATCTGACACAATGGTCCTAGTAGGTATGCCACCTATGAGGTACCAATGCCTAATAAACAACCTAGCAACATCTTTAGCAGTTACATTAGCCCTACAAGGAATAAGCATAACAAATTTGCTAAAACGATCAGCAATCGTTAAACACTAAGTATTACGCTTACCCGGACTGGGAGACAAGTTCGTCACCATCGAAATGTCTTGAAAAGGTCCTTCGGGAATGGGTAAAGGCTGTAACAACTCTATCTTCTTCCCACGAGGAGCTTTCACCTTTTGACAAACCAGACATTGGTACACATGAGTGAACACATCTCACCTCATTCTTGGCCAATAAAACTGCCGCTCTAACTTCTCCAGAGTCAAGTTCATGCACCTATGACCACCAGTGATAGCATTATGGGCATCGTGGAGAAGAGTTGCTTGGAATTGTTTCAACACACAAAATCGACCTTTGTATAAAAACCAACGATCGTATATCAAGAAATGGCATGGTCCTGTGGCATCCAATGCATGTTCCCACTCAGTACCAAATTTCACGGAATGCGCGTACTAGTGCTTCATGTCATCTATTCATGTACCAGCAAATTCTAGTCGAGTGGACTGGATGTGGGACACAATTCCTTTCCTACTCAAGCCACTGGGTTGGCCTTGCCCGGAAGATACTCGATCATATCACCAAACTGTTGGAGCGGTGCTGACGGTCACTCCAATTTGCGCTTGGCATCATCTGAAGCCAACACAGAACCTGGTGATCTCTGCGAACCTCAAAGTCGCACCCAAAAAGAAAATATTTCCAATGCGTGAGGGCCTATATCACCGTGAGGAGTTCCCGGTCATAAACCAAGTAGTTCTTCTCTACAGGGATCAACTTGCAGGACATGTAAGCTATGTGAGAGGGCAGCGGAAAGATGTAAACGAATGACAAAAAATGTTGAAGCTCCAAGTGAGAGATGAGAGAAAACAGCGAAAAGCTGAGGTACTAATCCTCAAGAAAAAGATGGACACAACAAGCCCGTAGGCGAGGAGTGGTCTCCGTAGGCGAGGAGTGGTCTCCATAGGCAGAGGGTTGAAGGTGCTCACCAAAAGACCAAAAGCGATAATGAAATTGAGGAGAAAGGTGATGGGGAGAAAACTGAATTAGGGTTAGGTTAGAGTTCATTCATGGGAGACATACACAGAGAAGCAAGGGAGAGAGAGAGAGAGAGAGAGTTGTGGGGATAAGTCAACTCATGAGGCATGAGTGTGTGACTCCCCTATCACACATGTATATTGCACTAGTACACATAGTGCACTTAGTACATTAAAAGTACTAAGTGTACTATGTACTATAACTTATGGGCTTGTACACACTATAAGGGTGGGCATAACGCCTTTACCCCAACAACCTCCCACTTAAAGGCAAAGTGCCCTTAAGTAAAGGAAAAGAAAAAATCAGCATGTACATGATAATATACAAGGCCATATCAAGGCTGAAAGTGGCCTCATCCAATGCCCATCAAGTGTCTGCAATGAGCAAACCGCTCCGGAGGCAAACTCTTTGTCAACAGATCAGCCGGGTTGTCATCCGTATGAATCTTAACAAGTTGAATTTGCTTGTTCTCTATCACCTCTCTGATGAAGTGATACTTCACATCCACATGCTTCGTCTTTGCATGAAAGACAGGGTTCTTTGCCAACTGGATGGCACTCTGACTGTCACAATGCAACAATGGAATATCCCCTGTATAGCCCAAATCAACCACTAACCGAGATAGCCATAATGCCTCCTTGCAAGCCTCTGTGGCTGCAATATACTCGGCCTCTGTAGTAGATAAGGCAGTGCACTTCTGCATCCTGGATATCCATGACACAGCACCTCCTGTGAATGTAAATACATAACCGGTAGTAGACTTCCGGTTATCTGGATGACCGGCATAATCCGAATCCGTGTAACCATGCACTAATGCATCCTGTTTGCCAAAGCAAATGCACAAATCCTGTGTGCCCTTCAGGTATCTCATGACACCTTTCACTGCTTCCCAATGCTTCTTGCCAGGGTTGGCCATGTATCTAGAAACCACTCCCACTGCAAATGCAATGTCTGGCCTAGTAGCAACCATGGCATACATGAGACTGCCACAAGCTGAAGCATACGGAATCTTGGCCATATCAGCCCTGTCTCTATCTGACTGTGGGCTGTCCATAGCACTGAGTTTCACATATGGAGGCAAAGGAGTACTAGCTTTTTTCCCCCCGTCCATATTGAACCTCTGCAAGACTTTGCCAATGTATTCCTTCTGAGACAAATACAACACATGCTGATTTCTGTCCCGAAGTATCCGCATACCCAAGATGTGATTAGCATCACCCAAATCCTTCATATCAAAGGTTTGATGCAGCCTCTGCTTCAAAGCATCCATCTCTTTACGAGATTTCCCGGCAATCAACATATCATCCACATACAAAATGAGAATCAATAAACTGCCATCCAAAGCTTTCTTGGTGTACAAGCAGTGATCAATGTCACTTCTCCTGAATTTCTGAGATTTCATGAATGTATCAAATTTATGATACCATTCTCTTGGTGCCTGTTTGAGCCCATAAAGACTCTTTTTCAGCTTGCATACAAGCTTCTCCTTTCCACTTACTGCATAACCCTCTGGCTGCTGCATATATATCTCCTCATGGAGATCACCGTGAAGAAAAGCAGTCTTCACATCCATCTGAATCAAGTCCAGATCATCATGTGCAACCAAAGCTAACACAGCTCTAAGTGTGGTCATTTTGACCACTGGAGAGAAGATCTCATCAAAGTCCACACCATATTCTTGCTTGAAGCCCTTAGCCACTAACCTGGCTTTGTATCTTGGCTTTGCATCTGGTGCAACTTTAAGCCTGTATACCCACTTGCATGGCAAAACCTTCTTGCCTGCAGGCAAAGACACCAACTTCCAAGTTCCATTTTTATGCAGAGAATCCATCTCTGACTTCATGGCACGCTCCCATAGAGCCTTGTCTGCCCTCTGTAAAGCCTCTTTATAACATGAGGGCTCTCCACAGTCAGTAAGCATCAAATAGTCAACCCCTGGAACAAACCTGTCAGGGGCTCTAGAGGGTCTAGTGGACCTCCGTACCCAATGACCATCATTTGCAGGTTGCTGTCCAGCCTGCATATCACCCATTGGTGGCTCCTGTTCCATGCCATAAGGCTGAAAAATCATGCCCGGTATATCCTCTAACTGTGGTATATCCATAGGGATATCTTCTGCCATATCTGGCTGTCCATTTGGACCATTTTCAGCACCATTTAAGGGCTGGTTTTCCTGCTGTAATGGCTGATTTACAGCCCTTTGTTGTTGTCCATGATGTCCATCATCATCAAAGATGACTCTGCCAGGCTCCTGTTGCCTTGCAGGCTCCTTATACATGCATGTTTCATCAAAAATGACATCATTGCTGCGTATGATCTTTTTATTCATGGGATCCCAAAGTCTATACCCCATTTCACCTCTGTCACCATATCCTAGGAATATGCATTTGTGAGACTTTGGATCAAGTTTGGTGCACATTTCCCTGCGTATGTGCACGTACGCAACGCAACCAAACACTCTCAAGTGCTTGTATGACGGAGGCTTTCCTGTCCATACTTCTTCTGGCACTTTCCCACCAAGCCTCGTGTTAGGTGACCTGTTTATAAGGTGAACAGCTGTCATAACAGCTTCAGCCCAAAAACCATGAGGTAATGCAGCATGTGACAACATAGAACGGACCTTCTCCTGAATGGTCCTGTTCATCCTCTCTGCTGTCCCGTTTTGTGGAGGATCATAAGGAGTAGAGAGCTCCCTCTTGATGCCTTTAGCATCACAAAAGTCCTGAAACTGTTTGGACATGTACTCTCCACCATTGTCGGAACGCAAAGCCTTCAGTGTTTTGCCAGTTTGATTCTCAACAAGAGCAACAAACTTCTCAAACACTGAGAATGTATCACTCTTCAAACGAAGAGGATAAACCCACACCTTGCGTGTGGCATCATCAATAAAAGACACAAAATATTTTGCCCCTCCCAAAGAAAGCTGAGGCATCTCACATACATCTGTATGCACAAGCTCTAACTGAGCATCTTTCTGTCCAAGAGCTTTCTTGTGGGGGCACTGTAGTTGCCTACCATATATACAATGCTCACAAAATTGAAAACTTGAAAACTTTAGAGAAGGCAAGTAACCCAAACGAGACAATTGCTCCATTCCTTTGACACTCATGTGTCCCAACCGGCTATGCCACATAGAGATTTCCGGCAGCTCGGTTGCATTTACATTAGCATGGTGACAAACACCTGCATGCATGAAATAAAGAGTGTCCACCTTAGAGCCTCTGGCAACAACCAGTGAGCCCTTACTAATTTTCCACTTTCCACTACCAAATGTGGTAACATAATCAGCATCATCAAGCTGTCCAGTAGAAAGCAGATTCTTCTTGATCTCAGGCACATGCCTGACATCATGGAGCATAAGCTGTGAGCCATCTGAAAATACAAGCCTCACATCACCTCTGCCAAGAATTTTGCATGCATGGTTATCACCCAAATAAACCACTCCTTCATTGCCAGCAGTGTACCTGACAAACAAGTCTCTGCAACCTGTGACATGAAAGGAGGCACCTGAATCAATGATCCATGAGTGCATACCATGACCACCTGTAAGAAGTGAATGGGCATCAAGTGAAGAAGTAAATAGGACCTCATCCTCACTGCCACCTGCATGTGACACATTGATTTCTTCAATCTTGACTCCACTTTTGCCCTTTGGCTTTACATCTTTGGCTTCATCTTTCTCTTTGTCTTTGCCTTTTCCCTTTTCCTTTTGATCATTTTTCCATTTGTAGCATTGCTTTTTGATGTGTCCCTTCTTGCCACAATAATGGCATTCCAAATCCTTTTTGGAGCG
Source organism: Cibotium barometz (assembly GCF_041138505.1). Taxonomy (NCBI): domain Eukaryota; kingdom Viridiplantae; phylum Streptophyta; class Polypodiopsida; order Cyatheales; family Cibotiaceae; genus Cibotium; species Cibotium barometz. The sequence continues at coordinate 32,327,727 of NC_141075.1, read as the reverse complement.
AGACTTGCTCCTTCCCCTTTCTTGGCTTTTCCCCCTTTGCTGGGATCTCCCACGTGCATTCATTGCATTGGACTTTCCAACAGAGTTGTTTTTCCTGTTCATCTCTTCTTGAAGAAGAGCACCCTCAACATCTGCATATGACAGCATAGCATGCGAATTGCTAGTGGCTGTCCTAAATGTATCCCAACTCTCTGGCAAAGTGCATAACAGAAAAGTGGCTTTGAACTCATCGTCCATTGCCAACTTTTGATTAATGACCTGGCTGACAATACCATTAAACTCATTTAGATGGGCTGTCATAGAAGCCCCTTCCTTCATCTGAAGGCCTATGAGTTTCTTCAACCAATACACTTTGCTTGAGGCACTTTGTTGGGCATACAAGTCCTGCAATCTCTGCCACATTCCCCAAGCTGTCTTCTCTTCACGAATGCTGAAAAGTAATGAGTCTGACACAGACAACATGATAGTAGATCTTGCCAGCTCATCCATATCTTCCCACTCTTCAGCTGTAAGAGAAGCGGGCATCACACCCCTTTCTTTGATAGGCTTGTGCTGCTTTTTCTGGAGCAACACATTGTAGCACTGGGTTTGCCAAATATCATAATTATGCGAGCCTTCAAGCTTCTTGATGTGAAGCAATGAAGAGCTCTCACCTGTGGTTGCCATAGCAATATGCAACCTTTAATGCCTGACTCCCTGCAAATGTGCAAACACTGCACCCAAGATGTGCAAACACTGCACCCAAAGCACACAAAGTGCTCACAAATGTTCTCCCAAGCTTTATCTCCCACTGCGGAAGCAAGAATGCAACTTTTCTCCCACTTTATGTGATGAAAACACCAAAATCTGGTTGCTGCAGATTTTGGACAGCACCTCAAATGTGCTCTTTTGCCCTTCGAAAGTACTGTACAGCAGTACCAAGTGCTCACCAATGATGTACCAAACCTGTACCGGCAATTTCAGCAGCTGAAATTGAACCTTTTGGTCACTCAAAACAGTGTACAGCCATGCCAAAACATGCACAAAGATGTGCCAAATCTGTACCAACAGGTACAGTAGCAATAAATGCTCTCCTGGCTGTCCAAAAGAGTGAAAATCAGACTTTTACAGTCCTGTACACTGCATAAAACAGTTCCGAACAGAAATTGGGCAAAAGCCACTTGACTGCAAGCTGATTTTTGAGGATTCAAGGCATAAATGTCTTGCCTGCTGCTTTGCCAAGCTCAACAAGCATACAAACTTGAAAAGCTCCTTGATTTAAGATCAATTTCTGATCATACATGGTACATTGGCGCACATGAAGGCATCCAGAGTGTTCACGATGCTTCCCCCTGGCCACATATACATCAAATACATGAAAGCCCCTTGATTTACAGGCACATTGAGTGCTTGTAAGGCATCAACACATTATCCACAGCATCAAATGCGATCGCCTGCATGCAAATCAACTCAATCGGCACAAAAGCCCCTTGATTTGCACTGCAATTTGCTGCAATTTTGCCCAAATGTGCGATTTTTCACATCATACAGCATGTATGAGTGCTTAATTGCACAATTACATCAAAAGCCCCAAATTTCGACATCCAATTTCCTGCAAATTGATCCTGATTTGACCAATTTCCTGCAAATTGATCCTGATTGTGACCAATGTCACCCAATTTTGCCAATTTTGCTCAAAATTGAGCAATTTGGGCACCTGTTCCTGCTCAATTGCTTGAATTGATAAGAAATTCGCAAAAAATTGAAGGCAAATACCTCTGAAATTTCTGATTTTTCTGAGTTTCTTGACTTGCAGGTTGAGACGGAGGCGGTGGTGGCGGCGACTTCGATGCTGGGCAGTTGCTGAAGCAGCTGGGCAGCCCCACCTGGCTGTGGGCAGCCAGTTGCTTGCTGGTTGGGCAGCCTGGGCAGCCACGTAGTTGTTCTGGGCAGCCAAGGTCAAGGGCGAAAGGGCCTAAGGAGGGGGGCTACGCTTCCGATGGAACGGAGCCTTCGCTCGACTGCCTCCCCTACGCACTACGAGTGCTCGCGCTGCTTACGCTTACGTCGGATATGTTTCGTGTGGCGCCGGTGACTTCGCTAGCTGCTCACGCTGAAGGGCCACCCGCTTGCGTTTCGATTGCCACACTCGCCTGGCTATGCGCCTTCGCTTCACTCGCCTAGCGCCTATACGCCCAGCGCTAATGCGCTTTGCAGCCCGCCTATCTTCTTCGCTCGCTTATGAGCGCAACCTGCTTTGGCTGCTGCGACTGTTGGGCAGCGTAGACTACCTGCTGGTTCTTCTCCTGTTGGGCGCAGCCTGTGTGGTGCTCCTGTCTTGTCCTTGCGACCAGTTGATGTAGGCGCCTCACCACATTCACACGAGCAAGCCTGCTTGCACAGAGATTCGAAGGGCACCGGCTCTGATACCAGTTGATGGGGAGAAAACTGAATTAGGGTTAGGTTAGAGTTCATTCATGGGAGACATACACAGAGAAGCAAGGGAGAGAGAGAGAGAGAGAGTTGTGGGGATAAGTCAACTCATGAGGCATGAGTGTGTGACTCCCCTATCACACATGTATATTGCACTAGTACACATAGTGCACTTAGTACATTAAAAGTACTAAGTGTACTATGTACTATAACTTATGGGCTTGTACACACTATAAGGGTGGGCATAACGCCTTTACCCCAACAAAAGGGAAGCAAATATATACTCTCCATATGAGCTGGCCAACTCCCTTGTAAACTCCTACACGACCTGAAAAATGGGAAAAATAGGCATAAAAAGCCATAAAAAGAGTGGGCAGCCACCGACGAAAGATGATATATGCTAACACCACCTCTCAGGTCCTCGGGGGGGCCCAAGGCCCAAGGAGTTGCCATGAATGCCAATAGTTGATTGAGATAATTCTTTCGTGAATAAGTCTACAATGTTGTCCTCGGTAGGACAATATTCAAGGATAATGTCTCCCTCCTAGATCCGCTCCCGCACAGAGCGGTACTCGATCTCTTTAGGCTTGGTCCGCGCGTGAAATACCGGATTCTTAGCAATAGCCAAGCAACTCTGGTTGTCGCATGAGATAAGGGTAGGCTGCTGCTGTCAAAAATCGATCTCCTCAAGTAGCTGCCGCAACCAACTCACCTCACAAGCAGCCGAACAAGCCACTCGATACTCCACCTCAATCGATGAAAGTGCCACCGTAGGCTACTCGTCCATGAAATTGCTCCTGATCTAAGAGTAAAGCCATACCCTATATGTTGGAAACAGGATTGCAAGAATGCGCGCACACACACACATAGTGGAGAAGCTCAAGGGAGCACACAATGAAATGATAGATAGATAATGAATGTGTGTTATACAAAGAAGATAAGTATACCCCAAGATGGATGTATACTAGCACAGGGGAAAAAACATCCTAAAGAGGGAAATAGGGTTGCAAGAATGCACGCGCGCATACACACACAAAGTGGAGAAGCTCAAGGGAACACACAATGACATGATAGATAGATAATGAATGTGTGTTGTACAAAGAAGATATGAGTGTATACTAGCACGGGAGAAAATACCTCGCAGAAAGAGAAAACGTGTCCCAGCTGGTACTAGTGTGTTCACACACACCACTACCAAATATGTCTACAAATCTCCCTTGGGAGTGATGATGTTAACAAGGAGTAAGTTTGCACTAGAAGTACAGAGATGTGCCAGGCTCTTTGGACTGTGATAGGGAGCCCAGACTAGTCCCCAAAGGGAAGTAAGTTTAAAGCTTTGCGAAACGCTTCAAACTTCTCTCATGGGAGAGCCTTCGTGAACAAATCTGCCAAGTTGTCCTATGTTGGCACATAAGCCAAGCTGATTTCCCCTGCGGAGCATCTTTCCCTGACATAATGATAGTGCACCTCAATATGCTTTGTGAGAGCATGAAAAACTGGATTCCTCGCAACCACCATAGCGCTCTGACTATCAGTGACAATGGTAGTGGCTGAGGACTCGCCAACACCCAAATCAGCAATAAGACACCTCAACCAAACACACTCGACTATAGCTGTAAACGTTGCCCTGTACTCAGCTTCATAGCTAGAAGTGGCCACAATGGCTTGCTTCTTGCTGAGCCATGATATACATGAATTCCACATGAATCACCAAGGCGAAAGCAAAAACCACTCATGGACACTCGTGTGTAACAACATCCAGTCCAGTCTGAGTGTGTAATGCATGTAGCTGTGATTTACCCTCCTTGGGATAAAATAACCCAAAGTGCTTGGTGCCCTTTAGATAACGGAACACCCGTTTGACAGACTACCAATGCTTTGTGCTTGAGCTATGCATAAATCTATTGAATATTGAGACCACATACTGAATGTCAAGCTTGGTGTTACACAAAAAGATAAGGCATCCAACAGCTTCTTGATACAAGCCAGCATCAAAAGAGTCACCTGCATCTTCAAGACTTAGTCATGACCTGGCTCCATAGGTGTAGCCACAGGTTTACACTCTTCAAGATTGAACCTCTTCAACAATATATCTATGTATTTCCTCTCCAGCATAACAATACCATCATTATGCTACCAAAACTCAATGTCCAAATAATAGTGCAACGGTCCAAGATCTGACATCTCAAAAGACTTCTCTAAATCAACTATAAAAACTGAAATATGATCATTATTAGGAACAGTGAGCAGTATGTCATCAACGTGTAACACGATGACCAATAAAACATCCTTAGTCCCCTTAATATAGAGAGTACTGTCGGTTGGGTTGTTGTAAAAACCCTGTGCAACCAAGTATGCATGTATTTTTCATACCATGCTCTGGAAGCCTGCTTAAGACCATATAAAGCTTTCTTCAATCTGCATGCTTTTGATTCTTGACTTTTCTGAACAAAACTACGAGGCTGAGATCATAGACCTCCTCATGCAAATCTCCATGCAAGAAAGCAGTTTTGATATCCAACTGCCGTACATTCCAACCTTTATGTGCTGCAAATGCAATGATAGTCCGCATGATAGTCATATGACATGTGGGCGCAAAGGTTTCACCATAGTCAATGTCTTTCTCTTGTGCATAACCCTTTACAACAAGCCTAGCTTTGTATCGCTCAACACTACCATCCGCTTTACATTTGAGCTTATAAACCCATTTCGTACCAATGGCCTTCCTACCAAGAGACAAGTCTACCAAATCCCAAGTATCATTTTTTTGTATAAAATCATACTCAGATCTTATGGCTCTGCCAAGGGTCGACAGTTCATAATCCTTTTTGACATGGGCAGTCCTGAGGACGCCATCTCTCCCCAGTTGGCTACCAACATGAGCTGTACCTTAGTGCCCTATCATTTGGAGGTAGATGGGTTTACACCTGGTCTCCGCACCCACATCTCTCAGAAGGCGCAGCAGTTTTCTTTTCAAGTTCAAAAGGCCTCCTTCCAGCGAGAATTCATTCTCTCTCCTCTTTTGGGATGTGACATGATCTTAGGAATCCAGTGGTTTCGTCAGTATGAACCTATTCCCAATTGGGGGCAGGACACCTTTATTATCTCTAAAGGTTTTCCTGAGCCTGTCATGATTCGGGGGGAAAGGAGCATTCTTGGCGTTCCTATGATTTCTCATCTCCAGGCCCGACGAGCTATGTGCAAGGGAGCAAAAGGAGCATTAATTTATGCTCAGACAGCTTCTATCTCATCAATAACCACTGTCTCATCATCTTCAGTCCCTCAGTTAGCAGATCTCCTTTCTCATTCAGACATTTTTAAGGATAATCTCCTTTCTCATTCAGACATTTTTAAGGATGATCTCCTACCCAGTATCCCACAGTTAGCAGAACCTCCTAGCAAGTTTCCCTCTTGTCTTTCCAAGACTTTCAAGGGCAAGCTAGAACAACAGTCAGTTCTCAAACATTTGATACATGTTCCTTATGGACACATTTTCACAGTCACCACAGACCACCAAGCACTTAAGTGGCTCCCGACGATGCCAAGTGCCCAGTGGAGTGCTCAGCACACTAGACAGGGTCAGCTCTTCCAACAAGTTGGAGGAATGATTAAGTACATCCCTGGTCAGCATAACCCAGTAGCAGATGTTCTTAGTAGAAAGACCAGCATCCCGACTAGTCAGGAGTCTACCATTCTCAACATCTCTGAAAAAGACTTAGAAGATCAGTATGTCGATTCCGCAGAGTTTGGTACTCAACCCAGTTTGACTCTCAATTTTGAGCCTGGCCATCATTCAGTTCACAGACAGGCTGTAAGTTTAGACGAGATATCCACTTCAAGGAAGGGGATGGGATCTCTCAGTGCATCATGAAACAAAGATTGAAACAAGTGGGCAAACATTGTCCCAAGCTTTCATTCCGTAGTTTTGGCCCTTTTCCAATAGTCAAAAAGTTAAGTGATGTCTCCATGAGGTTAAAATTGCCTACCAGTTGGACAATGCATGATGTTTTCCATGTTTCTTGGCTAAAACCATATGTTGGTCCAGAAGTGTTTGATGTTTCAGATGAACAACAGCCAGACGTGGTAGACGAAGCAGAAATTATTGAGCCTGAGCAGATCCTTCTTCATCGATGGAAGCATGGTTCCGGTCGACGGATACGTCAATTCTATACGAAATTCCGAGATCGAGGCACCCACGAAGCCGTATGGCTCGACGAGGAATTCTTCCAGGAGTACCCCCAGTTGTTGGCGGACTACTTGGAAGCCATGAACCTGCCGCCAAGCTAAGCAGGAGGGAATGTCACATGCACTCTGCACTCAGTGCATGGTGACAAGATGGCTCATCATCAGCAGTGCAACAGTTGTACAGTATTAGAACCCAGTAGGATAATATTTGTCATACGCCGTGACCCCATTGTACATCCTCAGTCCAGGATAAGTCAGGCACGAGCTACGTAGGTCATTCCTCAGCCTTAGCGGGTCAGTCAGTCAGTCAAGTCCCTTAACCCACTTGGAGAGAATCATTCATGCATGTAAAGTCAGTAGAAGCCTTAGGGTTTGCATCAAAAAGCACTCTGCATCCTGCATAATATGCATTCATATGCCTGTGCATCATTTAGAACATCCTAGAAGCCTTAGGGAATTTAGTAGGATTAATCTGGTATTTTTTTCATATTTTTTGGTATTTATTTAGCATTTATTGTCATTTATAAATATAAACTTTATTAAATAAATGACCAGCCAACTTGACCAGCCTCTAGTTAGTATAAATAGGCTTGCATAGGGCTTAGTTTCTCATTGAGTCTTCAGTGTGCTAAGAGCTTTCCTCCTCAGCCCTAGGAGTTCCCTTGCCTTCAGCACTAGACTAGTCTCATCCAGCCCTTGGAGTGCTTGAGTTTGCTTCAGCCAACCTTGGTTCTCCAACGCATGCATCTTCAGCAGCCCTACAGCCATAAGTGCATCACATCAGCCCCAAATCAGCATAAGATACCTGCGTTTTCTGCATGTGAACAGTCGCCTACTTTCAGCATCTATTCAAGCCAGAATTCAGTCTACAGCCCTGCGTTTTCTGTCCAGCATCAGCATTCAGCTTGCGTTTTCTGTCCAGCATCAGCATTCAGCCTGCGTTTCAGTCCAGCATCATCCCTACAGGTCTGCGTTTCAGTCTACAGCAGTTCTCAGCCCTGAATCATCAGTTTACATTAGTATCTAGCCTTCAGTACATCATCCAGTCATACACCAGCCCTCTGCTGAAGGTAACACAACATTCATAAGCATTTACAGCATTCTAACATAGCTTAGAGCAGTCCACCATCTCCTTTTCTCAGCCTCAGGTGTGCAGCCCTTCCTCATGTCCTTGGGAAGAGTGCATAGGCTCGAGATCAAATCATCGAGGTGTTTCTACAGCCATGTAAAGCTCAGCCAAGCTTCTGATCCTCCGAGATCTTGCGTTTGGCTTATCTACAATCCACGGTCATTCTCTCTAAAGAAATAAAGCAAATACTATCTCGTTATCGGGATAGGGGGCCCTTCAGTGGGTAATTCGGGACCCAATCTGGTGTACAGTTCTCATATCCCTCTCTCTCATATCTCTTTAAAGTTTGAAGTATTAAAGTGGATTGCTAAACTCACGAAACTCAAGATAGAGAAGACGGTGTGAGCATTTGTGTGACAGGATCTTCCAATACAAAGACTTCCGCTGCATATCACAACAGTCCCAGAATTCACCACAACAACAACACGCAGGTGGAAGAGGCCAATTCAGAGGCAGGGGGAGTCAAAGAGGTTGTAGAAATTAGCAAAGGCAGTATAATGATACACGTGGATGCTTTTACTGTGGTAAGCCTGGATATGTGCATGCAGATATAAGAAGCACACTGACATGCAAAATGGAAAATTGCAGCAAAACAACTATGCATCCTCGAGCAAAAACAATGAGGATAATGAAAGGTTGTTTGTTATGCAGCATGTCGTTAATGCCATGTCTGAAAATGTTGAAGCAGCACATAAAGATGATGTATGGTACGTTGATTCAGGTGCTTCGAACCACATGACAAGTCATGGAGAGTGGTTCAAGGAGATGAAAAACCTTGAAAGACCAGGTTTTGTGGAAACAGGGGATGACACTGCTCATCCAATTGCCCATGTTGGAGATGTGCCATTGTCTATGCAGGATGGCAAAGTGAAGTACCTTACAGATGTACTTCATGTTCCGCACATAACAAAGAGTCTGGTTTCAGTTGGCCAGATGATTAAGCAAGGTTTGCAGGTTCGGTTTAACCCTGATGGTTGTTATGTTGAAGACTTTAAAGACAAGTGCAGGTTGGTTGCAAAAGGTAACAGAGTGGGCAGAATGTTTACATTGAATGTAAACATGCCTGAAGTGAGTGCTGCGATATTTGCAAATGATTCCAAATGGTTCAGGAATTGTTACAGACACAGACATTTGGCATAAAAGAATTGGACATGTAAATGTGCAGAGAATGAAGTCTATGCAAACTAAAGGAATTGTGACAAGACTGCCAAAGTTTAAAGTTGAAGGTATGCAGAAAATATGTGAAGCATGCCAATTTGGAAAGCAAACAAAGCATGTATTTCCACGTGACAGAAATGTGAGCAGAAATGCACTAGATGTTGTGCATTCAGATGTATGGGGTCCTACGAAGACCATGTCTATGGGAGGCTGCAGGTATTATGTGACATTTATTGATGACCACACAAGGAAAGTGTGGGTATACTTCATGAAGGAGAAGGGTGAGGTGTTCACTCATTTTCAGAATTTCAGAGTTATGGTTGAAAAGCAAACAGGGAAATATGTAAAGTGCCTAAGGTCAGATGGAGGGAGAGAGTACTTCTCCAATGAGTTCTCTGAATTTTTGAAGAAGAATGATATTCGGAGAAAGTTTACATGCAGCTACACTCCGCAGCAAAATGGAGTTGCTGAGCGGAAAAACAGGCACATTGCTGAGATTGCGCGAGCATTGATGGGAGAGAAGAATATGCCGCATAGCTATTGAACCGAGGCTGTTTTTACAGCACACATCATGAACAGGACAACTGCAGCCATACATGATGTAACTCCAAACGAGAGGTTTACTGGCAGAAAACTTGATTTGTCTCATCTAAAAGTGGATGCATTGCATATGTGCATGTGCCAGATGAGCTGAGAACTAAGCTGGATCCAAAAGCTGAAAAATGTGTGTTTATTGGGTATTCCCTTGAGCAAAAGGGATACAGGTGTTATAACCCTGCTACACGTGAGTTGAGGGTAAGCAGGGATGTTTTTTTTTATGAGATGAGCAGCTGGTATGCTGCTAAAAAAGAAACTGTTGGGGCTGATGTGAGTGGAAATGTGGTTGCACAGAATGCAAGTCAGCAATCACAGTCTTTGAGTGGACCAGGAGAGTCCTCATCTAGTGATTCAGTTGATAGATCATGGAGTGGCAGGCTGCGTCATAATACCAGTCCTACAAATGTGATTAGTACATCACATAAAGGCAAAGAGAAAGTGGTTGAGCCCCTTAGTATGCCTGACATTTTTGCAGGGCATTCTCATGTTGATGGAGAGTCTCGTGGCTCAGAGATGAGCCTTGATGAGGATCTTGGGATACCAACTATGAGAACACCTGGTGTAAAGAAGGCTATGGAAGCCATGAATGCAAAGCTACGAAGATCTGGGAGAGTGAAGAATCCTGTGCAGAGGTTTACCTATGATGGTTATGTGGCACATCACTGTGCATACATGGCAAAAGTTGTACAGGTTGTAGAGTCCACATGCATTGATGAGGTTGTTGGAAATGTGTGTTGGGAGAAAGCTATGGATGAGGAGATGGATGCACTATATGGAAATGAGACTTGGGATTTAGTGCAATTGCCTGAAGGCAAGAAAGCCATTGGATGCAAGTGGGTGTACAAAGTAAAACATAACAGTGATGGAAGCATAAGCAGGTACAAGGCTAGATTGGTAGCCAAAGGATATGCACAGACATATGGCATTGATTATGAGGAAACTTTTAGCCCAGTTGCCAAGATGGCAACAGTGAGAGTTATGATAGCAGTGGCTGCGTCAAAGCAATGGTCTTTACATCAAATGGATGTAAAGAATGCATTCTTGCATGGGGATTTGCAGGAAGAGATGTATATGTTACAGCTACCTGGTTATGAGGATGTGAGTCACCCCGAGCATGTTTGCAGGTTGAAGAAAGCCTTGTATGGCTTAAAACAAGCACCAAGAGCATGGTCTAACAAGATTTCTGAATATCTTGTCACTATTGGCTTTCATGTAGCCAATGCAGATTTCTCGCTGTATATGAGACACAGTGATAGAGGGGTTGTGCTTGTTGTCATCTATGTAGATGACCTGATCATTACGGGGGACCATGATGCAGTGATCTTTGATGTAAAGATCTTGCTTAGATAGAAGTTTGAGATGAAGGATCTTGGGGAGCTCAGATATTTCTTGGGCATTGAGGTGATTAGGTCACCACATGGTATTGGATTACTGCAGAGACAGTATGGCTTGGACATGTTGTCCAAGTATGGTATGACAGGCTGTAAGCCTATCGCAGTGCCATTGGATCAGAATGGCAAGTTGAGTGCAGATTCAGGAGACATTTTGGAGGATCCTACTATGTATAGGCGCATAGTAGGAAGCTTGATCTACATGACGATCACCAAGCCAGATTTGAGCTATGCTGTTGGGTTGGTGAGTCAGTTTATGCAGGTTCCTCGGAAGCCGCATTTGGATGCATTGAGACGCATACTGAGGTATGTGAGGTCTACTTTGCATTGTGGACTATTTTATGAAACTGGGACAGAGATATGTGTACATGGGTACACAGATGCTAATTGGGCTGGTAGTATCTCAGATAGAAGATCTACTAGTGGCTTCATGTTTTCTTTGGGGAGTGCTGCTGTGACTTGGAGCAGCAAGAAGCAGCCTACGGTTGCTCTATCCAGTTCAGAGGCCGAGTACAGAGATGCTGCTATGGCAGCATGTGAGGTAGCTTGGTTGAGAAAGCTACTTACACATTTGGGTCTATCAGTGGATAGACAAGTTGTCATTTTCTGTGACAACATTAGCAGTATACAGTTGGCCAGGAACCCAGTTTTTCATGCTCACACGAGGCATATAGAGGTCCACTACCATTTTGTCAGAGAGAAGGTTTTGGCAGGAGTCGTTGACCTTGTTTATGTCAGCACACAGGATCAGGTCGCTAACATCTTTACCAAAGCATTGGGTACAGAGAAGCTCCGCAGATTCACGGCTTTGCTTTGTGTACATGAGATAGAGTTGAGCTCGAGGGGGAGTGTTGAGATATCGAGCTCATCTAGTGAGGCGGTGGACACTCATGACCCGCCTGGGGGATAGGCCCCACACTTACACCACTGGCATGGTTGGTGAGATCATGGGTGATATGCGGCCAGTGGGATGACAGGCTGTGTGACGGCCATTCTAGAGACTGGCATAGTTATAGCGCCAGCTCATTTAGTTGGGTTCACACTATAGAGAACCCTAGTATGTATTTGGTTGAGTACCTTTTCATATCGTGTGTACTCTTATCTTTGTATATGGTGTGTTGAGTGTTGTGTGAAGAAGAAGAAGATTTTCAACAACTCACCTGTGTTCTCTTTTAGGGTTTTGTGAGTGTGTGTGTGCTTGCAAGAGCTCAAGCTCTCTTCTCCCCTGCATCTTTTCATGTTCCATGAGTAGAATCAGATCCCAAGAATCAGCAATAGATAAAAGATCCATGTGAAAGGATCAGACTGCAAAGGGCAAAACACCCTCCTTGTTCTGCAAATACTGCAAAGAACACAAGCTCGGACAAAATAAACTCTGCTCAGGATCTCTGAAAAGATCACTGCTCTCCTCTAGAAAACTGGAAACTCCTGTCACAGAAGAAAGTCTCCACAAATACAAAACAGCTCCCGAAACTGATCCTCAAGTGAAGTAGCTGGAGAAAGGCCCCCTCTGAGTGTAGAAAACTCTTGTGGGAAGCAAAACGCAGCCAAAACACTGCTATCCACCAAAAATAGCACTCCACCGCCAAAAGAAGGCAAGGAACATGAAGAAACCGGGAAACCGTGTAGGCCAGGAACAAAACACAGGTATAGATGCTCCAAAATCAGCAAAATGCTGGCTGAAATCTGAAATTCAGAATCCTCCTCAAGTACCAAACTGCCTCCAAAGCCATAATCCAAACAAGAAACCCCGTTTGCAAGTGATCTATGTCCACTAGAGAAGAAAACGCAGCCAAACAAGGGCTACAAACCTGAAAATTCAGGTCAACTAGTGTCCACACCTCCTATGAGGAAAAACGCTGAAGAGAAGGTACCTTCGGGTCCAACAGATGAAGCCCAAGTGAAGGAAGAGCTACCAGCAAAATCGGTTCAGAAAAACGCAACAACCATGGCTGCAAATCTGAAAACGCAGGGGCTGAATATGGAAATGCTGAAGCCTCAGATCAAGAACTGCTGCAGAGAACAATCAGGGGGTGGGAGGGATGGCACAAGATAACCAGAAAGGATAGATAGGCAAAAGGGAGCCCAGAGAGCTCCAAGATCAGGGCTGGGAAAGCAAGCCCAAACAGGCCAAAAACCGCAGCCTATTTGGGACAGCTATGTTGCTATCCAGTCCTGAAAAAAAACACCTGAGAACCCCTGGAAGGTGCCACCAAGATGGGCAGGTATGCTGTCCAGAAAAAAAAACACCCTTGTCAGGCTGCCAAGAAGCTGCAAACTGATGCCCTGAAGAGAGGAAACTACAGCCCACTGAATGGGTATCAATCAGCCCTTGAAGAAACGCAAGCTTCAACGCATGAACACAAAAACACATATCTGTCCATGGGCGGAAAAACGCAGATATGAAGAGGTAGAGGAGGGAGCATCCAACGGTGAAAATCACCGGCGCTCTGATACCATGATAGAATGTGCAGCGGAAGAAGGGAAAGTGGAAACACATGAGAGAGAGAGAGAGAGAGAGAGAGAGAGAGAGAGAGAGAAAGATGGAGAGGAAACACAGGTGAGAACCTGCTCTCAATATCATCACCAAAAGGAATACATGTCCCGAGCAAGAGGGGAGAACCTCGTAAGTGAGGGACTGCAGCTAGACAAGCTAGGCAAGCAATGAATATGTGAGGAAGGCATGCTGCCTATATATACTACTACATGTAGGCAGTTGACTGGAGCAAAAGACCTCCACGACTGGGAAAAATACCCAGGACAATAATGGGGAATAAATATGGGTAAAATATGAGTGAGGGGTGACCAGCCCCTCTGACTAACATGGTCAGCCCTAGAGGCTAAAATAGGACACCAAATAGGAAGCCAGCAAGTAGGGGATAATGTCTAACAATGACACATCCCAAAAAAAAAAAATTTGATCATGAAAAACTCCACCTTTTGAGGGTGAAGCCGCAAATTATGGGCATCAATCAACCGCAAGGCCGTCCCCACATGCTCATCTTTAGTCTTGCTAAAGACCAAGATATCATCCAAGAAGATCCAAGAAGACAATGATCAATATCCCAAGGAAAGGCTGGAAGATCCGGCACATCATCCTACTGAAGATAGTTGGGGCATTCGTTAACAAAAATGGCATCACAAGAAACTCGAACAAACCAAACAAAGTCCAAAAAGATATTTTTTGAATATCATTCCGATGTATGTGAACTTGATGGTATCCAGATTTCAGTTCCAACTTGCTAAACCACTTCGCTCCTGCGAGCTTGTCCAACAAGTCATCAATGCAGGGCAGCAGGAGCTTGTTTTTAACAATGAGCTTGTTGAGCGCACGGTGCTCCACACACAAATGCATAATCCTGTCCTTCTTGACCAAGAGGACTGGAGCTCCAAATGGCAAGGAGCTCAGACGGACCAAGCCTTTGGCCAACATTTCCTCCAGTAGTTGAAGCCATCTCACAGGTCCAGTTGGTTACGACTTCTCTATCGATCTTCCCGTTGAATTGGGAGGCTTCGGAAGCTTCATTAATTGAGCTCGTTCCTCACGAGGCATGGAAGAAGAACTCGGCAAACCAGTAGTCCCCCCAACGTCGAGCCGGTAAAGGAAAGCGGGAACTATCCGAAGAATGTAGTGGTGATGGAGAATGATGACTTCTAGATTGGGAACAAAGCTCATCCAGTACATCCTTGCTTACATCCAAAGGAGTGAAGAATCCTCATCCATAAAGTTTTGCCACTTCGTCCTCCTATCGACTATGGGTAGGTGTAGAATGATGACTTCTAGATTGGGAGCGAAGCTCATCCAATACATCCTTGCCTGCATCCAAAGGAGTGAAAAATCCTCATCCCAAATGTTTTTGCCACTTAGTCCTCAAAATCGTCGACAACACTTGCTCTAAAGCACGGGCCCTTGTAGATTCCAAATTTGGAATACTAGGTGCTCGAGTTGCCGACTCCATCCCATCGAGATGAGCAGATATAGCCTCTAATTTAGCCACATGCATGTCCATGGATGCCTTCATGCCAAGAAGCAAATCAGTGAGTTGTGAATCCATGACAAATATCTAGTGATCAAGGACCAGGTGAGGGATTTCACCCCTGTGCAATGACGTAAGGGTTTGGTGGGGTAGGAAAGCACAATATATCTTAAAAATAACCCAGGTACAATGAGGAGAACCCAAATATTCACTTTTTCCAAACATGAACGCACATGGGTGCCACAAAAGAAAAGAAATTTGCAGGTTTCCTAGGTTTACCAACTGTAGAACACTTGCGCCTATGTGCTAGGGTTTTCCAGCTATAGAAAGAAGAGGTCCATGGAATCACACATACAGCACACAACAGTCCTAAACTATTGCTTTGTATTAGATATAAAAGGAAGTAATACAACTCAAATTCAAGTACAAAATGTGGCTGAGGATGAAGATGTCAAATCCAGCCCTATGACCTACTGTTCACTCTTGGCTAGCACTTCGCCTACAGAGAAATGCTCCATGAAGTAAAGCGCTAAGGAAAGCAAATATATATATGCACCAATGCTCCTAGTCGGCCACCATTACTGTTGTCGGCTATGTAGGAATTATGGAGGATAAGCATGAGATCCATTCATGATTATCAAGAGAAGGAAAGAGAGAACACAGACAACACGCATTATCAAATGAGAGGAGTACATGGCCTTTTTATAGGAGTTTAGGGAGGAGAAATGGCATAAGCAATGATGTCAGAGACCACCAAATCAAATAATATCCACCTCCTACATCTTCTCCACGTTTTTATGCTTTATGGCTACTTTTTGACCTCATAGATACATGTGTATACATGTACATACCATGATTTTTGACCTTGGCTTTGTACCATAAAATATATGTGACATTTCAAGCTAAGGTAGGGACAAGAGAAGGCTTAGTAAATGTGCTTCACCAAAGAGCACTTACAACAAGGATAAACAGTAGAAATAACCATAGGAAAATAGCTCATGTTTGGGACATTATTTCTAACAGGCCACCTATACCCGATTGCCATGTCATCACTATCATATCATCATTGCCATGTCATCATCTACGATGTCAGACTCTTCCTGTCAACTACTATTTGATGTCTGGTTGTGCCCCGCATACTCGTAGGTGTGTCACACCCAAACCTCTTCCTTTGGAACATAAGATCATTATTGATCTTATGAGTTTGGATCCCCCTCATGTCCGTCACTAGACGAGATTTACGGCAGCTCTTTAGACTTGTTATGCTTTGACATACCAGCATTCATTGTCCATCGTGTTTTCATAGCACACTTGACAGTTTCCGTGTTTCCGTGTTTCATGTCTTTCAGTTTTCACTTACATTGGCCAAATTGAACATACATGACCTCGAGCCCCGAAGAAATGTTGGGCTGGATCTTGCAGTTTCAGCCAATTTTTCATTTACACAATGGTCTGTTTAGGTATACAAATATTGTATCATCATTGGTCTCATGGGCCGCTTTGCCTTCTGGAGGCTCTAATAAATCTCTCTCTCTCTCTCTCTCTCTCTCTCTCAAGTCAATGGAGTTCTCGTCTTGTAAAAACTCTCTCTCTCTCTCTCTCTCTCTCTCTCTCTCTCTCTCACACACACACACACACCCCTTGACAAAACCAATGCCAGCACAGAAAGAGAGAGCTATGCCACACCTGGAAACGTGTAAAAAATTCCGGAACTTCCGGCGGTTGGACAACTGCAGGTGAAGAGACCACCATCGCTGCTGCTGCCTCCTTGAAGCATAGACGCTTACACTGGCCTTTGAGAAGACAATCTCCATGGCACCACCGACTACCCTTCGCTTGCCTTTCGATGTCTTCTAATGAAATGGCATAGCAGACCAAAGCTGGTTACTGATTATGGAGCGTCCACGTAGTATAGTTACTCGGTGGTGTGCATGAAGACAAGACTCAAGACTAGACATTCTGCAATTGGCTTGCTCTTGGGAGAGGGGGAGTAATTTTTTCTTAGGAGTGATATTTTTATATGTCCAAATTGAATTTAAAAAACAGACAAATAAGACAAATAGTGTATTTTTATCGGCCAGAATTGAATTTCTTAACCCTTATTTTAAAGAATAAATTTTGATACATTTTATTTATAAAAGCAACATCATGTGGTATACAATCTCATAATAGTAGCACTAAAATTAACAAGCAAGTTGTCCTTACTTTGATTGGTTTAAAAATTCTTGCCTTGAATTTTTTGAACATAATTAAATCTTTTATTCAATGATTAATACATAAACTATTTTCATAGATTTGAAAAATATTCAAAAACTCATCAAAGAAAAAGTTGAAAGCACTTAGAGATTAAATCACAAATGTAATTTTATTTTTTAATGTCTCACATCTCAAGATAGAAAAGGTATTCCAAATTTTCAATGTCTCAAGCCAAAGCTCATTCCTCGTTTGTAAAGGAGGGAGGTACACACATAATCCTACACTACAAGAAGACTACAAGAAGACATGCCTAAAAAAACATTATGATTTTTCTCTACACGCACACACACACGTGTGTGTGTGTGTGTGTGTGTGTGTGTGTGTATACACACATACATACATTCATACACACGTACACACACACATATATATATACATGCATACATACATACATACATGTGTGTGTGTGTGTGTGTGTGTGTATAGATATATATATACATATATACACACATATATGTATATATACATTCTACATAAATATATACATAGGTATATATGTACACACACACACACACACAGTGCTCCAAGCACTCCAAATCGTATGCCAAACCCCAAGGATTGTCCCCATTATACACATGCGGATCGACCATGATTGTCCCCACATAGTGCAATCACCCCAATGGAAAAAGCATTAGTTACCACGTCAATGAGCTAAAACTTGTTGAGTATATAAGGACTTATTCATACAGTCTTCCTTGGATGCCATCACAAGGCTTGAAGCTAAGTCGAGGACAATAGTCTCAAGGGAATATCCAAGGTTGTTAATAAGCAGAAAGCTCAAGCTTCCACTTCAAAGCAAGTAGCTAAAGAGCCTAAGACGCAACCCTAAATGTTGTAGTAGTCCCTAAAAAGACTAATGAAGCAGAAGCATAGGTCTAAAAGAAGAAGACGTCGAAGACCACATGGAAATGTAAGGGACAACAACATCGTGAGACTACCGAAAGTGGTTCGAACAAGAGCTCTGAAGACATCTCCCTTGTAGAGTAACAAGTTATCTCCTAGTGAAACATGCTCTTCCTAAAGAAAAGAAACCCATTGATTACAAATGTAACAAAGTGTTCTTAGGGTGCACATGCACATACGATGGGCCTAGGCACATGGGCTTAGGGTCTTGGGACTATAAAAGGCATGTGCTCTAGGAGTATTGTACTTTGGATATACTTTTGATACTCATTACACTTACTTTCCATATTCCTTAGTGCTAATCTCTCTAGCTTTTCCTAATCCAATCTAATCCAAGGCTAATCTAAAAGTTTCTTTCTTTCGTTGGTATCAAAACTCTAGGTTTAGATCTTAATACTTTGATTAGGAGATTAATCATTTTTCGGATTACTGTAAACTCAATTTTCTGAAATGCATTTTCTTGATCAGAATTAGTGTTAATCATTTTTGAAATTGATTTTTACACAATTTTGAGATTTGCTAATTTTTTGTTTTGATAAGATTAACAATGAAACTTGTGTTAATTATTTTTTAATTTGTATTAATCACTAATTTCATAATCGTAATCTACTTTACTGTTTGATTTCTTGAACTTCTTGATCTTCTTGATCTTGCTTTTTCTTGCAATTTTCTTGATTTTCAAAATTAGGATTTGTAGAGATTTTAGTAACCAATATTGAGTTATTTTCTTGCACTATCTTGCTTAGAGAGCCTAAAGTTTCAAATATCAATCCTTAAGGCCTTATTTCTTCAAGATTAAACCCTAGGAAGAAGAATGGGAGGTGAAGCCATGATCACCCCGATGAGCTTTGTCCAAAAAATAGCTCTTGTCGATATACTGAGGCTAGTTACAATTTGATGTCCCATAAAACATGATGTTCCCTTGGGAGACCCTCGCTAAAAGAAACCCCTACCATCATTACCACCACTATAACTGTTGGAATTAGGGTTGCAGGAAAGCACACAAAGCTTGGAGAAGAAGAAGCAAGAATGCACACAACACACAGTGTATTAGATTGTGTCAATGTACAAAGATAAGTTAGCCCTGGAATGATAGGCGTATATACAAGCTGGGGGAAAAAACCTCCTAAGGAGGGAAAAAGTGTCCCGGCGGTCCTAAGTGTGTTCACACACATCACTACCTATATATATGGCAACAAATCTCCCCTGGGAGTGATGGTGTGAACGAGAGCTGGCACTCATGTATAGGGAAGTGCCATGCCCGAAGTAGATCAGTCCACAAAGGGGAGCAAGCCCAAAGCTTTGCGGAAAGCTTCAAACTTCTCACGAGGAAGCGCCTTTGTGAAAAGATTGGCAAGGTTGTCCTGTGTTGGCACATATGCCAAGCTGATCTCTCTTGCTGAGAGTCTCTCCCTGACATAGTGATAATGCACCTCAATGTGCTTTGTGTGAGCATGAAAAACTGGGTTTCTCGCAATTGCCAATGCGCTCTGACTGTTAGTGTAGATAGAGGTGGCAGACTCCTGTCCAACACCCAAGTCAGCCACATAAGCCGTCTGAGCCACACACACTTAACCGTAGCTGTGAAAGCTGCCCTGTACTCAGCTTCACAACTAGAAGTGGCCACAGTAGGTTGCTTCTTGCTCAACCAAGATATGCATGAGCTACCGAGCATGAAACAAAAACCACTTGTGGACACTCTTGTGTCATAGCAACCAACCCAATCTGAGTCCGAAAAAGCATGTAAATCTGGCGGCAATGATCTCCCCTTGGGATAAAACAGCCCAAGATGTATGGTGCCACTCAAGTAGCGAAAGATGTGTTTAACTGCCTTCCAATGCTGAGACCCTGGGCTATGCATAAACCTCCTCACCTGTGAGACTGCAAACTGAATGTCCGGCCTTGTAATGCATACATAAATGAGGCAACCAACAGCTGTCTGATAGAGTGTGACATCAAAGTGATCTCCAACATCATGAAGACTCAACTTCAAACCTATCTCCATTGGAGTAGCAATAGGCTTGCAATCTTCAAGGCCAAATCTCCGCAACAATGTCTCAATATACTTTGTCTGACACAAAGCAATACCTCCATCACACTGCTTAAATTGTATCCCCAAATAATGATGCGAATGCCCCAAATCTGAAATCTCAAAAGAGGCATTCAAACCAGCCTTAAAATCAGCAATATGACTCTCATTTGGTCCTGTGAGCAGCATGTCATCGACATAGAGAGCAATGATTAGATGTACATCATCCACACGTTTAATATACAAAGTGCTTTCTGTTGGACTATTCTGAAAACCATGTGCAGTCAAATATGCATGTATCTTTTCATACCAAGCTCATGGAGCTTGCTTCAAATATGCATGTATCTTTTCATACCAAGCTCATGGAGCTTGCTTTAAACCATATAAAGCCTTTTTCAACCTGCACACTTTGTTTTCCTGCCCTCTTTGAACAAAACCACGAGGCTGCGATACATACACCTCCTCATGCAAATCTCCATTCAAGAACGTAGTCTTTATGTCCAACTGATGTACATTCCAACCATTATGAGCTACCAATGCACAAATGCTACGAATGGTAGTCATACGACAAGTGGAAGCAAAGGTCTCATCAAAATCAATGCCCTTTTCTTGAGCATAACCCTTTGCAACAAGTCTAGCCTTATAGCGATCAACACTGCCATCTGGCTTTCGTTTCAACTTAAAAACCCACTTACATCCAATGACCTTTTTACCAATAGGCAAATCACACAAAGACCATGTACCATTCTTCATTATAGCATCATATTCACTTTGCATTGTAGCCAACCAATTTTCTGATTTTTGTGCCTCATCAAATGAAAGAGGTTCTTCCTCTTCACACATACTAGACACAGCCAAAGCATAACAATATGATGCATAAGAGGCATGCTGAAAACCTGAAGCTGAAAACCTGAACGAGTATGACTAGACACAGGTGCATCAATTTTACTATCACGCAAGGTTTGCACCAGCCATTTAGGCATACCTCTAGCCTGCTCGTTTTCAGCCCTATCCTCATAAATTACATCTTGTAAATCTGCATCAGAAATAGGCTGATCTATGATGTCGTTTGAAATCTGCATAGGCTGAATATTTACCTCATTAGGACTTACATTTGAATTCCCACCTGTAAACAGAGGCAACAACGTATCAAATACATCCCGTGAGCTCACACCTATCTCTTTGGTACATGATAACAAAGGTTGCATAGCATCTTCCACAAAAACAACATCTCGACTAATCAAGATACGCTTTGACTGCGGATGATACGATCTGTAACCCTTGCTCTCAGCATTGTAACCAACAAAAATGCATTTGACAGCCTTATCATCCAATTTTCTACGTTATTGCACAGGCACTAAAGGCCTTGAGTAATCATCAATGAAAGTCACGAAGTACAAGTGTTTAATGATTTGCATAGGCCCACATACACATCACTACGTACAAGTTGCAATTTGCGAGTGGCCCACACAGAACCATCCTTTGGAAACGCAGAACGCTACATTTTGCCCAAAATACAGCCTTCACAAACATGTTTTAATGGTGCCTCAAGAGGGGGCAATGAAGCAACCATATCAAATTTCTGCAAACGCAGCAAACTAGCAAAGTTTAGATGACCAAAACGAGCATGCCATAGTTTTGCATCTGAAACTGCCTTTTCATCAGAAATTGCATTTGCTGAATCTTCCACACACTTGTCATAAGAATTGAGCCTATACAGTCCACAAAACAAGGTGCCAGATGCAATAATCGTATCACCAGAAGTCAAATCATGAACAGTACATCTGTCATCCACAAATTTGACTACAAGTCCAAGTCTAGCAAGCGCAGAGATAGACAATAGATTCTTCTTTATCCTTGGCACATACAAAGCATCTGAAAGTGTGAAAGCGCTGCCATTTACAGCAGTAAGCATAATTTTACCAACGCCCTTCACTGGGTAAGAAGCATTATTGGCACATGTGATAGTATTCCCATTAGAGACAGCCTCAAGACAAGTGAACATATCACGATGCGAGGTAATGTGCTTTGTAGCACCACTGTCAAAATACCAATACATCAGAGTCAATAGAAACTGCCAAACAATCTAGCTAACGTAACTTAATCGTAACTATTTGTATTGCAGGAATCCCCCGATCTAGCCTAGTAACCCCAACCGGCCCATGGGTTAGCCAACCGCCCAACCACACTGTATTGGTGGGATTCCTTTATAAAAATTTGGTTATGTTTTGCTCGGGTACTGAGGAAAAGAGTTTCTAGGCCCCCCCTGGCCAAGCAAAATTTAAGGTAGGCATTCCACTTACACACGCAATATGAAATTGCCATTATAACAGATTCGACTGTCTTTAAAACAATATTTCAATGAAATCATAGTATTACTAATCATAATCCTCCAAAATATTGAGTCCATAATTTTATAAAATATATCACCCGGACTCTCCGTTGAAGACCAGCTGGTCAATAAACGAGATCCAATATCAAAATTTAGTTCACAAAAGTAATTCTTTTCAGTTCATCCGTATCTTCCTCGACGTACGCATGGGTGCCCTAGCAACCCGCGAGCCCGTGCATCACCTGGTCAGAACCCTTTAGGATCCTACTTAGGTGTCCTAGCACTTCACTCAGGGGCCGCTTCGTTGGTCCTCGCCCATCGTATCGGAAGCGCACCATTTTAACCATACCGAGGCTGGACCTCGGCAGGCTTTGCCCGAGCAATGTCCCTCAATGACTCCCGCCAGCTATTGCAACGAGTCTCTTCTTAGTTAAACACATACCAAATGCTTCCTCCAGCATTCTAGCTTAAAACAATCCTTTAAAAGAAAATAGAGGTTCTATGCAAGTAGAATTCCTGGTTCGAGATTGGTTCCACACAAAACCCTTTTCCCTTAATCCAGATTTTCTTAATGAGATCTCTCATCAGGGTAATCTACCCATCATTTGACTGAATTTCTAACTAGATTCTTGGTGATTTCGGTTTAACAAGGGAAAACTACGCTAATTCAACAGTAGTCTATTCTTTGTGTCAAGAATTGGAATTGGTCATCACGAGGTTTTTTTTTTCTTGATTCAGATATTCGAGAGATGGGCAAGTAGTTCACTGGCCACCATTCTCACAGCTGTGGTTTAACCAAAATTATTCGGTTTACTTCTAACTTTGATTCCTAAGGATTTTCTTCAGAGACATCTACTGAACTTCTAACCGTAAGGAAAATTCTAACTTTATGAATTTCATTACTTCCTAACCATAATAAATTAAGAAATGGTTCTATATGAGAATATCGGGTTTTTATAAAAATACTCTTCTTCCATTAATCTAATTTTGGGTAAATATCAATTTGGTGATTTATCCACTTAAAATATCTAAGAATATTCTTTTCACCAATTTAATTATCAGCCCTAATTTTCTAGGTGGAATTATGGTGAAAATTCCTCTTTTGTCATCAAAATTTAATTTAAACCTTTCTCTACTTAAAATACCATAAACATTCTTCTTTTAATTAAATACAAATATCTATTTTTTTAATATGCTTAAAATTTCTCTTTTTGTATTTAAATGATTGAATTCCAAATGTCATGGGAATTCCTCTTGTATCATTTGAAAATTCTTATACATAAAATAAATTTATTAAAAAATTCTCTTTTTTAAATTAAATAAAAATATCAATTATTTTGAATATGCCAAAAATTTCTTTTTTTTTTGCATTCAAATGATTGAATTCCAAATGTCGTGGGAATTCCTCTTTTATCATTTGAAAATTTCTCATGCATAAAATAAATTTAGTAAAAATTTCTCTTTTTCTTAATTAAATAAAAATATCCATTATTTCAATTATGCCAAGAATTCCTCTTTTACCATTTAATTACTTGGATCTCAGTTATCATGGAAATTCCTCTTTTTTTCATACAAATAAATTTACCAAAAACTTATCTTTTCTTTTAATTAAATATTTATGCATAAATACTAAAAATTTATTTCCCATGAATATATTGAAACTCATTCTTTTTGCATAGGATGTCCAATCCTAGAATATGGTAGGAAGTCCTCTTTAGCATTATGCATAAAAATAAGATATGTATTTTTTCAGAAAAATTTACCATAGCTTCGCTGCTATTACTAATAATTTTTAATTTTTTCTAAAAGAATAAAACATTGTAATGAAAATATGATAGAAGATCTATTTTTAAGCTTAAATCTAGACTATGAATTTAAATCATAATTTTAACCATAATCATAAACTTAATTATAATTATTCCACTAGATTAAGCTAATTCCATTATTCCTCTTTTTCCAATTTGATAGGATTATCTCTTTCTCATTTAGAATCAATTAAAGTAGTTTTTTAACTACTTATAAATAATCTAAAAGAATTAACCCTTATTTTGTTAATACAAAATCATAAAAATATAATTTTCTTAATCTCTAGCTTAACAAGCCTAGAGTTTGGTTTTGAAATCAGAAAAAATCAAAGAGAAGAATTTTTTTGCTAAAGAATTAGTCATAGAAATGACTATTCTTTTTGGAGAGAGAGATATACATAAGAAAGCATTCTAAATGAGCATAAAGATTAACTTCTTCTTGATTACACATTAAGATTCTTAGGGAACACTTGATTTGAATTTAAAACAACCATTTAGAAGACTTCTCAAGCTTGAGAGGGGTTGAGAAGAGAAGTCATTTGAGAAAATTAACAAAAAACCATAAAATTCATTCTTACCTCAAGGATTAGCTTGTTTCTTTTTCTAGAAGTGAAGCCCCCAACCAATCAATTGGTTTAGCAAGTGGAGAAGAGAGCTCCAAGAGTTGTTGAAGAGAGAGAGAAGCTCCAAGCTCTCCAAAAGTAGAGGAATTTTACGGGATAATAGGAAATATGATTATTTTAATGTAATACTGGCATGGTATAGCTCACAGATGAGAATACAAAAGAATGAGGGTCTATTTATAGGTGAGGGAGGCTACTAACTGAGTCCAATTGGGTTCTAGAATTTTTCAGCTTCAGTTTGACTCAATTTGGACAAGATTTGGACCAGTTTGGCTCCCCTTTTGATCCAGTTTGATCCAGGAGAGAGGAGAGATAAAAATATCACAATTTTTTTGAATTAAAAACCCTTCCACACATGTGAAAGAGGTGCCTACCTCAAAGGTCCCCCTCTCCTTACCAAGGTGTTAAAAATTCATCATTTTTTTCAAAATATCTCTTTTTTTAAGTAATATCTCTTAATTTTTAACTAATAAACCTTGTACTCAGTCAACTCTTCATCTTATGTGAGCATTTACTCATTTTTGAGTATTTTCTTTTATTCTTTGGATTTATCTCATCCCAACACTTGGATTAATCCTATTGGCCCATTGGAACCTTAATTGGACCATAATCCAAAAAATTTTAAAAATCTAGACCCTTAGGCTAAGGTCCCTTATATCATTTTTAATTAATTCCAAATGCACCTTGGAGAATTTATTTTGAACTTTTGTTTCAGGGAAATATATTTTAGATATTAGGAGAATTTTTATATCTAAAAATATCTCAATATTGAATTATCTCTCTCTAGAATTTTTCTTCTCTCTAGGCAAAAACAAGAAAAAAATAATATTTTCTTGTATTCTGAAATAGGGAATGATTACAGGGAATTGAGATAAAAGATTATTCATTATTTAGGCTGAGGAGGAATCTTACACATAGTCATGCTTTTATTCCATATTGGAAATAATCCCTTAGAAGGGAAGTTCTATGTGATGTCTCCATGAACCATGCATGAAGAAATACTCCTTAGAAGGGGTTGGATGGGAAATAATAGATGCAACATTGTCTGGGACGCACGGACGACGACCTTACACTAGCCTTCGGCCAAGTTATTGTCCTGATGATAGATGAGAAGAGCTAGTACTGCTACTCCCCCATGCCAAGAACTTCCCCCTTCACCACCCACCATCATTCCATCACCACACTCCCACAAATCTATCCCCCTAAAAAAGAGGCTACTCATCATTCCAACCACATCAATGCCTCTCACACCCTCCTTACAACCACACTCGGCAGCAACCCACTCTCATATCGTCGTTTCACCAACTGCTGACCCACCAACCCACACTAACCCAACTAACATTTCTAACAAAACTAACACCACTCCAGTAGGTCTGCCATCTCCCCGTTGGGTACCTAAGAAGCTACTTGTTTGCAGCACAAGGTTATTATGAGGGGGACGAGTCTATATTGTGCATCCCCTGACGTTCCAACCCTCCCCTTCATCCACATGCACCCAAAGCTCATCGTCCCCCACATTGGCAACAAATTTGCCAACCACAAGCCTACAGGGTACAAGCCAAACGCAGGCCTAAATGCTCTCCATGGAACTCCAATCCTCAATCAAACCCTTAACCGTGCCCAAAACCAACCCCCTGGTGGATCCCCAAATCTACGAGCCCAACACTTCTATAAGGGCAATAATCATATTTGGATCCCCAAATCTCCACAACCTAAACTTCCACCCCATGTCGATGGAAACCAAAGGTGACCTCTGGCACAAAGATTGCCCAGGAAAAAGGGAAGTAGAAGCTTCATAGTGACACTATAACCCCCATTCTATCATCAACAGAGCTAACTAATGATATACCCTCAATATTAGTAACTCCCCTACCTATCATTTTGTGAGGCTGCAATAGAATACTACAATGCATCTTATCAACTCCTTTAGTCTTACCACTCGCCTCAAAATCTGTCAAGGAAGTTGTAAGGTTCCTTCTGAGTCCTAAAAGATGTATAAGCTCTCCTGTCAGTCCCCTGTAATCATCCCCTATTTCAGAATGCAAGAAAATAGTATTTTCCTTTATTTTTGGCCTAGAGAGAGAAAATTTTCTAGAGAGAGATAATTCAATTTTGAGATATTTTTGGATACAAAGTTTCTCCTTATATTTAAGATGAATTCCCCTGAAACATAAGTTCAAAAATAATTCTCCAATGTGCATTAGAAATTAACTGAATATGTGAATAGAGACCTTAGCCTAAGGGTCCACATTTTCAGAAATTTTTTACGAAGGTCCAAAAAAGGTTCTAAAGGGCCAATAGGATTAATCCAAGTGTTTCAATAAGGAAAATGAAAAGAATAAAAGAAAATTCCCCAAAAATGAGTAAATGCTCACATAAGATGAAGAGTTGACCAAGTACTGGGTTTATTAGTAAAAAATTAAGGTTTATTAGTAAAAAAATAAAATTTTAACACCTCAATAAGGAGGGAAAGGGCTCATGAAGGAGGCACCTTTTTTTTCATCATTACCTTGCATTTTTAATTCAAAAAATTTGGGATATTTTATCTCTCCTCTCTCCTCCTTCAAACTAGATTAAAAAGTGAGCCAAACTAGTCCAAAACTTGTCCAAAATGGATCAAACTAAAGCTGGAAGCTTCTAGATCCTAGTTGGACTTGGTTAGTGGCCTCCCTCACCTATAAATAGTTTCTCATTCCTTTGTATTTTCATCTTTGAGTAATTACATGCCAGTATTATCTTCATTTTAGTGTAATTCTATTATCCTCTATTTTGCCTCTACTTTTGGAAGCTTTGGAGCTTCACAATTCTCCATCCTCTCTTGGAGATTACCCTCCCCAACTTGGTGGCCAAAGCTTTCTTTGTGGGCTTCACTTCTTTCTTTAAACAATCAAGCCAAAATCAAAGGTAAGCCTTAATCCAATGGTTTTTCTATCTTTCTCAATGGTTATCTCCTTCCCAACTCCTCTAATGCTTGGGAAGCTTTCAATTAAATGGTTTTTTCTTGAAATCAAGCTTTCTAATGATTCATAATGTTTAAATGGTTTAATACTAATCTTTATGATTATTAATGATAATATTTTTATTAGTAAATCTCTCTTTTTGGAAAGATTAATCATCTTTATGGTTAGATCCTTGTTAGAAGGATGGTTCTTAATGATAAACTCATTATCTTAAATAAAACTCTAGGCTTGACAAGCTAGAGAAAAAGATTAGGTATTTTTATGATTTTAATCTAGTTAAAAATGATGATTAATTTCTTTAAGCTTGTTTATGATTAAGAAAAATCATATTAATTCATTTTAAGTTGAAAGAGGGTTATGCTAACATTTTTGGAAATGAGGAATGGATATTTAAGAATAATCAAGAGATTTAATCATAATTATGCTTATAATAATGCTATGTATGCATAATTAAATTTTAGTTTAAAAGAGGAGTTCCTATTACATCTCATAATTATGGGTATTGATTTAAAAGTAGAATTTTGAGAATTCTTAGAAAATGCAGCAAAACTATGGTAAAATTAAAAAAAATGAATTTAATTTTATGCATAATTTTGTTAATACAAAAAGAGGAATTCCCATCGTATTCTAGGCATAAACATTTGTATGCTAAAAGAATGATTTTTATTACATTTATGAAAAATACTTTTATAGTATTTATGCATATTTGTTTAAATAGAGAAAAGAGGAATTCCCATCATATTCTAGGCATAGATATTTTTATGCTAAAAGAATGATTTTTGTCATATTTATGAAAAATACTTTTATAGTATTTTTGCATAATTATTTAAATAGAGAAAAGAGGAAATTTTGTTATATTTATTTATATATATATATATACATGCATAAAAAATTAGATGCAAAAAGAGGAATTCCCACGATATTCTAGATACAAGTATTTTAAATATTAAAAGAGAAATTTTTGGTATATTTCAAATATGGGTATTTTTATTTATAAAGAGAAATTTTCATCGTACTTTAATTAGAAAATGCATAAATTAATTTCAGTATTAAAAGAGAAGGTTTCACCATAATTTCATGTAGAAAATTATGGTATATTAATGTTGAGGATCAAAATGGAGAAAAGAATATTTTAAGATATTTCTATGTAAATAAATAAATAAAATGATGTATACATATTCACAAATGGATTATTAGAAAAAGAGTTATCTTTATAAAATTCAATCATTCTCGAATAGAACTATTTATAATTCTATTGTAACCAGGAAAGAATAAATTTTCATAATTTTTCCCTTACGATTGGAAATCACCGTTAATTTATCAGATAAATAGAAGAAAAATCCTTAGAGATCAAAGATAGGATTAAATCCGAGTAATTTATGGTTAGACCACGACCACATGAGAATAGTGGACTAGTAAGATGCTTGCCCATCTCTCAAATCAAAAATTAAGCAAAACTTTGTGACCAGTCCCATTTCTTCAGTATGAAGAATGGATTGATTTAGAGAAGTTTTCCTTAAGACCCGAAAAATCGACGAAAAATAAGTTAGAAATTCATTGTAATAACTGATGGTTGGATTACCGAGATACGAGATTCGTGATTTTCATTAAGAAAGTCTGGATTTTGAGAAAAAGGGTCTTGTGGAATCATCTTACGCCAGAATGCTGGAGGAAGCATTTGGCTTATGGTTTAAACTAAGGAGAGTTACGTTGCAACAGCTCTGGCAGGGAGTCATCAAAGGACCTCGCTCGCGCAGTAAAGCTTACCAAGGTCTTGACCAGCCTTGGTATGGTTAAAATGGTGTGCTTTCTGTACGATGGGCGAGGGCTGACGAAGCGGTCTCCTGAGTGAAGTGCTAGGACATACCTAAGGAGGATCCTAGAGGGTTCTGACCAGGCGATGCACGGGCTCGCAGTTGCTAGGACACCCATGCGTATGTCGAGGAAGATATGGATGGACTGATAAGGAATTATCTATGTGAACTGGAACTTGAATTTGGATCTCATTGGTTAACTAGCTGGTCTTCAACGGAGAGTCTGGATGATATTTTGATTGTAAAACAATGGACTGGATATTTTGGAGGATTATGATCGAAATACTATGGTTTCATTTCAATTTTGCTTTAAAGACAGCTGAATCTGTAAAAGGGAATTTCATATTGGGTGCGTAAGTGGTGTGTCTAAATTGTATTTTGCATGAGTGCTGGCTAGGGGACTTGGGAACTCTTTTCCCTGGTACTGTGACACAAAGTTGGGGTTTTGACTTCGGTCACTTCTTAGAATCAAAACGCACTTGTGTGAAACCTCACAGTCTCTTCACCTCCCTTTCTCTCCCTAGGGTAAGATAAAGATAAACACATCAAAGGTGAGATCATAATTCATGGAAGGAAAGATGAAAGGCTCAAGAGAAGAAAGAATTTTGGCCAGTCTGGCAGCTCCAAACAAGAGGGCGATTCTTTGTTGGAAGAAAATCTTCCGACTCGGGATTATGTGAACGGAAACATACGGGGAATGTTGGTAAGGTTCCTCCATCCGAATTGGGCAATTTGGACGGAACATATTAAAGTAAAAGAATATAGAAATCACTTACAAGAGGATAAGACACGTAGATTTGTCTTTTGATAAGAGATTAGGAGGAATTAATAATTATTAAGAAGAAATAATGACCAAAATTCTATAAAAACAAAGATACACAGAGAATTGCAGTTTTAAATCCATATAGACTGTACAAAAGAGGATTACATAGGTACGTAGAGCTTGAAGAGAGCTTCGTGCCTATATAAAAACTTTCAAAAACGGGCAACCGAGCGAAATGTTATGAGTATTTTACTACAAGATTATAAAACTACCAAAATTCGCCTAAAAGTTAGCAACTTTGGAAGAAATTCTGATCATTAATGAAGTAAAAGATTAAGAAATTAGTTACATGAGTGGAAAGAGCATATAAAGAGCTTCCTAGACATATGATCAATTTTAGAAACCAATACCCGAGTGATGAGTAATTACTGGTTGAAATTTGGGTATTAGACCACAAAAACTGCACTTCCCTCTCTTTACATGAAACCTCAATTTTCACATAGCCTCTTGCCTTTCATCTCCTTCATGATTCAAGCTAGAGGGTAAGGGTTAATATTGCTCAGCGGACAATCGTAAAGATTTACCTATGGTCCCCAACTTTTTGCATGCTCATTACCGCTAAAACCATTGGTACCTCCAAAGGAGGGCGGCAATAAGGCAAGGGCTACCTTGAGAAGTCACAGGCCCACCAAGATAATAACTCCTTATCCCACTTATCATGAATCATCAAAGAGGTCCAAAATTGGGTTAAGCATGAGGAGCTAATGCTAAATGAGATATTCACATGTAAAGAGAGTGTTTGAATAAGGGTTTGAAAGATAATAGAATGGCAATGACACAAAATGCTCAATTGAGGAGGCTTCATTCATTGATTTGAAAGGGAGAGGAGGGCTTCTTTTATAGGTGGAGAATCACCCTCTCTTCCATTGTTACAAATTACAACATAAAAATCTTCAACCCTTCAGTGACATAAGGGTAGATGTCACCATCAATTGTCCTCTTAGGCTAAGTCTTCTATTGATTATTAAATTGAAGACTTTTTGACTTTGAAAGTGTGATGAGATAATAGCCAAGTCTAAGTGGCATGTAGGTGGAGATCCCACTTACACATGGCGGAATTCTCTTCCATGTAGGCATTCTAGAAGAATCTTTCCCAATTATGCACCTACACACACTCCTCCACATGCCTTCCACACTCCCCAACTTGTAGCCTTATGGTGGTGAATACTATATTAATAATACAATTAAAATCCATGTGAGCATGAAGGCCCACTTTTATTTTCCACATTGCTAGCCTATCTACCATACCAAAGTATTTATCAAAGCATACTTGTGGCATTTACAATGTGTGCACCCTAAATCAAGTAAAACCATTATATTTGAAGATACAATGCTGTTATTAGGGTAGCCACCAAGCTGCCGTATCACCACGCCGTTATTCCATTGTGGGTGCCGCAATCTTCTTGGACAAGCTTCCACCTTATTACCATTGAGAAACCATCAAAATATGCACAAAATTGAAAATGAAAGATATCAATTTTGACCGCTTCATAGATATCCCATCAGTCATCAAGAGGTTGGACCCTGTTCCCCCCATGCAGCTCAACAGAATATAGTCAATACCCTCCGCTGGGTGCGATCAAGAAGTTTTTGCTCCAGCTAGGCTTACACAAAAAGCGTTCATGCAGCCCATGGTGACGTGCCCAATTTTGCCTTGGGATTTTTACATATGGCCAGAGAGCTAATCACACAAATGACGGATTGCATCTACCATCAATAGGACGTGGCTGCTGTTTCTCATAGAGAGATGCTGCTCACCAAGGCCCCGGAAAGACAGGTCTTTGAAGACCTTTACCAAGTTAAACTTTGCTACTTCCAGCTATAGAGAAAATTTGATGAGCAAACTCAGCAGCTCTCGCGTGCCCTCACCCGCATTACAGACCTCTAGCAGCAACTCCAACAAGCACATGAAGTGGCTCAGCGGGCACACCACAAGCTGTGGTGGGTGGTGGAGAACCTTGCACATGATGCCCAAGAACAGGCCCAAGCTACGGAGGAGGCACATGAGCAAACTAAGCTTGACTTTTAGTGATACCGTGAAGTCTCAGCAGGCACCATTCTCCAGTTGGAGGAGAAACTTGGAAACGTTGAAGCTTGGGTAGCACAACCACCAACCACCCCCTCTGCTGTTTCCTCCAGCACCCTCGATCGCAAGGTGGATGCTTGGTAGACACAGCCATGGAGCTCCCTATCCTAGCACTCCCCCCACAAAGCCCATACCACCTCATTGACCTCCACTTCTGGAGGGTCTGGCTGAACCTCCTCCTACACCCTCTACTTGGGGGGAGAGCCCCTCTCCTGAGACAATTACACATACCTCCTCATCACCAAGCTCCCCATCTCTAATATCACCCTCATTCCCCACTTCTTTTTTCAAGGCCTTCTCTCTTTCCAACACCCCCACAACTTCTATGAACTCCCTCAACACCCTCTCCAAGCCATTTTGACTAGCTGGTGCCAACTACTCCATTTTGGCTAGCTGGTGCCAACTACTCCATTTTGGCTTCCCCTCCAACCTAGCAGAGCTTATAGACCTCTCAGTTCTAGATGGTCTTTTCCCATATCCTTACCCCTCCTAGATTTCTATAGCAGCTCTACATTATCTATAGGATATCGGATGGCACATGGTAAATAGTGCCTACATCTCCCTATGTGTTGATGCTCTTCCCCCGTATTCCACTGAAGGCCTTTTCATCCTTTAGCATAGATGCCACGAGTAGCTGCAAGTGATGGCCGCCACTGGCATCTGCCAGTTTGATGACTCACGTTTCCTTTCCTCTTGAGTTCTCCTCCAAAGGAGCTACAGCTAGCCGAAGCCTTCTTCCATGCACACAGCCCCATGGATATCACCAAAGCAGGCCTTGCCCCTAACGACCAAGATGGGGGAAATGTGATGGCCACCACGGCAGCCTCCCACCCCCACGCTCTTCTTCTCCCCCACCTCCCCCTCCACCGCTCTCCCCCCTCATTCAGCACAACCCCCACCATCCCCACCCCCTTTTAGCATATCCACCCTCCCACTCTTCCATCCACAACCTTCTTCTCCCCCCATTCATTTTCCCACATCGTCTCCCTCACCCACACCACCCTCATCCCCCCTTTTTATCACTGCTAGGAATGCACACTGCCTTTTGTGACATTCCATCCACTTCCACAAAACCCCCACCCCTCTTCGATGCAAGCCTAGCCACGGGAGCCTCCACCTTGACAACCCCTCCACCCTGACACAACAACTCTCCCCACAAAATCTTAAAGAGGGAGAGATTCTGCTGCCACCACCATTGGAGCGTGAGGAGGTCAACCCTCCGCTCAGCCCTCTTAACTAGCAGGACCCCCTCGACCATAGTACAGAGTTCGAGCACATGATTAACATCCTGCTCGGTTGACAACTCCAAGCAGATCCCATCACCTGCCATGGACCGCATGGACATCCAGCAAGAACACCCCCCAAGGGCGCGTGGAGGATACCACCAACCACCCGCTGCCACCACTGCTGCTCGCCCCATCATGTTCGAACTCATGGGTGAGTAGCTGGCCTGGAGGCACCCTTTGTTGAGATATCGAGCTCATCTAGTGAGGCGATGGACACTCATGACCCGCCTAGGGGATAGGCCCCACACTTACACCACTGGCATGGTTGGTGAGATCATGGGTGATATGCGGCCAGTGGGATGACAGATTGTGTGACAGCCATTCCAGAGACTGGCATAGTTATAGCGCCAGCTCATTTAGTTGGGTTCACACTATAGAGAACCCTAGTATGTATTTGGTTGAGTACCTTTTCATATAGTGTGTACTCTTATCTTTGTATATGGTGTGTTGAGTGTTGTGTGAAGAAGAAGAAGATTTTCAGCCTCTCACCTTGTGTGTTCTCTTTTAGGGTTTTGTGAGTGTGTGTGTGCTTGCAAGAGCTCAAGCTCCCTTCTCCCTTGCATCTTTTCATGGTATCAGAGCATGGTTCATGCTAAGGGCTGAGCTACAAGCAAGAGAAGCACAGTAAGCAGTACGAGGGTAAGAGCTTCATCTACTCTTCCCTATTTGTGTTGGCGACTACACCCTTGTGTCGGGAGCTCTACGGGAGGCACCGGCAAACGATCTCTGATTGAGGAGCTTTCTTTGCGGGACTAAAGATATAGGGCAACAATACTATCCTATCGGAGATCATTTTTTGGGCCGAAAATGCGTTTCGGGTGCGTTACGACCTCCGTTTTCAGAAAGTAGAGCACTGTGGGTAAGTCATCGATTCTATGTAGAACTCTGTTTTAAGAACTGCAGGAAGACAGATTGGTTTTGCAGACATTGTGTGTGCTGCAAGGAGGTGAACAGTTTTGCTATTGGATGTATGTATGCACATTGAGGTCACTGGTTGTGACATTTGAGTGTAGTACAGTACCGCTGTAGAAAATACAGCAGTTGTAACATTTGAGTGTAGTACAGTACCACTCAAATGTCACTGGTTGTGACATTTGAGTGTAGTACAGTACCGCTGTAAAAAATATAGCAGTTGTGCAGGACCAAACCAGAGTGCTATTTCTGGTAAATTTGTGTGTCTGGCAAGATGTTAAATGATGGCATAAACTAGATTGTTGCTGAGAAGCTTGACAAGAACAACTTCCATGCTTGGAGGTTCAGGTTGATAAATTTCTTGATGGGAAAGGGTTACTGGGACTACATAGAAGGTGAGCACGAAGAGGCACCGGAGATACCGGAGATCAATCCGACTACTGCAGATGTGAAAGAGTTCAAGGATTGGAACCAAGGAGCCAAAAAAGTTATGTATTGGCTCTCTATCAGTATACAGGACACCATGATTGGGCACATACAGGATGCCAAGTCCCCCAAGGACGCGTGGGACACCTTGGTAAAACTCTATGAAATGAATACAAAGGCACGAAAGATACAGTTGAAGAATGAACTTCATACTATGGAGAAAAAGAGTATGTCTGTGAATGAACATGCATTGAAGATCAAGGGTATTGTGGAATCCCTTGCATCTATTGGCATTTTAGTAGATGATGATGATAAGGTGGAAGTTTGTCTACATGGTCTCGGGCCACAATACAAGGCGTTCAAGATGCCTATTCAGACTCGGGAAAACATTCCCAATTTCACAGATTTGGTGTCTATGTTGATTATAGAAGAGAAGAGCTTGGGTGAAGACCAACAGTCTTCACAAAACAAAAACAGTTTAGAGCAACAGGCCTTCTACACAAGTTCAGGAAGAGGACGAGGTAGAGGAGGCCGTGGACGCGGCCAAGGAGGTGGCCGAACATGTAATCAGAATTATGGCCAGGAGTCCCATAATTCATAACAACAACAACACGCAGGTGGAAGAGGCCAATTCAGAGGCAAGGGGAGTCAAAGACGCCATGGAAATTGGCAAAGGCAGTATAATGAAACACGTGGATGCTTTTATTGTGGTAAGCATGGACATGTGTAGGCAGATTGTTATAGAAGCAGGCTGACATGCAAAATGCAAAATTGCAGCAAAACAACTATGCATCCTCAAGCAGAAACAATGAGGATAATGAAAGGTTGTTTGTTATGCAGCATGTCGTTAACGCCATGTCTGAAAATGTTGAAGCAACACATAAAGATGATGTATGGTACGTTGATTCAGGTGCTTCAAACCACATGACAAGTCATGGAGAGTGGTTCAAGGAGATGAAAAACCTTGAAAGACCAGGTTTTCTGGAAATACGGGATGACACTGCTCATCCAATTGCCCATGTTGTTGGAGATGTGCCATTTTCTATGAAGGATGGCAAAGTGAAGTACCTTGCAGATGTACTTCATGTTCTGAACATAACAAAGAATCTGGTTTCAGTTGGCCAGATGATTGAGCACGGTTTGCAGGTTCGGTTTAACCCTGATGGTTGTTATGTTGAAGACTTTAAAGACAAGTGCAGGTTGGTTGCAAAAGGCAACAGAGTGGGCAGAATGTTTACATTGAATGTAAACATGCATGAAGTGAGTGCTGCGATGTTTGCAAATGGTTCAGGAATTGTTGCAGACATAGACATTTGTTGGCATAAAAGAATTGGACATGTGAATGTGCAGAGAATGAAGTCTATGCAGACTAAAGGAATTGTGACAGGGCTGGCAAAGTTTAAAGTTGAAGGTATGCAGAAAATATATGAAGCATGCCAATTTGGAAAGCAAACAATGCATGTATTTCCACGTGATAGAAATGTGAGCAGAAATGCACTAGATAATGTGCATTCAGATGTATGGGGTCCTACGAAGACCATGTCTATGGGAGGCTACAGGTATTATGTGACATTTATTGATGACCACACAAGGAAAGTGTGGGTATACTTCATGAAGGAGAAGAGTGAGGTGTTCACTCATTTTCAGAATTTTAGAGTTATGGTTGAAAAGCAAACATGGAAACATGTAAAGTGCCTAAGGTAAGATGAAGGGGGAGAGTACTTCTCCAATGAGTTCTCTAAAATTTTGAAGAAGAATGGTATTCAGAGACAGTTTACATGCAGATACAGTCTGCAGCAAAATGGAGTTGCTGAGCAAAAAAATAGGCACATTGCTGAGATTGCGCGAGCATTGATGGGAGAGAAGAATATGCCGCATAGCTATTGGGGAATGAGGCTATTTCTACAACAGTTTACATCATGAACAGGACTCTAATTGCAGCCATACATGATGTAACTCCAGAGGAGAGGTTTACTGGCAGAAAACCTGATTTGTCTCATCTGAAAGTCTTTGGAGGATGCATTGCAAATGTGCATGTGCCAGATGAGCTGAGGACTAAACTGGATCCAAAAAGCTGAAAAATGTGTGTTTATTGGGTATTTCCTTGAGCAAAAGGGATACAGGTGTTATAACCCTGCTACACGTGAGTTGAGGGTAAGCAAGGATGTTGTTTTTGATGAGATGAGCAGCTAGTATGCTGCTGAAAAAGAAGCTATTATTGGGACTGATGTGAGTGGACGAGGAGAGTCCTCATCTAGTGGCTCAGTTGTTGATAGACCATGGAGTGGCAGGCTGCGTCATAAGACCAGTCCTGCAAATATGATTAGTACATCACATAAAGGCAAAGAGAAAGTGGTTGAGCCCCTTAGTATGCCTGACATTTCTGCAGGGCATTCTCATGTTAATGGAGAGTCTAGTGGCTCAGAGATGAGCCTTGATGAGGATCTTGGGATACCATCTATGAGAACACCTGGTGTAAAGAAGGCTATGGAAGCCATGAATGCAAAGCTGCGAAGATCTGGGAGAGTGAAGAATCCTGTGCAGAGGTTTAGCTATGATGGTTATGTGGCACATCACTATGTATACATGGCAAAAGTTGTACAGGTTGTAGAGCCCACATGCATTGATGAGACTGTTGTTGGAAATGTGTGTTGGGAGAAAGCTATGGATGAGGAGATGGATGCACTATATGGAAATGAGACTTGGGATTTAGTGCAATTGCCTGAAGGCAAGAAAGCCATTGGCTGCAAGTGGGTGTACAAAGTAAAACATAACAATGATGGCAGCATAAGCAGGTACAAAAGGCTAGATTGGTAGCCAAAGGATATATGCAGACATATGGCATTGATTATGAGGAAACTTTCAGCCCAGTTGCCAAGATGGCAATAGTGAGAGTTGTGATAGCAGTGGCTGCGTCAAAGCAATGCTCTTTACATCAGATGGATGTAAAGAATGCATTCTTGCATGGGGATTTGCAGGAAGAGGTGTATATGTTGCAACCACCTGGTTTTATGAGGATGTGAGTCACCCTGAGCATGTTTGCAGGTTGAAGAAAGCCTTGTATGGCTTAAAACAAGCACCAAGAGCATGGTCTAACAAGATTTTTGAATATCTTGTCACTATTGGCTTTCATGTAGCCAATGCAGATTTCTCGTTGTATGTGAGACACAGTGATAGAGGGGTTGTGCTTGTTGTCATCTATGTAGATGACCTGATCATTATGGGGAACCATGATGCAGAGATCTTTGATGTAAAGATCTTGCTTAGACAGAAGTTTGAGATGAAGGATCTAGGGGAGCTCAGATATTTCTTGGGCATTGAGGTGATTAGGTCACCACATGGTATTGGATTACTGCAGAGACAGTATGGCTTGGACATGTTGTCCAAGTATGGTATGACAGGCTGGAAGCCTATCTCAGTGCCATTGGATCAGAATGGCAACCAAGTTGAGTGCAGATTCAAGAGAGATTTTGGAGGATCCTACTATGTATAGGAGAATAGTAGGAAGCTTGATCTACATAACGATGATCACCAGGCCAGATTTGAGCTATGTTGTTGGGTTGGTGAGTCAGTTTATGTAGGTTCCTCGGAAGCCGCATTTGGATGCATTGAGACGCATACTGAGGTATGTGAGGTCTACTTTGCATTGTGGACTATTTTATGAAACTGGGACAGAGATATGTGTACATGGGTACACAGATGCTGATTGGGCTGGTAGTATCTCAGATAGAAGATCTACTAGTGGCTTCATGTTTTCTTTAGGGAGTGCTGCTATGACTTGGACCAGTAAGACGCAGCCTACGGTTGCTCTATCCAGTATAGAGACTGAGTACAGAGGTGCTGCTATGGCAGCATGTGAGGTAGCTTGGTTGAGAAAGCTACGTAGATTTGGGTCTATCAGTGGATAGACAAGTTGTCATTTTCTGTGACAACATTAGCAGTATACAGTTGGCCAGGAACCCAGTTTTTCATGCTCGCAGGAAGAATATAGAGGTCCACTACCATTTTGTCAGAGAGAAGGTTTTGGCAGGAGACGTTGACCTTGTTTATGTCAGCACACAGGATTAGGTCACTGACATCTTCACCAAAGCATTGGGTACAGAGAAGCTCCGCAGATTCAGGGCTTCGCTTGGTGTACATGAGATGGAGTTGAGCTCGAGGGGGAGTGTTGAGATATCGAGCTCATCTAGTGAGGCGGTGGACACTGAGATGACCCGCCGCCTGGGGGATAGGCCCCACACTTACACCACTTGCATGGTTGGTGAGATCATGGGTGATATGCGGCTAGTGGGATGACAGGCTGTGTGACAGCCATTCTAGAGACTGGCATAGTTATAGCGCCAGCTCATTTAGTTGGGTTCACAGTATAGAGAACCCTAGTATGTATTTGGTTGAGTACCTTTTCATATAGTGTGTACTCTTATCTTTGTATATGGTGTGTTGAGTTTTGTGTGAAGAAGAAGAAGATTTTCAGCCTCTCACCTTGTGTGTTCTCTTTTAGGGTTTTGTGAGTGTGTGTGTGCTTACAAGAGCTCAAGCTCCCTTCTCCCCTGCATCTTTTCACCCTTTTGTCTTTAAACCCTTCATTTGGGAGACTTATTGTAACGCACCGCGTGCACTCCGCATCAGCCTAGACTACCTCCCTATAAGAAGACGGTGGGCATGCCATGTTTTCCATGAGGAGCAGAAGCAGAACACCTAAAGCTTAAGTTCAACTTTCCTTGGTTCACTCCTCTGTCAGCGCAGCAACCATGTACTGAAGAGACGATGATTTGGTGCTTTAATGACTTCATTTGCCACTACGACGACCAAGGGGGGGGAGTGGGTGATGGGGGTGGGGTGGGAAAATGAAGGGGGGGAGAAGAAGACGGTGCATGAAAAAGAGGAAGGGTAGAGGTGCCAGAGAGAGGGGTGGTGATGGTGGGGGTTGGTTATTAGAAGGTGCGGAGGATGAAATGGGTGGGGGAGAAGAAGTTCTGGGGGGTGGAGGTGGCAAGATGCCATGTCCATCATCACCTCCATCATTGTCATCTAGTGCAGGGTCAGCTTGAGCAGCATCGTGAGGATTGTGCTCATGAAAGAAGCTGACTGTAGAGAACACCCATGGGAATGCAATATGGGTATCATCAAACTAGCAAATGCTAGTGGTTGCCATCACCTCAATCTACACAAAACACCTGTGATAGAGTACTAACAAGCCATCCGCAGAGTATGGTGGAAGGGGGTCAGTCTTAAGAGAAAGGTATGCGCTATTGACTACATACCACGTGAGTGTTTGTAGATACTAGAGTGCTCCTATGGAGTAGTAGGGGTGGGGGCATAGGCCTTTGGGACCGATAAGTTAATCAATTCCTCTTGATAGGTAGGGTCGGAGGGAAATCCAAAGCGAAGGAGATGGCTTCAGCTTGTGAGGATAGCTTGGAGAGGGTGCTGGGGGAGCTCAAAAAAGTCATGAGGGTGCTGGAATGAGAGAAACCCTTGGAAAAGAAGAAGTGGGGGATCAATGTTACACTGGAGATAGGGAGTTTGGCAAGGGTGTATGTGAAGTGTTGGCGGGAGAATGGCTCGTCAATGTAGAGGTTATGTTGCAAGAGGTTTAGTTGGATGCTCCGGAATTGGAGATCGATGAGCTGATAGGGGGTTTGCGGGGGAATGGCCAAGATAGGGAGCTCCGTCAGCATGTCCATCAAGGCATCCACATTTTGGTCTAAGGTGCTGGAGGAGGGAGCAGAGGGTGTGGGAGGAGGCTGTGCTCCTCGGGCCTTAGCACCTCCGAGCTACTCTTGTAAAGTACGGATGGTGGCCTTGGTAAGCTCCCAATTCTTGATAAAATCTATCTGAGTGCGGGCAAGAGTGTCCTTAGAAATCTGAGCCCGATTTGTGCATCTCAATGTAGGCCCTCGATGACAGTAAGCTTGTGATGTGCCCTTTTGGCCGTTGCATGGGCTTGAATAACTTGCTTTTGGAGCTCAGTGATGTGGGTAATGGCATTGCCCAATTGGTTGGTCTACCCATCAAGTTTCTTTTGCAACTGCATGTACTGGAGGTTTGCCTAGTATAAGTCCTTAGACACAGCTCGCTCCTAGGCTTTGGCTAGCAACATTTCTCTCTAGGAAATTTGGGCCACCTCTTGCTGACGGTAAATACAATCAATCATCTGTGTAATGAACTCTTTTGCCATGTGGGAGAAGTCGAGCACAAAATTTGGTACATCTCTGTGGGCCGCATGTATGCTCTTTGCATAAGCTTGACTAGAATGAAAGTTGCCCCAGTGTGCCCAACAGAGAGTATTGACTATGTTTTGTGTAGCGTTGGGGGAAGAAGGGCCTGCCTCTACATATGATGGCATTCAAAGAGGCTCCTGTTGAAAAATTCATGTTTCTGTCGCACTTCCTCTTCCTCCACGGCCTTCTTGGTGGCTTCTACAACTCACCTAGCCTGGGGGGCAGAGCCTGTTCTGTAATTGTTGGCTCATGGTGTGGCCTCTTTGCTGGTGGGGGATTAGGAGAAGTGGATGGAGGGGGTAATAAGGTCACTGTTGCATCTTGCCCGCTTAGCTGGATTGCCCAAGGCAACTTCTCCCATCTAACTGCATAGTAGATTACTCTGGTAAGCAAGGTAACAGCCGCCAGCTTCCCTTGGGAATTCGAACAAACTGCGTGCAGTTCTCTAAAAAGGTAATCCACCTAGTTCACCATTTGTCCCTGGTGAGCTCGAGCCAAAGTAGACATACTGCAGCGGGGCTGAAACGGTCTGTCCACCCGCCGGTGGTGGAGTAAAAGCTGTAATGATCATGCGAGCATGACAATGTCCTCTTGTGCAATATTCGCTCATTCAACATCATCCTTGTTGGGACTGCCCCTGTATAAACCTTTGGTGAGCTTTGATGCATTGTTGAGGCGGACGTATGGCTGATCCATATGGGGGAGTAACAAAGCATCCTTGACTAGCTTCACACTGAGCTGCACCTGGTGCCTCTAGCCCTCTCACTATCTATCACTGTGCTAGTGTGCTAATTGGCGTCGTAGGTCTCTGTGAAGTATAGGTGGGCAGTCTCCCCAAACCAAGCTGTTCTAGCTTTTGTACCACTAGGTCTGCGCCATGGCCCTGTAACATGGTATGGTGTAATAAAACGAAGCTTGTGCTCCACCTTATGATTGTTCTTAATAAGGGAGTGTACAGTATGCCCTTTGACCTGTCTCATAAGTGCTTCACCCAAGTGAGAGATTTGGGTCGGGTGCTTTTCATACTCTTCAAAACGGCCACAAGCAGGTCTCTTTCTCTGGAGAGAGGTGTGATAGAGAACCTCTTAGGAGGAGTCAGAGGCTTCTAACATGTTGCTGGCTGACTGAGTGTGGAAGCTTGAGAGAAAAAATGGCAATAGTTCGGCTAAGGTGAGAGCTGAAAGTGAGGAAATAGAGAGGGGGGCCCATATTTATAGCTTTGGGAGAAAAGAACGGGCATGGCAAGTCCAGGGAACGACCACGGTAGTGTTAGGGAACGACCGGGCGGCAAGGTGAGCGAACGACTATGGTAGTTGGTCAATGGGAGCAAATGGGCATGACAAGTCAAGTGAATGGGTGTGGCGTCATGAATTACAGAGCGAACGGGCATGGGCTTTCAATTTTGAAATAGAATGGGCATTTGCTCACCGAATTGGAATGGAATGGGCAAGGAACTTTAAATGGACATGGCACTTGGGTTGAAGAAGGAACATCCGGGGTAAGCTTCGAACGGCCGGGGCATTCCAGAACCTGAGTGGCAAACTTCGAACGGGCATGGCAAATGTGCAATGCTCGTGGCTTCTTCTTCTTTGTGCACCCTGAAGCAGGTTTTGTACACAGAGACTATGCTGCCAGCATGCCATTGTGAGTTTTGTACTGATCTCACGTGCCCAGTTCACCAGAATAAGGAGGCAATTCCAATTAGGAGAAGGTGAGGTGGTAGGGGTTGTTACTTCCTTAAGGAGTTCTAAGGCGGGTGGTAAGGAAGTACTTGGGCCTGAAGAAGCTGATGATGGCATTGTTGTACTCAGTTGTTGTAGCCTCATAATGAGAGATGGGGGGGCTACTGATGTTGAAGGTACATTAGTTAGGAGCTTTGCCAGCGGTGGTAGCATGGGGGTTGTAGTGTCACTATGAAGTTTCTGTTTACCTTTGTCCTAGGTAGTCTTCACGGCAGGTGTTGCCTTGGTGGGCTTCCATTGAAGGGTGGGAGATTGCTGAGTGACATAGGGGTGGAAGTTGAGGTTGGTAAGAGTTAGGGACCCAAATGTGATGGTTGCCCTTGTAGAAGTGTTGGGCTTGGAGAAGAGGTTTTTGGATCCATCGGGGAGTTGGTTTTGGATAGATTTGAGGGTTCAATTGAGGGTTAGAACTCCATGAAGAGCGCTTGGGCTTGCGTTTGTATCCTATGGGCTTTAGGTTGGCAAATGTGTTGATGACGTAGGGGACGAGGAGCTTTGGGTGCTTGTGGGCAAGGGGGATGGTTGGACGTTTTGGGGATCCACAACTTTGATTTGCTTGCATAATATCCTTGTGCTGCAAGAAGATTTCGAGGTACCCAATGGCAAGATAGAAAACTTTGTGGGGTTTTGTTAGTAAGGTTAGCAATGTTAGTTGGGTTAGTGTGACATGGTGGGGAAGCAGCTTGTGAAGTGGTAATGTGAGGGTGGGTTGTTGCCGTGTGTGGTGGTGGGGAGTGTGTGTGAGGCATTGATGGGGTTGGAATGAGAAGCGGCCTCTTTTTTAGGGGGATGGATTGATAAGAGTGAGGTGACGTGATGACGGGGGGTGGTGAAATGGGAAGTTCTTGGCATGGGGGAGTAACGGGAGTTGGTTCTATGTCTATCTCATAAGGACGTAACTTGGCTGGAAGCCAATTTTAGGGTCGTCGTGTGTGCATCCCAGTCGATGTTGCATCGATTATGTCCCATCGAACCCCTTTCAGGGAGGATCTCTTCATGTATTTTTCTTGCAAGCATTACATAGAACTTCTCTTCCAAGGGATTATTTCCAATGCGGAATAAAAGTGTGAGTGTGCCTACACAATGAACATGTTCTGATGTAACAATGGTAACAATGGCAGGGGTCTCTTTGAGTGTGGGTTCCCCAAGGGAACGCCATGTTTCATAAGATTAAATTGTAACTAGCCCCTGTATTAACAAGAGCTAATTTTTGGACAAACCTTGTCGGGGTGGTCATTCCTAACCACAACTGAGCTAGCTTCACCTCCCAATCCTCTTCTTTTCTAAGTCGACCACTTGGGCCATATTGACCCTGATATGTCTTTGCCTA
The DNA here is from genome assembly GCF_041138505.1 of Cibotium barometz. NCBI lineage: Eukaryota > Viridiplantae > Streptophyta > Polypodiopsida > Cyatheales > Cibotiaceae > Cibotium > Cibotium barometz. The sequence continues at coordinate 32,283,327 of NC_141075.1, read as the reverse complement.
AGCTTGGCTTGCCTTGCTTTAACTTCTTCTTGTGTAGTGCATTTCATATCCTCATGTTCCTTCTTTCGCTATTTTTTAAATCATGGATGGCTTTTAAGGTGGTCTCTGTGAGAGAGCCGTAGTAGCATTTTAGTTTGCTACCATTCAAATAACCAGCCATCTCAACACCATCACTTGTTTCAATGCGCACTGCGCCTTGCGGTGTTATCTCTGTGACTAGGAAACATCCTAATCCTCTTCGCTTGAGCTTCTTCTTGTGTGCCTTGGTACTGATGAATAAGAGGACCATGTCACCCTCATTTAAGATTGGTTTCAATTCAGTGGGTTTTGCAAGCTGTGCGATGGTAGTGTGGACCAAAAGAGAGCTATTGGCAAACTCCTTTTGCCACATTTTATCAAAATGATCGTGTGCTTCCATAGTGCCCACATATTTCAGCCAATGGGTATCCAAGTTGTTTGGAAAGATGTACCTTTCTGGCCCAGGGAATCCCTCAGGCTTGTGTGTCTTATGGGAGGGTGTACTCCTTGATGGTTTTCTCTAATAGCCTGTTCAAGCTCTTGGGTGGCAACATCGGGCAGACATGCTGAAAACTGAGCGCATGTAAAGAGACGTGATATCTTGCCCGTCTGCCATGGAAAATCTTGTACCAGTTCTCCTAGGTATAATGTCAAGGGTAGCAAGGATATGCATCTAGTTCTCAGAGTCCGCAGGCTCTGGAAATGGTGCACAACCCTCACTCTCCTTTTCATCCTCAAGTGTCTTGTGGCACGTTTGACACAGATGGACTGCTGTGGATCACGTAGTTTTGACCGAGTCCTCTTTGAATGGTCTACTGCTCATGGGGTGTACCTTCCACGTGTGTAGATTGATCTTGAATGTAAGATCTTTTCTTCGAATGTATATGTGGTCAGTATCCCAATCATGAATCATTTTAGATTCTATCATAAATGGTCTACCAAGGATGCAACTGTATGAGATTGGCTAACATCCAAAATTCATCCCCATGAAGGTGTGACGGTATAAGTGGTTGCTAGGATCTTAATCTTAAGATCCATTAGTAGACCAATGGGTCTAGCTGTGGCTCCATCAGCGAGTTTAACCAACAAAGTAGTGTCATCCAAGGCAGGTGCTTCCCATTTTTCCCAACATTGCTTTGTAACAATGCTTACACTTGCTCCACCATCCAAGATTGCTATAACTTGGTGGCCATCGAAGGTTATTGGTAAGGCAGCATTGACTTCATCACCTTCGAAGTACTGTCCAAGCTTGTTCACTCAAACCGTAGGGGTTCTAATTACCTTAAGGGGTATGCGAAATTCTTCTTCCTCATATTCATTAGAGTTGTCAGGCTCCATGGTTTCGTGCATGCCTACCTTGAGGCGTCCTTCCATCCAATCCTTCAAGTCATTCCATAATCTTGGGCTACTTTGAAGCAAAGTGCCAATAGAGACTTGGACCTGAGAAGAGAGGAAAGAAGAGATACCTGCAATGTCTCTTGGAACAGGGGCTATTTCATGAGGAAAGTTGGTTTGGCTTTGTTTTAAGCTCTTTTGTGTGTAAGGGATAGGAACAGGGATTTCTGCACTTGTTCCCCTAAAATGGTAATTTCCTAGGTTCCTAAGATATTCGGCCACCCTGTCTCCTTGCTGGGGGTAGCTACTGAAGTAGGACCTATTGCTTCTGGTTGCCTTTGTGAGGGCGGTTGGTCTAGAATCTCTTTTGGATACACCTAAGTCTCCTTAGCAAGTATCAGATTTGAGATCGATGGACATGTCTCAAGGTATACGGTAGGAGGTTCATCTTCCAATTGCGCTTGGTGAGCTTGCAAGCTCTTGGGTTTCATAGAGACGAACTTTTGAAAGTTCCCCCTTGTTCCCATCTTTAAAGAGTTCCGTTAGGGTTAGTTGTTGAACTGGTGCGACTCTTGGCAATGGGGGCTGAGAGGTGGAAGAACTGGAGGTGGTAAGGGCATTTCAGGTACCCTTAAGATTCCTCTTTGGGCCACTTCTTGGCCAGGTTGAGGTGCATTATGATGCGTAGGTGCTGGCAAGGCTAGCGGTTGCCTAGGGTTGGTGAGCAATGCCTAAGGTAGGGCTCTTGCTAAGGCAGCTGTTTGATGGTAGCAATTGGAGACCTCATGATTGCCCCATTTGACACAGTATGTATAGTACAAGCTTGGACGGGGTCTCAGGTGTGGACACTCCATTCCCATATAGTTAGCTTGACATGTAGGGCACCATACAAGTTCACTCTAGGATAAAGATGAGGTTGGCCTCCGTGGTTCTGACCTTAGCCGATTCTCCATTGTTGGGTCATTTGCTGCATTAAAGCAATAGCCAATTGCTCGACATTCTGTCCTGATGTGGACTCCTTACTTTTGCCATCAGGCTTTGTACTAGTGGTCTTGAAAGAAGATTCTGATGTGCCTTCATGGAGTTCTTGGGAATGAGTCCCCTTGAAATTATCCTCAAAATCCATAGCGCTCCTGTAGCATTGCTTAAAGGAGGTATGGCCCAAGGCATACAATGAGTTGTGTAAGGGCACATCATCAAGACCTCTAGAAATCTCCCTGTTAACCTTTTGTTAGAGAACTTGTCTCTAGCACTACAGCACGAGTGGAGATATCTAATTGTTGATATAGTCTCCGATGGTCTCAACTTCCCTTTGCCTTACATTATGTAGCTGCTCAATGGGGCTCCACCTGGTACCTTAGCGAGAATATCCTACCTTGAAAGAATCTTTCAAAGCTTCAAAGGTGGCCTTATCCTCAGTCTTTAAGGACCGGAACCATTGGCGTGCTTTGCCATCAAGGGTGAGGCCGAAGGCACTCACCTTGACTTGATCTTCTACATGGCCGAAGGCATCACAAATTGGATCAAACATCTCTAGATGTGGGATCGGATCTCCGGTCCCATCAAATTTTGTAATAAGTTTCGAGATGTTTGCGGGTTTATTCTGCTCTCTAACCTTGATACAGGTGTAGGTTGTACTGGTGCTGGAGGTGTGATACCTGCAGCCACCCCCTCCCTATTTCCATGGCCAATCTCAGCATTTCTGGAGTTAGCCCTGCCATGGCGAGCACAGGTACGGGTTGAGGAAGGGTTGGTGGAGGAGCGGGGCTGGGAGGACAATATACCATGGTAGGTCCCCTGTTTGATTGGTGTGTTTAGATGTACCCCTTGTGGTCCCATGTGGTACCTAGGGTAGACTCCTTGCTGTGGGTATTGTTGATATGCAGATGTTCGGGCTGATGTGAAGGGCCTGAGTAGACCCTTTCGCCTTGATGCGACGTTCCTAGTTCCAGAGATGATGGGCCCGCCGACCCTAGAATTTGTGCCAGGCCTTAGGCCCTAAACTAATTAACTATCCTCGAAACAGGTACGACTGTCCAGACGGGTGGTTCTATCTGGGTCTATTGGCTTTCGCTTTGTCCTACTTCTACTCCAGGGTCTAGAGACGCAGTAGGCTCGCTCTCTTGGGGTTGGTCCATGCCTCTCACCCTGGGTTGAGGTTCTTCTAGTTGTGTATTTCCCAGGATAAAATCATGTATTCTCGAAGCAAGGCTTTGCTGCGAATTTGTGGGAGAGGTAGGAGCTTGCCCTTGGATAGATGGTCTATCCATACATTAAAGTTCTGGCTCTCCGGTTTCGAGGTCTAGTGTCCCTCATCCCGTGCTTAGGGGGCCTTCGCTTTCACTGGTACTGTTAAAGACAAGCACCGTTTGAATCCATGTGGTATTGATCGATGGGTCCGATCTTATCAGCAAAGGAGCTTCCTGAGAGTTCACTTTGTCGAAGAGAGGGTTATTTCGCACACCAGTCTACCCGATTGTAGGTGCATGGAAATATAGAACTGTAGTACCAAACCTGTCTGTGAAAAATGATTATAATTGTTTTTAAAATGGAACAGTCGTATGCTTGGGAGTGAACGGACGTACACTTTCAAAATGTGAAGGGAACGAGCATTCGCTTCTTAGGGGAGAAGGAACGGACGTTCGCTTCGGGATTGGCATGGACGTGCGCTTCAGAGTTAAAGGATGGAATGGGCATTCGCTTCTTTAGATGAGAAGGGAATGGGCATTCAAAGTTAAGTGATGTGTGGAACAGGCGTTCGCTTCTGGATTGTGAAAGGAACTAGTGTTCGAAATTTGATCTAGAATGGAATGGGTGTGGCAAGTAAGCCATGGACGTTTGCTTCAAAAAATTGAGTGGAATGGATGCTTGCTTCTAGAGAGAAGGAACAGGCATTCGCTTGCAAATTTAGGGGTCAGAGAAAAAGACACAGGCATGGAAGTTGCAATTGAGACCAGGAACTGGCGTTCGCCTTAAGATGAGAAGGGAACGGGTGGGGCACTTTCGAAATGGACATGGCTTGTCAAAACTGGAAAATTTTAGAAATTAACTGGAGCTTCATGGTTGCAGGTCTGAAAGCCTCCCTGAAGATCTCCTGACAGTACAATATCCCCCTTGATTGAATGCACTTCAATGCAAATTATACCTAATTAAATGCATTTATTCTATTTTTAATGCCTCTGCCACTTTTGGGTAGGAGATCTTACCAGATTTGGACTGTAGATGGAAGGAACGGGCGTGGCAGATTTGCCATGGCCATGGCCTGATAAGCAAAAGGAAGTTCGCGTCTCAAAGCAACTTGGAAAAATGAAATTTTGCCTAGGATTTTCTTTAATCACCTGCTGCTGATTCAGGTATCTTCCCAATATTTTTTTTTGTGTTTTTGTTTTAACAAGGAGCTAGAGCTAATCTCTAGCTACTTATTGATGCCTATAATGCATGATTTAAGCTAACAAATTGTAATTAATTTGAAGATTAAGCTAGAATGCAAAGATAAAGAAAAAACAGAGAAAATTGAGATTTGTTTGAATGTTAAGGACAAGGTAAGGGCACTCACTTGCTTCTCCCACTCTCGGTGAAGACTCGAATCAATTAACAACCCAAGCTACAGGTAATCATCATAAAAAACAACACAAAATAAGGTTAATCAACCCACTGGTGGATTTGCACTCCAACCGAGCTAAATCAAAGACTCTAGCAAATGAATTGAGTAGAGGACCCTAAGCCAAATGCCTTCCCCGACAGCGGTGTCAAAGATGTTAAGAAATAACATGCTACCTTGCATACACAAGAGAAAAGAGAAGAGAAAGATGCATGCAAGAGTTGAATGCAGTGGATAGCACTTGGCCAACCCTATGAGGGTTAACTCCTCGATGTGAAGTTGCTAGGGGCTTACTCCACACTCTCCTTGTGTCACCCAAGAAGAGATCCAATGCTAGGTAGAGAGAAAGAGGGAAGGAGCTACGGAGAGCACAACCTCTACCTCATGCCACTAGTATGAAAATAAGACATCGTAGATAGCAAAGAGAATGTAGAGAAGGAGAGAAGGGAGAGCATTACCATTCCTACTCACATACACCGACAACCAAGCAAGCAAGCAATGACACAAGCAAGCAAACAACCATAAGCTCAAAATGAGAGAAAGAGAGAGAGAAGGCAAACTCAAGTGAGACAAATGGGTATCGTCCCTTTTCATATTTCATGAAATGTCTTATATACATGAGCTCATATTTACACTATCTCCGGCAGCCCAATTATAAGTGGGGGCCCAAAACTAGTCTTCCTAGTTTTACTAGCTCTATGTACATCAATTTCTCATGACCGGCATTACACATGCCGTAAGCTCAATCATCCTATGTCTCATATACAATCAGCGCATTGCGTGGCTACAAAAAGATAAGTAACAAAAGGGGCGTAGTGGCCACGCAAAAGGTCATGTTAAACGGAGTGGTTATCTTGCTTGCTTGCATGTTTGATTGTTGGTGTATGTAAGTAGGGATGGTAGCCACGCAAAAGGTCATGTTAAACGGAGTGGTTAACATCTTGCTTGCATGTTTGATTGTTGGTGTATGTAAGTAGGGATGGTAATGCTCTCCTTTCTCTTCTTCTCTACCCTCTCTTTGCTATCTACCAAGTCTCTTTTGTATGCTAGTTTCACGAGGTGAAGTTTGAGCTCTCCATAGCTTCCTTCCTTCTTGCTCTCTACCTAGCCATTGGATCTCTTCTTGGGTGACACAAGAAGAGATGGAGTGAGCCCCTAGCGGCTTCACATCGAGGAGTTAACCCTCTTAGGGTTGGCCAAGTGCAACTCTCCGGACTCAACCCTTGCATGTATCTCTCTTCTCTTCTCTTTATTTCTTGTGTGGAAGGTAGCATGTTATCCTTAACATCAAGCTTAACTATAACACATTTTAAGAAATTTATCATAACGATGAATCATCTTAGTAAAGTAGAGTATAACATTAATTTTAAATATTGTACCATTACATTAAACATTAATTGAAAAGAAAACTAAATTAGAAAACTATAACAAGATATCAAAACATAAACAAGACCAAAATTCCATATCTTTCTTCTCCTTTGAAGTTGGAGCACAATGGATATCTCTAAATAGAAAGATTAATGAAGGGAAAGCTGAGTTTTGGTTCCAACAAAAAATCAACACACCCATCATCATTAATCTTGGTCTTTGTATCATGTTTTCTAAATGGTATCATGATTGAGAAGACCAGTGCCATTAATATGGGAATGGAGGGAAAGGAAGAGATGATTAAAAAAATAGAGGCAAGCTACACAAATTGAAGGCCATACATAGAGATTTAAATTTCTCCTCTGCAAAGGAGGGAAAATCGAAACAATTGGGGAATCCCTCATATCCTTAAAAAAAGAATCTTTAAAACATAATGATTAACTAAAAACATACAGATAGTCTCAAAGGAAAAAAAAGAAGACTTGTAAACTGATTAAAAATTGGGAAAAATGTATAGACACGCTCTTTAGGCCCGAATCTAGGTGTGGATAAAAAATATTCTAAATCTAAAGCTACATGTAGATATATGAAATTTATTAATTGAAATGTAAAAAGAGCTTAAATTCATCAAATTTGATGGAATTTAAAAGGAAAAATCTAGGTGGTTAATCAAGAGAGTCACATCAATAAGCTGCATGTTTTGAGTTCAAATAAAACAATACTTTTCGTTATCTTCAAAATCTAGTCCCAATCTTAGACAAAGATATTATTAGAATAAAAATAACAGGTGAATCTATTATAATTAATATAGTTAAAACCTAATCTTTTAGATCCTAAAAGAAGAGAGAGAGAGAGCTAATATTTTATATTTCTTTTTGCACTTTTCCTTGATTCATGGAAGAGAGAGAGAGCCCTTACAAGGCCCCTTTTTGAGTCCATATTTTTCCTAATGCATACACACACACACACACTCTCTCTCTCTCTTGATCATTCTCTCTCTCAATGTGCTTATGTGTATGAGAGTGAAGAGAGTGGGTGATGAGATGTAACAAAGTGAATGGTATCATATGAATAATGGATCCAAGGCCAATGGACCATGCCCATGGACAATACTTATGATAGTGTGAGGGGTAGTCATGTATATATAACAAATAGGCCATATTTGGGGGGCCAACTTTGATAATCAATAAACCTAGACTAATCTCCTTAATCTAGGCTAATCCAAGGCTAATCTAGGCTAATTCTAAGCTAGTTGTTGCTTCCTTTCATCGGTATCAGAGCTCATGCCTTTGATCCATTTTCTTGAATTTCTTGATGTTCTTGATTTTCTTGATCAAGAAGATGGTTATTGTGACCTGGATTGGTTAAAGTTCCTTTTCTTGGTTTATTTACTAAGCTTTTAGGGCTATGGGTTATTGTGGACCAAATTTTTAGGGAAGCTGCACCAAAATTTTAAACTCAGGACCAAAATCGAGGGAAACTTTTAGTAATCTTGATTAGTGATCTTAATCAAAAATGTTTTCTTTGTTCCTCCTCTTTGTTTGATCTCTGAGAAGAATGAAATCTCTTTCATGAGAAAAATGTCTACCATAGTTTGGAGAATTGCTTTGGTCATCTTATGAACTTCACATGGAGTACTCTCTTCACGCTTCAAATCGTGGGTGAAAAACAGGCTGTGAGGGCATTTGTATAGTTGCACGCTATTTCATGGTGGTGAGATGGAGCTTATGATGACTAGCATTAAGGTTTACTTAATCTTGGGAAACACTTAAGCAAATATAAGATTCATAAAATCTTGGAAACGACTCTTGTCTTGGCGTATTTTTTGGGCCGTGAGAGGACATTGTAGGGCTGCACCTGTTTTTTTATCAAATCGGGAGTGAAGATCTCTCAAATTGGGAAACTCTTAAGCAAGCATAAGGTTCACAAAAGCTTGGAAATGACTCTTTTCTTGGTGTTTTTTTTTGCTGTAGAGGACACTGTGGGGGCTGCGCCTATTTTTGATCAAATTGGGAGTGAAGATGTATCAAAAGGCAACAAAAATCCTTGATGATGTTTCTCCTAGGTGTAAGAAACTTCTAATATGCTTCAATGCTTTAATTTCTTGGAAATTAGGGTTTCTTGGGAAAAATTAGGGTTTCATGCATAGTGTAAAAAAAATTTGCTTGCATCAACACTTTCCCCATGCCTTCCTCTATCCCTACATATATAATTGGTGAATGAAAAAAAAACTTCAATGCATTATCTTTTGACCTTCTTGATATTTTGGGGTTTCATGAAAAATCAGGGTTTCTTCAATAAATTTTGGAAAATTTCTTCAATAATCTCCTTTCTCATGCTTAGTTACATTTATACATGTGATCAATTGTTGCTTGATCATGGGATTTCATGGAAATTTTCAATTCCTTGTATTTCTTGAATTTCATGAGAAAATTAGGGTTGCATACATCCAAGTTTTGTTCATTGAGGTCAAATTACTCTTCACCTTGAGGGTTTCTTTATGCATTGTGCATTGCTTCAATCCCATGAAGCAATGGGATTGAAGTCAACTAAGGAGGATTGTTGCACTACCACCAAATAACCTCATCACAACAACGACATCAAACCCTTGTATTGGATGGATATGACATGCAATTATAAGTTACTTTTTTGTACGTAATCTCAATCATCCATTTGAGATTCAATCACTCTCCACATCACATTGTACTACACTTCTCATTTCTAGCTACTAGTGATGTGTGAGGGTACCCTGGTATGTGGAGGAGAGACCGAGGAGAGCATGGCTTGAACTCATTGTGGAGGAGAGACCGAGGAGAGCATGGCTTGAACTCATTGTGCCTTGATTGTCGTGGGAAAGCGGTACGGTGAGGGATTAGGTCTTGGTGTGGTAAAGACATGGCCCAAACTTGTGCCCTTGGAATTCAAAGTTGGGTACAAGGGTTGGAAGAGCTTGGCTAGGAGATTAGCAAGCTTGGACATGCTTCATCGACATTGTCACATTCTCCATTGGTGGATTGCAATTCCATGTGAAAGAAGTAGCAATTTGGCAAGACAATTGGCATGGGCAATATGCAACGTTTTGTTGAGATATGCACTGCCTTGGTGGTCAATTAATTTAAAAAATGGTTGAAATTGTATTGCCATTGGGTTGTATTTGTGTGGTATTGCATAGGATATTTGAGATTTATGCCAAATTACAAAGGAGATGTTGCCGAAATTTGGTCAAAATCCATGCAAAGTTGCAACTTGAAGCCATAATTCAGTCCACAACTGATAGAGCTGATTTGAAGGGTTATACATAGCTTGAAAGCTTGTACACTAAGGACTACAATTCAAGCTATCAAGCACTTAATTTTGACAATAATTACTTGTCCAACCGGAAGATCTTGCAAAAAGGTTAAAGTGGGGCCGAGTCCAAAACAACGCCGTATATTGGCAAAGTGAGTATAGGATTATGTTCCCCATACCCTAAGCTTCCTATCAAGCCTTAAATCTCAGCAATAGGACACCCATGCTATCTGCTGCATCCATTTTCCTACTGGATACTGTGTTTCTGCAAAAAAATAGGGTTTCTAGACTAAACTAATTTCGACATCATAGTTGGATAGCTTTCCCTTACCCCATTCTGGCAAGCTAAAGACATCAGAAGTCAGAATCCATTTGCTTGGTTAAAGTGGCAAATTACTCAATGGTTGACTTAAAAAAAGTCAAGATAGAGAGTACCTGTGCATTGATCACAATCAAAGTGATCATACACGAGGACTCTATATATCGTTACCTCTGTATAGAGTTAAATATCTTTCAAATCAGAGTTTGGGATCAAATCTAACTCGAAATTGGTCATTTCCCATGATGGCTTCAAAGTCAAAGACCAATGGGGGTTTCAAAGAAGTGGTTTAGCATGAGGGTGGTGTTTAAGATGCAAGGCAAGATGCCCAAGAAGCTATGCAAGAACAAATATATGGCAATGTCAATGAAGGGATGCATCAAGAGGCCAATGTTCCATGAATGCTTAATGTTCCACAAATGCCTAAGGATGGTGGGGACATGAATATAAACACGCTGATGTACTTCATACATTACGTGCTTGATAGAATGGACCAAAATTTCGAGCGCATAGTGGACAAGTCCTTCATTCATTTGAGACCATTACTTCCATGAACATTATTTAAGTGAAGATGGTGATGCCAATGAGGAATATTAAGATATGTCTATATGTGCATTGGTGGCTGAAAATGAACCATTGGATAACCATGAGGATGCAAGTGTAGATGAGGTTAATGAAGAACAATTGCATGGTTCTCTTGATGAGAATGATTATGGCAATAGGGTTTCTAGACTAAACTAATTTTGACATCATAGTTGGATAGCTTTCTCTTTCCCCATTCCGGCAAGCTAAAGACATCAGGAGTCTGACTTCGTTTGCTTGGTTAAAGCGGCAAATTACTCAATGGTTGACTTAAAAAAAAAAGTCAAAATAGAGAGTACCTGTGAATTGACCACAATCAAAGTGATCATACAAACACGAGGACTCTATACATTGTTACCTCTCTATAGAGTTGAATATCTTTCAAAGCAGAGTTTGGGATCAAATCTAACTCGAAATTGGTCATTTCCCATAATGGCATCAAAGTCAAAGATCAATGGGGCTTTCAAAGAAGTGGTTAAGCATGAGGGTGGTGTTTAAGATGCAAGGCAAGATGCTCAAGGAGCTATGCAAGAACAAATATATGGCAATGTCAATGAAGGGATGCATCAAGATGCCAATGTTCCATGAATGCCTAATGTTCCACAAATGCCTAAGGATGGTGGGGACATGAATATAAACACACTGATGTACTTCTTCATACATTGTGTGCTTGATAGAATGGACCAAAATTTCCAATGCATAGTGGACAAGTCCAATGCCTTGATCAAGAAGAATCATTGTGGATTATCTATCTTGGAACAAGAACTTGGCAAAGGCAAAAAAACTTAGGGTGAGCGAATGTTGTATGCATATGCACCAAACACATTTCAAGTAAATGGACCACAAGATAATAAGCCTTTTGTGGGTTCAACATGTGCAAATACATCACATGCTCTTCAAGCTAGTATGCATTGTGGTGATCAAAGTCATGGACCTATTCTTGGAAGAAGGGAGACTCATCTGTTGTTGGTGCATCAAAGTGGAACAAATGTGATGGGAATCCCTACCTCATCTCTTCTACAAGGAGTTCACTTCAGTCCAAGTCTTTCATTGGAGACCATTACTTCCATGAACATTATTTAAGTGAAGATGGTGATGCCAATGAGGAATATTAAGATATGTCTATATGTGCATTGGTGGCTGAAAATGAACCATTGGATAACCATGAGGATGCAAGTGTAGATGAGGTTAATGAAGAACAATTGCATGGTTCTCTTGATGAGAATGATTATGGGAATAGGGTTTCTAGACTAAACTAATTTCGACATCATTGGTGGCTGAAAATGAACCATTGGATAACCATGAGGATGCAAGTGTAGATGAGGTTAATGAAGAACAATTGCATGGTTCTCTTGATGAGAATGATTATGGGAATAGGGTTTCTAGACTAAACTAATTTCGACATCATAGTTGGATAGCTTTCTCTTTCCCCATTCCGGCAAGCTAAAGACATCAGGAGTCTGACTTCGTTTGCTTGGTTAAAGCGGCAAATTACTCAATGGTTGACTTTAAAAAAAAGTCAAAATAGAGAGTACCTGTGAATTGACCACAATCAAAGTGATCATACACGAGGACTCTATATATCGTTACCTCTCTATAGGGTTAAATATCTTTCAAATCAGAGTTTGGGATCAAATCTAACTCGAAATTGGTCATTTCCCATGATGGCGTCAAAGTCAAAGATCAATGGGGCTTTCAAAGAAGTGGTTGAGCATGAGGGTGGTGTTTAAGATGCAAGGCAAGATGCTCAAGGAGCTATGTAAGAACAAATATATGGCAATGTCAATGAAGGGATGCATCAAGAGGCCAATGTTCCATGAATGCCTAATGTTCCACAAATGCCTAAGGATGGTGGGGACATGAATATAAACACGCTGATGTACTTCATACATTGCGTGCTTGATAGAATGGACCAAAATTTCCAATGCATAGTGGACAAGTCCAATGCCTTGATCAAGAAGAATCATTGTGGATTATCTACCTTGGAACAAGAACTTAGCAAAGGCAACAAAACACAAGGTGAGCGAATGTTGTACGCATATGCACCAAACACATTTCAAGTAAATGGACCACAAGATAATAAGCCTTTTGTGGGTTCAACATGTGCAAATACATCACATGCTCTTCAAGCTAGTATGCATTGTGGTGATCAAAGTCATGGACCTATTCTTGGAAGGGAGACTCATCTGTCGTTGGTGCATCGAAGTGGAACAAATGTGCCAGGAATCCCTACCTCATCTCTTAGTGAGCATCCTACAAGGAGTTCACTTCAGTCCAAGTCTTTCATTGGAGGCCATTACTTCCATGAACATTATTTAAGTGAAGACGGTGATGCCAATGAGGAATATTAAGATATGTCTATATGTGCATTGGTTTTACTGAAAATGAACCATTGGATGACCATGAGGATGCAAGTGTAGATGAGGTTAATGAAGAACAATTGCATGGTTCTCTTGATGAGAATGATTATGGGAATAGTGATGCTTATGATGATGAGAATCTTCTTGTCGAAGAGGATGACTATTATAGTAATCCTAATGATGGTGACTCTCAAGAGATCAATGTGTATAATGGTCATGAAGAAGAGACAAGTGTTAAAGATCCATATGATGATAATGCACATGATAGTGGGGATGTAAATAATTGTGATCCATATGAGGACATTTATGCGAAAGATGCTATGGGTTACAATGCCTATGATGACATCTATGGTGTTGATCTAAATATAAATGTAGATGACTCATGGGAGGTCAATGACATCTATGGTGTTGATCTAAATATAAATGTAGATGACTCATGGGAGGTCAATGACATCTATGGTGTTGATCTAAATATAAATGTAGATGACTCATGGGAGGTCAATGGTGGTAATTCATTGGATGGCCATAATACCTATGATTCCAATGATGATGATGATGATGCATATCCTTTTGACCCTTGCATAACTGTGAGGAAGAGCTTCATCAATTATACTTTACTTATGAGTATAAGTGGTTCAGATTCATTTCCATATGATCTGGGTGGATGCTATGCACACGATGGATATATGCACATTTATGCATTGCACATGGGGTTAATGGATTTCCTTTTGACCCGAGTGGATCAAAGAGGAGTGAAGTGAAAGATGTAAAGAATGGAAGTGAAATTCCTTTTGATCTGGGTGGATCAATGAAGAGTGAAGTTGCCTATGTGTTCATCATGATAAGGATAATATGGCTACCTCATGCAATATCCCAAGTGATGCATATGCCGGTTGCAAAGATGCAGGTACATCAAGGTTCAATGCATATGCCGCTTGCAAAGATGCAGGTACATCAAGGTTCAATGTATATGCCGCTTGCAAAGATGCAGGTACATCAAGGTTCAAGGCATGCATAAATGGAATGGGTGGCACATGTTTTGGTTGATAGTGGGATCACACATAGCAAAGATGAATTGCAAACTGGTATGCAAAGATGTGAGTTCGATACTCACAAGTGAGCTTCCTATGAATGAGGAGGACATGATTGAGTATGAGCCGAAAGCAATTTTGGGTCCAAGAGAAAGAGTTCTTGGCCAGCACGATGACTACCTAAGGAAGAAGCTTCTTGGCAACCTACCTCTATATTGGAAGGGTTTGAGGGGTTTTTGGATGCATTTTGGAGGTCTAATGAAGGTCAAGAGTAGTGAATTAGCTGGCTAGAAACTCCTGTAAATTCATTGTGGACAGCCCTATACGCTCGAGAATTGGATACATAATTTTTAGAAGCTACACAAGGCTCTTATGCCATTATGGGGTAGATGTTATGGCTTGTTTTGAGGGATTTTTGGGAAGTTAATAGCCATACTTCCCATACATGGTGTGAACATGAGCTTGAAGTTTGACATGAGTCCATTATCACATACTCCATCCATGTGGATTGTGGTTGTACATATCAATGGTTTCGAGGAAGAAACCTCTTGGGTGGGGATAGTTTGTAACAAAGTGAATGGTCTCATATGAATAATGGGCCCAAGGCCAATGGACCATGCCCATGGACAATACTTATGATAGTGTGAAAGGGGTGGTCATGTATATATACGAAATAGGCCATATTTGGGGGACAACTTTGATAATCAATGGAATACAAGACATTACTCTCTTTTCTCTCTAAACCTAGACTAATCTCCTTAATCTAGGCTAATTCAAGGCTAAGCTAGTTGTTGCTTCCTTTCATGAGAGGCAGAGAGAGAGGAGAGGGCACGTAGGAAGAACACAACTTGATTTGCATCAAGGGGAGCACGAGGAAATGACAACAGCTCATTGCAGATAGCAACTTAAAAACTCAAGCAAGATGAGGCGAGAAAATGACAACTTGTCGATGCAGAGCTCGGGCAAGAAAATGACAACAAGAAAATGTGAGAAAGAAGAAAATAATTAGGGCTTTTAGCGCCCAACTACCTTGGGGAGATACGTGGCAATTGGAATTATTTTTTAATTGGATATCTTGTGCAAGATATTTTTTATTTAATTATTTATCTCCTTCGGACGAGTTTTCTTTTGGTTTTTGTATCTCAACCAAGATCTTTTTTAAAAAAATTTACGTATCTTGTTGCCAGAGATAATTTATTCTCATTTTCGTATCTCAATCGAGATCCTTTTTTTAAAAATTATATATCTTGCCTAAGATAATTTATTTTCATTTTCTTATCTCACATGATATAATTTATTTTCATTTTTATCTAGCCTGAGATAAATTATTTAATATGCTTATCTTGCCCGAGATTGTATTAATTCTGTTGCATTGGATACATGGCATGACTTGGTCATCTAGTCAACATCTCCACGTATCTCGCTCGAGATACATGGAGATGCTGACTAGATGGCCTAGTTATGGTGCCACGTACCCTCTCTTGAGATATGGCATGGTAATGTTTATGGTAAACGTGTCAATAGCATGGATTGTTTGCCACATATCTTAGGTCAGACATGTGATTGGTTGTGTGTAGCTTGCCTGAGATACATCGCAAATGGGTTTTGGCCACTTGAAAATGTCTCACTTTCATCCAAATTGCGATGAAATAGCCACCTTATCATGCTATCACCTCCTTGAGATAAGAGAATTTTATGGGTGAGAAACATGGTGGGCCACATTTTTCAAAAGTGGTTTTAGGAAAGAGAAAGATGGATGCCATATACCCCTACTTTTTAGAAAAAAAAGGCCGAAACTTAGCTAAAGACATGCACGCTCCTCAATAAACAATCTTTTAGAGAAGAGTTGACATTATCTTGGAGTTTTAAAATTCAAGGAGAGCATAAATTTGAGGTATGCTTAAGTGCTTCATGAATTTTTGAAAACTCTCAATTTTTAGGAAGTAGCATGAAATAGCTTGATAATTTCATTTTAAAAATTTATAAGAAAGAAGTTATTTTCTTGAAAAGGGAATTAAATTTTCTTGATTTTTTTATTTTAGCATTAATCTAGACTTCAATCAATGTGAACTCTTGTCTCATGGGTAATAGAAATTGATTGGAACCGGCTAGTCAAGACCTCGGCCGACCTTGCTACGCGAGACGTCCTCCATTGACTCTTCGTCAACTGTTGCAACTTTATCAGTTAGGTCACCACAACCTCATTCACAAGACGGTCAAAAATGCTTCCCCAGTATTTTTGACATAAATTGAATTATACTAAAAATTCCTCTTCTTCTCATTTAATTTCTTGGATCTCAAATACCATGTGAATTCCTCTTTTTGTATTTAATTAATTGCATTCCAATATCATGGGTATTCCTCTTTTATCATCAACAAATATTTCTCATAAAGTAATTTCATCTAAATAAAATACCCATTAATTCAATATGCTAGGAATTTCTCTTTTCCCATCTAAATGGTGGAATTCCAAATGTCATAGGAATTCCTCTTTTAACATTTAAATATTTCTCATAGATAAAATAAATTTATCTAAATTTAATCTTTGAATTTAATTAAAATACTCATTAATTCCAATATACTAGGAATTTCTCTTTTCCCATCTCAATGATAGAATTCCAAATGTCATAGGAATTCCTCTTTTAACATCAAAATATTTCTCATAGATAAAATAAATTTATCTAAATTTCATCTTTGAATTTAATTAAAATACTCATTAATTCCAATATACTAGGAGTTTCTCTTTTCCCATCTCAATGATGGAATTTCAAATGTCATAGGAATTCCTATTTTAACATTTAAATATTTCAAATAGATAAAATAAATTTATCTAAATTTTATCTTTGAATTTAATTAAAATACTCATTAATTCCAATATACTAGGAGTTTCTCTTTTCCCATCTCAATGATGGAATTCCAAATGTCATAGGAATTCCTCTTTTAACATTTAAATATTTCTCATAGATAAAATAAATTTATCTAAAATTCATCTTTGAATTTAAATAAAATATCCATTAATTTCAATATGCTAAAATTTACACTTTCCTCATTTAAATATTTGAATTCCAATATGCTGGGAATTCCACTTTCATCATTTAAACTTATCTATACAAAAAGATAAATTTAACTAGAATCCTTCTTTAATTTTTAAATAAAATATACATTATTTTAGCATCAAATTTTTTTTCTCTTAGTTCATTGGAATACATGGATTTCCATTGTCATGGGGATTACTCTTTTAACATAAAAATGGATTACTAGAAATTTCTCTTTTTCCTAATTAACTATTTATACATAAACATAAAAATTAAATTTTTCATGATTATAATGAGAATCATTCAATTAATCTAGGATAATTAATCCTAGAGTATGGTAGGAAGTCCTCTTTTCATATTATGAATGAAAATGATTTATGTGTTGATTTTTTAAAAATTTTACCAAAGCTCCGCTCTGCTATTACTGATAATTCTCAATAATTTGAAAGCATAAAGTTTAGTAATATCCCTATGATTAAAATAACCATTAATTGGATCAATATCCAATTATGGACTTGATTCTTAAATTTTCTATAAATTAAATAGCATAAAAGCATTAAAAAGTGACTTATTTGGACTCTAATTTGACAAGCATAGAAATTACTTTTAGATTAGAGAATTGCTTCATGAGAAGCTTCATTTGAATATAGAATAGGTCATAGGAATGACCATTCTTTGGGGGAGAGAGAGAGGACATGCTTTAAAAAACATTTAATTTAAGCATAAATGAAAATTTATGTGTTTTATCACCACAATTCATTGAAGAACTTCAATTGCATTAAAAAGCCATTCAATTGAATGCTTCTCAAGTTTGAGAGGGGTTGAGAAGAGAGAAACATTTGGAGATTAAAGAAAAAAGACCATAAACCACAATTTACCTCCTAGATTGCTTGATTCTTTAATCAAAGTAGAGGCCCCCAACCAATCAATTGGTTTGGTATGTTGATGAAGACTCCAAGGAAGATTGAAGAGAGAGAGAAGCTCCAATATCTTCAATTTGTAGAGGATTTTTAGAGGATAATAGAAATTATCATTATTTCAGTATAATACTGGCATGGTATAGTTTTCATATTTTTTTTACAAATGGCTAAGGATCTATTTATAGGTGAGGGAGGCCTCTAACCAAGTCCAACTAGTTTCTAGAATTTTCCAGGTTCAGTTTGGCTGAATTTGGACAAGATTTGGACCTAGTTTGGCTCCCTTTTGATTTGGTTTTTGATCTAGGACAGAGGAGAGATAAAAATATAAAAATATTTTTGAGTTTAAATCTCCACCACACAAGTGGAATAGGCGCCTCCTTGAAGAACCCCCTTCTCCTTACCAAGGTGTCAAAATTGAATCATTATACCCAAAATTGAATTATTATACCCAAAATTGAATCATTAATATCTCATTTTTTTAGAAATACTCATTAATTCCAATATACTAGGAGTTTCTCTTTTGCCATCTCAATGATGGAATTTCAAATGTCATAGGAATTCTTATTTTAACATTTAAATATTTCAAATAGATAAAATAAATTTATCTAAATTTTATCTTTGAATTTAATTAAAATACTTATTAATTTCAATATACTAGGAGTTTCTCTTTTCCCATCTCAATGATGGAATTCCAAATGTCATAGGAATTCCTCTTTTAACATTTAAATATTTCTCATAGATAATTTTTTTTTATCTAAAATTCATCTTTGAATTTAAATAAAATACCCATTAATTTCAATATGCTAAAATTTACACTTTCCTCATTTAAATATTTGAATTCCAATATGGTGGGAATTCCACTTTCATCATTTAAACTTATCTATACAAAAAGATAAATTTAACTAGAATCCTTCTTTAATTTTTAAATAAAATATACATTATTTTAGCATCAATTTTTTTTTCTCTTAGTTCATTGGAATACATGGATTTCCATTGTCATGGGGATTACTCTTTTAACATAAAAATGGATTACTAGAAATTCCTCTTTTTCCTAATTAACTATTTATGCATAAACATAAAAATCAAATTTTTCATGATTATAATGAGAACCATTCAATTAATCTAGGATGATTAATCCTAGAGTATGGTAGGAAGTCCTCTTTTCATATTATGAATGAAAATGATTTATGTGTTGATTTTTTAGAAATTTTGCAATAGCTCCGCTCTGCTATTACTGATAATTCTCAATAATTTGAAAGCATAAAGTTTAGTAATATCCCTATGATTAAAATAACCATTAATTGGATCAATATCCAATTATGGACTTGATTCTTAATTTTTCTATAAATTAAATAGCATAAAAGCATTAAAAAGCCACTTATTTGGACTCTAATTTGACAAGCATAGAGATTACTTTTAGATTAGAGAATTGCTTCATGAGAAGCTTCATTTGAATATAGAATAGGTCATAGGAATGACCATTCTTTGGGGGGGAGAGACAGGACATGCTTTAAAAAACATTTAATTTAAGCATAAATAAAAATTTATGTGTTTTATCACCACAATTCATTAAAGAACTTCAATTGTATTAAAAAGCCATTCAATTGAATGCTTCTCAAGTTTGAGAGGGGTTGAGAAGAGAGAAACATTTGGAGATTAAAGAAAAAAGACCATAAACCACAATTTACCTCCTAGATTGCTTGATTCTTTAATCAAAGTAGAGTCCCCCAACCAATCAATTGGTTTGGTATGTTGATGAAGACTCCAAGGAAGATTGAAGAGAGAGAGAAGCTCCAATATCTTCAATTTGTAGAGGATTTTTAGAGGATAATAGAAATTATCATTATTTCACTATAATACTGGCATGGTATAGTTCTCATATTTCTTTTACAAACGGCTAAGGATCTATTTATAGGTGAGGGAGGCCTCTAACCAAGCCCAACTAGTTTCTAGAAATTTCCAGGTTCAGTTTGGCTGAATTTGGACAAGATTTGGACCTAGTTTGGCTCCCTTTTGATTTGGTTTTTGATCTAGGACAGAGGAGAGATAAAAATATCACAATATTTTTTAGTTTAAATCTCCACCACACAAGTGGAATAGGCGTCTCCTTGAAGAACCCCCTTCTCCTTACCAAGGTGTCAAAATTGAATCATTATACCCAAAATTGAATCATTATACCCAAAATTGAATCATTAATATCTCATTTTTTTAGAAATACTCATTAATTCCAATATACTAGGAGTTTCTCTTTTGCCATCTCAATGATGGAATTTCAAATGTCATAAGAATTCCTATTTTAATATTTAAATATTTCAAATAGATAAAATAAATTTATCTAAATTTTATCTTTGAATTTAATTAAAATACTCATTAATTTCAATATACTAGGAGTTTCTCTTTTCCCATCTCAATGATGGAATTCCAAATGTCATAGGAATTCCTCTTTTAACATTTAAATATTTCTCATAGATAAAATAAATTTATCTAAAATTCATCTTTGAATTTAAATAAAATACCCATTAATTTCAATATGCTAAAATCTACACTTTCCTCATTTAAATATTTGAATTGCAATATGATGGGAATTCCACTTTCATCATTTAAACTTATCTATACAAAAAGATAAATTTAACTAGAATCCTTCTTTAATTTTTAAATAATATATACATTATTTTAGCATCAATTTTTTTTCTCTTAGTTCATTGGAATACATGGATTTCCATTGTCATGGGGATTACTCTTTTAACATAAAAATGGATTACTAGAAATTTCTCTTTTTCCTAATTAACTATTTATGCATAAACATAAAAATCAAATTTTCCATGATTATAATGAGAATCATTCAATTAATCTAGGATGATTAATCCTAGAGTATGGTAGGAATTCCTCTTTTCATATTATGAATGAAAATGATTTATGTGTTGATTTTTTAAAAATTTTGCCATAGCTCCGCTCTGCTATTACTGATAATTCTCAATAATTTGAAAGCATAAAGTTTAGTAATATCCCTATGATTAAAATAACCATTAATTGGATCAATATCCAATTATGGACTTGATTCTTAATTTTTCTATAAATTAAATAGCATAAAAGCATTAAAAAGCCACTTATTTGGACTCTAATTTGACAAGCATAGAAATTACTTTTAGATTAGAGAATTGCTTCATGAGAAGCTTCATTTGAATATAGAATAGGTCATAGGAATGACCATTCTTTGGGGGAGAGAGAGAGGACATGCTTTAAAAAATATTTAATTTAAGCATAAATAAAAATTTATGTGTTTTATCACCACAATTCATTAAAGAACTTCAATTGTATTAAAAAGCCATTCAATTGAATGCTTCTCAAGTTTGAGAGGGGTTGAGAAGAGAGAAACATTTGGAGATTAAAGAAAAAAGACCATAAACCATAATTTACCTCCTAGATTGCTTGATTCTTTAATCAAAGTAGAGGCCCCCAACCAATCAATTGGTTTGGTATGTTGATGAAGACTCCAAGGAAGATTGAAGAGAGAGAGAAGCTCCAATATCTTCAATTTGTAGAGGATTTTTAGAGGATAATAGAAATTATCATTATTTCAGTATAATACTAGCATGGTATAGTTCTTATATTTCTTTTACAAACGGCTAAGGATCTATTTATAGGTGAGGGAGGCCTCTAACCAAGTCCAACTAGTTTCTAGAATTTTGCAGGTTCAGTTTGGCTGAATTTGGACAAGATTTGGACCTAGTTTGGCTCCCTTTTGATTTGGTTTTTGATCTAGGACAGAGGAGAGAAAAAAATATCACAATATTTTTGAGTTTAAATCTCCACCACACAAGTGGAATAGGCGCCTCCTTGAAGAACCCCCTTCTCCTTACCAAGGTGTCAAAATTGAATCATTATACCCAAAATTGAATCATTAATATCTCATTTTTTTAAGAGATACTCATTAATTCCAATATACTAGGAGTTTCTCTTTTGCCATCTCTATGATGGAATTTCAAATGTCATAGGAATTCCTATTTTAACATTTAAATATTTCAAATAGATAAAATAAATTTATCTAAATTTTATCTTTGAATTTAATTAAAATACTCATTAATTCCAATATACTAGGAGTTTCTCTTTTCCCATCTCAATGATGGAATTCCAAATGTCATAGGAATTCCTCTTTTAACATTTAAATATTTCTCATAGATAAAATAAATTTATCTAAAATTCATCTTTGAATTTAAATAAAATATCCATTAATTTCAATATGCTAAAATTTACACTTTCCTCATTTAAATATTTGAATTCCAATATGGTGGGAATTCCACTTTCATCATTTAAACTTATCTATACAAAAAGATAAATTTAACTAGAATCCTTCTTTAATTTTTAAATAAAATATACATTATTTTAGCATCAAATTTTTTTTCTCTTAGTTCATTGGAATACATGGATTTTCATTGTTATGGGGATTACTCTTTTAACATAAAAATGGATTACTAGAAATTTCTCTTTTTTCTAATTAACTATTTATACATAAACATAAAAATTAAATTTTTTATGATTATAATGAGAATCATTCAATTAATCTAGGATAATTAATCCTAGAGTATGGTAGGAAGTCCTCTTTTCATATTATGAATGAAAATGATTTATGTGTTGATTTTTTAAAAATTTTGCCATAGCTCCGCTCTGCTATTACTGATTATTCTCAATAATTTGAAAGCATAAAGTTTAGTAATATCCCTATGATTAAAATAACCATTAATTGGATCAATATCCAATTATGGACTTGATTCTTAATTTTTCTATAAATTAAATAGCATAAAAGCATTAAAAAGCCACTTATTTGGACTCTAATTTGACAAGCATAGAAATTACTTTTAGATTAGAGAATTGCTTCATGAGAAGCTTCATTTGAATATAGAATAGGTCATAGGAATGACCATTCTTTGGGGGAGAGAGAGAGGACATGCTTTAAAAAACATTTAATTTAAGCATAAATGAAAATTTATGTGTTTTATCACCACAATTCATTAAAGAACTTCAATTGTATTAAAAAGCCATTCAATTGAATGCTTCTCAAGTTTGAGAGGGGTTGAGAGGAGAGAAACATTTGGAGATTAAAGAAAAAAGACCATAAACCACAATTTACCTCCTAGATTGCTTGATTCTTTAATCAAAGTAGAGGCCCCCAACCAATCAATTGGTTTGGTATGTTGATGAAGACTCCAAGGAAGATTGAAGAGAGAGAGAGAAGCTCCAATATCTTCAATTTGTAGAGGATTTTTAGAGGATAATAGAAATTATCATTATTTCACTATAATACTGGCATGGTATAGTTTTTATATTTTTTTTACAAACGGCTAAGGATCTATTTATAGGTGAGGGAGGCCTCTAACCAAGTCCAACTAGTTTCTAGAATTTTCCAGGTTCAGTTTGGCTGAATTTGGACAAGATTTGGACCTAGTTTGGCTCCCTTTTGATTTGGTTTTTGATCTAGGACAGAGGAGAGATAAAAATATCACAATATTTTTTAGTTTAAATCTCCACCACACAAGTGGAATAGGCGTCTCCTTGAAGAACCCCCTTCTCCTTACCAAGGTGTCAAAATTGAATCATTATACCCAAAATTGAATCATTAATATCTCATTTTTTTAGAAATACTCATTAATTCCAATATACTAGGAGTTTCTCTTTTGCCATCTCAATGATGGAATTTCAAATGTCATAAGAATTCCTATTTTAATATTTAAATATTTCAAATAGATAAAATAAATTTATCTAAATTGTATCTTTGAATTTAATTAAAATACTCATTAATTCCAATATACTAGGAGTTTCTCTTTTCCCATCTCAATGATGGAATTCCAAATGTCATAGGAATTCCTCTTTTAACATTTAAATATTTCTCATAGATAAAATAAATTTATCTAAAATTTATCTTTGAATTTAAATAAAGAACCCATTAATTTCAATATGCTAAAATCTACACTTTCCTCATTTAAATATTTGAATTCCAATATGATGGGAATTCCACTTTCATCATTTAAACTTATCTATACAAAAAGATAAATTTAACTAGAATCCTTCTTTAATTTTTAAATAATATATACATTATTTTAGCATGAATTTGTTTTTCTCTTAGTTCATTGGAATACATGGATTTCCATTGTCATGGGGATTACTCTTTTAACATAAAAATGGATTACTAGAAATTTCTCTTTTTCCTAATTAACTATTTATGCATAAACATAGAAATCAAATTTTCCATGATTATAATGAGAATCATTCAATTAATCTAGGATGATTAATCCTAGAGTATGGTAGGAATTCCTCTTTTCATATTATGAATGAAAATGATTTATGTGTTGATTTTTTAAAAATTTTGCCATAGCTCCGCTCTGCTATTACTGATAATTCTCAATAATTTGAAAGCATAAAGTTTAGTAATATCCCTATGATTAAAATAACCATTAATTGGATCAATATCCAATTATGGACTTGATTCTTAATTTTTCTATAAATTAAATAGCATAAAAGCATTAAAAAGCCACTTATTTGGACTCTAATTTGACAAGCATAGAAATTACTTTTAGATTAGAGAATTGCTTCATGAGAAGCTTCATTTGAATTTAGAATAGGTCATAGGAATGACCATTCTTTGGGGGAGAGAGAGAGGACATGCTTTAAAAAATATTTAATTTAAGCATAAATAAAAATTTATGTGTTTTATCACCACAATTCATTAAAGAACTTCAATTGTATTAAAAAGCCATTCAATTGAATGCTTCTCAAGTTTGAGAGGGGTTGAGAAGAGAGAAACATTTGGAGATTAAAGAAAAAAGACCATAAACCATAATTTACCTCCTAGATTACTTGATTCTTTAATCAAAGTAGAGGCCCCCAACCAATCAATTGGTTTGGTATGTTGATGAAGACTCCAAGGAAGATTGAAGAGAGAGAGAAGCTCCAATATCTTCAATTTGTAGAGGATTTTTAGAGGATAATAGAAATTATCATTATTTCACTATAATACTGGCATGGTATAGTTTTTATATTTTTTTTACAAACGGCTAAGGATCTATTTATAGGTGAGGGAGGCCTCTAACCAAGTCCAACTAGTTTCTAGAATTTTCCAGGTTCAGTTTGGCTGAATTTGGACAAGATTTGGACCTAGTTTGGCTCCCTTTTGATTTGGTTTTTGATCTAAGACAGAGGAGAGAAAAAAATATCACAATATTTTTGAGTTTAAATCTCCACCACACAAGTGGAATAGGCGCCTCCTTGAAGAACCCCCTTCTCCTTACCAAGGTGTCAAAATTGAATCATTATACCCAAAATTGAATCATTAATATCTCATTTTTTTAGAGATACTCATTAATTCCAATATACTAGGAGTTTCTCTTTTGCCATCTCTATGATGGAATTTCAAATGTCATAGGAATTCCTATTTTAACATTTAAATATTTCAAATAGATAAAATAAATTTATCTAAATTTTATCTTTGAATTTAATTAAAATACTCATTAATTCCAATATACTAGGAGTTTCTCTTTTCCCATCTCAATGATGGAATTCCAAATGTCATAGGAATTCCTCTTTTAACATTTAAATATTTCTCATAGATAAAATAAATTTATCTAAAATTCATCTTTGAATTTAAATAAAATATCCATTAATTTCAATATGCTAAAATTTACACTTTCCTCATTTAAATATTTGAATTCCAATATGGTGGGAATTCCACTTTCATCATTTAAACTTATCTATACAAAAAGATAAATTTAACTAGAATCCTTCTTTAATTTTTAAATAAAATATACATTATTTTAGCATCAAATTTTTTTTCTCTTAGTTCATTGGAATACATGGATTTCCATTGTCATGGGGATTACTCTTTTAACATAAAAATGGATTACTAGAAATTTCTCTTTTTCCTAATTAACTATTTATACATAAACATAAAAATTAAATTTTTCATGATTATAATGAGAATCATTCAATTAATCTAGGATAATTAATCCTAGAGTATGGTAGGAAGTCCTCTTTTCATATTATGAATGAAAATGATTTATGTGTTGATTTTTTAAAAATTTTGCCATAGCTCCGCTCTGCTATTACTGATAATTCTCAATAATTTGAAAGCATAAAGTTTAGTAATATCCCTATGATTAAAATAACCATTAATTGGATCAATATCCAATTATGGACTTGATTCTTAATTTTTCTATAAATTAAATAGCATAAAAGCATTAAAAAGCCACTTATTTGGACTCTAATTTGACAAGCATAGAAATTACTTTTAGATTAGAGAATTGCTTCATGAGAAGCTTCATTTGAATATAGAATAGGTCATAGGAATGACCATTCTTTGGGGGGGAGAGAGAGGACATGCTTTAAAAAACATTTAATTTAAGCATAAATGAAAATTTATGTGTTTTATCACCACAATTCATTGAAGAACTTCAATTGTATTAAAAAGCCATTCAATTGAATGCTTCTCAAGTTTGAGAGGGGTTGAGAAGAGAGAAACATTTGGAGATTAAAGAAAAAAGACCATAAACCACAATTTACCTCCTAGATTGCTTGATTCTTTAATCAAAGTAGAGGCCCCCAACCAATCAATTGGTTTGGTATGTTGATGAAGACTCCAAGGAAGATTGAAGAGAGAGAGAAGCTCCAATATCTTCAATTTGTAGAGGATTTTTAGAGGATAATAGAAATTATCATTATTTCACTATAATACTGGCATGGTATAGTTTTTATATTTTTTTTACAAACGGCTAAGGATCTATTTATAGGTGAGGGAGGCCTCTAACCAAGTCCAACTAGTTTCTAGAATTTTCCAGGTTCAGTTTGGCTGAATTTGGACAAGATTTGGACCTAGTTTGGCTCCCTTTTGATTTGGTTTTTGATCTAAGACAGAGGAGAGAAAAAAATATCACAATATTTTTGAGTTTAAATCTCCACCACACAAGTGGAATAGGCGCCTCCTTGAAGAACCCCCTTCTCCTTACCAAGGTGTCAAAATTGAATCATTATACCCAAAATTGAATCATTAATATCTCATTTTTTTAGAGATACTCATTAATTCCAATATACTAGGAGTTTCTCTTTTGCCATCTCTATGATGGAATTTCAAATGTCATAGGAATTCCTATTTTAACATTTAAATATTTCAAATAGATAAAATAAATTTATCTAAATTTTATCTTTGAATTTAATTAAAATACTCATTAATTCCAATATACTAGGAGTTTCTCTTTTCCCATCTCAATGATGGAATTCCAAATGTCATAGGAATTCCTCTTTTAACATTTAAATATTTCTCATAGATAAAATAAATTTATCTAAAATTCATCTTTGAATTTAAATAAAATATCCATTAATTTCAATATGCTAAAATTTACACTTTCCTCATTTAAATATTTGAATTCCAATATGCTGGGAATTCCACTTTCATCATTTAAACTTATCTATACAAAAAGATAAATTTAACTAGAATCCTTCTTTAATTTTTAAATAAAATATACATTATTTTAGCATCAATTTTTTTTTCTCTTAGTTCATTGGAATACATGGATTTTCATTGTTATGGGGATTACTCTTTTAACATAAAAATGGATTACTAGAAATTTCTCTTTTTCCTAATTAACTATTTATACATAAACATAAAAATTAAATTTTTCATGATTATAATGAGAATCATTCAATTAATCTAGGATAATTAATCCTAGAGTATGGTAGGAAGTCCTCTTTTCATATTATGAATGAAAATGATTTATGTGTTGATTTTTTAAAAATTTTACCAAAGCTCCGCTCTGCTATTACTGATAATTCTCAATAATTTGAAAGCATAAAGTTTAGTAATATCCCTATGATTAAAATAACCATTAATTGGATCAATATCCAATTATGGACTTGATTCTTAAATTTTCTATAAATTAAATAGCATAAAAGCATTAAAAAGTGACTTATTTGGACTCTAATTTGACAAGCATAGAAATTACTTTTAGATTAGAGAATTGCTTCATGAGAAGCTTCATTTGAATATAGAATAGGTCATAGGAATGACCATTCTTTGGGGGAGAGAGAGAGGACATGCTTTAAAAAACATTTAATTTAAGCATAAATGAAAATTTATGTGTTTTATCACCACAATTCATTAAAGAACTTCAATTGTATTAAAAAGCCATTCAATTGAATGCTTCTCAAGTTTGAGAGGGGTTGAGAAGAGAGAAACATTTGGAGATTCAAGAAAAAAGACCATAAACCACAATTTACCTCCTAGATTGCTTGATTCTTTAATCAAAGTAGAGGCCCCCAACCAATCAATTGGTTTGGTATGTTGATGAAGACTCCAAGGAAGATTGAAGAGAGAGAGAAGCTCCAATATCTTCAATTTGTAGAGGATTTTTAGAGGATAATAGAAATTATCATTATTTCAGTAAAATACTAGCATGGTATAGTTCTCATATTTCTTTTACAAACGGCTAAGGATCTATTTATAGGTGAGGGAGGCCTCTAACCAAGTCCAACTAGTTTCTAGAATTTTCCAGGTTCAGTTTGGCTGAATTTGGACAAGATATGGACCTAGTTTGGCTCCCTTTTGATTTGGTTTTTGATCTAGGACAGAGGAGAGAAAAAAATATCACAATATTTTTGAGTTTAAATCTCCACCACACAAGTGGAATAGGCGCCTCCTTGAAGAACCCCCTTCTCCTTACCAAGGTGTCAAAATTGAATCATTATACCCAAAATTGAATCATTAATATCTCATTTTTTTAGAGATACTCATTAATTCCAATATACTAGGAGTTTCTCTTTTGCCATCTCTATGATGGAATTTCAAATGTCATAGGAATTCCTATTTTAACATTTAAATATTTCAAATAGATAAAATAAATTTATCTAAATTTTATCTTTGAATTTAATTAAAATACTCATTAATTCCAATATACTAGGAGTTTCTCTTTTCCCATCTCAATGATGGAATTCCAAATGTCATAGGAATTCCTCTTTTAACATTTAAATATTTCTCATAGATAAAATAAATTTATCTAAAATTCATCTTTGAATTTAAATAAAATATCCATTAATTTCAATATGCTAAAATTTACACTTTCCTCATTTAAATATTTGAATTCCAATATGCTGGGAATTCCACTTTCATCATTTAAACTTATCTATACAAAAAGATAAATTTAACTAGAATCCTTCTTTAATTTTTAAATAAAATATACATTATTTTAGCATCAAATGTTTTTTCTCTTAGTTCATTGGAATACATGGATTTCCATTGTCATGGGGATTACTCTTTTAACATAAAAATGGATTACTAGAAATTTCTCTTTTTCCTAATTAACTATTTATACATAAACATAAAAATTAAATTTTTCATGATTATAATGAGAATCATTCAATTAATCTAGGATAATTAATCCTAGAGTATGGTAGGAAGTCCTCTTTTCATATTATGAATGAAAATGATTTATGTGTTGATTTTTTAAAAATTTTGCCATAGCTCCGCTCTGCTATTACTGATAATTCTCAATAATTTGAAAGCATAAAGTTTAGTAATATCCCTATGATTAAAATAACCATTAATTGGATCAATATCCAATTATGGACTTGATTCTTAATTTTTCTATAAATTAAATAGCATAAAAGCATTAAAAATCCACTTATTTGGACTCTAATTTGACAAGCATAGAAATTACTTTTAGATTAGAGAATTGCTTCATGAGAAGCTTCATTTGAATATAGAATAGGTCATAGGAATGACCATTCTTTGGGGGAGAGAGAGAGGACATGCTTTAAAAAATATTTAATTTAAGCATAAATGAAAATTTATGTGTTTTATCACCACAATTTTATCACCACAATTCATTAAAGAACTTCAATTGTATTAAAAAGTCATTCAATTGTGTTTTATCACCACAATTCATTAAAGAACTTCAATTGTATTAAAAAGCCATTCAATTGAATGCTTCTCAAGTTTGAGAGGGGTTGAGAAGAGAGAAACATTTGGAGATTAAAGAAAAAAGACCATAAACCATAATTTACCTCCTAGATTGCTTGATTCTTTAATCAAAGTAGAGGCCCCCAACCAATCAATTGGTTTGGTATGTTGATGAAGACTCCAAGGAAGATTGAAGAGAGAGAGAAGCTCCAATATCTTCAATTTGTAGAGGATTTTTAGAGGATAATAGAAATTATCATTATTTCAGTATAATACTAGCATGGTATAGTTCTCATATTTCTTTTACAAACGGCTAAGGATCTATTTATAGGTGAGGGAGGCCTCTAACCAAGTCCAACTAGTTTCTAGAATTTTCCAGGTTCAGTTTGGCTGAATTTGGACAAGATTTGGACCTAGTTTGGCTCCCTTTTGCTTTGGTTTTTGATCTAGGACAGAGGAGAGAAAAAAATATCACAATATTTTTGAGTTTAAATCTCCACCACACAAGTGGAATAGGCGCCTCCTTGAAGAACCCCCTTCTCCTTACCAAGGTGTCAAAATTGAATCATTATACCCAAAATTGAATCATTAATATCTCATTTTCTTAGAGATACTCATTAATTCCAATATACTAGGAGTTTCTCTTTTGCCATCTCTATGATGGAATTTCAAATGTCATAGGAATTCCTATTTTAACATTTAAATATTTCAAATAGATAAAATAAATTTATCTAAATTTTATCTTTGAATTTAATTAAAATACTCATTAATTCCAATATACTAGGAGTTTCTCTTTTCCCATCTCAATGATGGAATTCCAAATGTCATAGGAATTCCTCTTTTAACATTTAAATATTTCTCATAGATAAAATAAATTTATCTAAAATTCATCTTTGAATTTAAATAAAATATCCATTAATTTCAATATGCTAAAATTTACACTTTCCTCATTTAAATATTTGAATTCCAATATGCTGGGAATTTCACTTTCATCATTTAAACTTATCTATACAAAAAGATAAATTTAACTAGAATCCTTCTTTAATTTTTAAATAAAATATACATTATTTTAGCATGAATTTGTTTTTCTCTTAGTTCATTGGAATACATGGATAGAAATTTCTCTTTTTCCTAATTAACTATTTATACATAAACATAAAAATCAAATTTTTCATGATTATAATGAGAATCATTCAATTAATCTAGGATAATTAATCCTAGAGTATGGTAGGAAGTCCTCTTTTCATATTATGAATGAAAATGATTTATGTGTTAATTTTTTAAAAATTTTGCCATAGCTCCGCTCTGCTATTACTGATAATTCTCAATAATTTGAAAGCATAAAGTTTAGTAATATCCCTATGATTAAAATAACCATTAATTGGATCAATATCCAATTATGGACTTGATTCTTAATTTTTCTATAAATTAAATAGCATAAAAGCATTAAAAAGTGACTTATTTGGACTCTAATTTGACAAGCATAGAAATTACTTTTAGATTAGAGAATTGCTTCATGAGAAGCTTCATTTGAATATAGAATAGGTCATAGGAATGACCATTCTTTGGGGGAGAGAGAGAGGACATGCTTTAAAAAACATTTAATTTAAGCATAAATAAAAATTTATGTGTTTTATCACCACAATTCATTAAAGAACTTCAATTGTATTAAAAAGCCATTCAATTGAATGCTTCTCAAGTTTGAGAGGGGTTGAGAAGAGAGAAACATTTGGAGATTAAAGAAAAAAGACCATAAACCACAATTTACCTCCTAGATTGCTTGATTCTTTAATCAAAGTAGAGGCCCCCAACCAATCAATTGGTTTGGTATGTTGATGAAGACTCCAAGGAAGATTGAAGAGAGAGAGAAGCTCCAATATCTTCAATTTGTAGAGGATTTTTAGAGGATAATAGAAATTATCATTATTTCAGTATAATACTAGCATGGTATAGTTCTCATATTTCTTTTACAAACGGCTAAGGATCTATTTATAGGTGAGGGAGGCCTCTAACCAAGTCCAACTAGTTTCTAGAATTTTCCAGGTTCAGTTTGGCTGAATTTGGACAAGATTTGGACCTAGTTTGGCTCCCTTTTGATTTGGTTTTTGATCTAGGACAGAGGAGAGATAAAAATATCACAATATTTTTGAGTTTAAATCTCCACCACACAAGTGGAATAGGCGCCTCCTTGAAGAACCCCCTTCTCCTTACCAAGGTGTCAAAATTGAATCATTATACCCAAAATTGAATCATTAATATCTCATTTTCTTAGAGATACTCATTAATTCCAATATACTAGGAGTTTCTCTTTTGCCATCTCTATGATGGAATTTCAAATGTCATAGGAATTCCTATTTTAACATTTAAATATTTCAAATAGATAAAATAAATTTATCTAAATTTTATCTTTGAATTTAATTAAAATACTCATTAATTCCAATATACTAGGAGTTTCTCTTTTCCCATCTCAATGATGGAATTCCAAATGTCATAGGAATTCCTCTTTTAACATTTAAATATTTCTCATAGATAAAATAAATTTATCTAAAATTTATCTTTGAATTTAAATAAAATATCCATTAATTTCAATATGCTAAAATTTACACTTTTCTCATTTAAATATTTGAATTCCAATATGCTGGGAATTTCACTTTCATCATTTAAACTTATCTATACAAAAAGATAAATTTAACTAGAATCCTTCTTTAATTTTTAAATAAAATATACATTATTTTAGCATGAATTTGTTTTTCTCTTAGTTCATTGGAATACATGGATTTCCATTGTCATGGGGATTACTCTTTTAACATAAAAATGGATTACTAGAAATTTCTCTTTTTCCTAATTAACTATTTATACATAAACATAAAAATCAAATTTTTCATGATTATAATGAGAATCATTCAATTAATCTAGGATAATTAATCCTAGAGTATGGTAGGAAGTCCTCTTTTCATATTATGAATGAAAATGATTTATGTGTTAATTTTTTAAAAATTTTGCCATAGCTCCGCTCTGCTATTACTGATAATTCTCAATAATTTGAAAGCATAAAGTTTAGTAATATCCCTATGATTAAAATAACCATTAATTGGATCAATATCCAATTATGGACTTGATTCTTAATTTTTCTATAAATTAAATAGCATAAAAGCATTAAAAAGTGACTTATTTGGACTCTAATTTGACAAGCATAGAAATTACTTTTAGATTAGAGAATTGCTTCATGAGAAGCTTCATTTGAATATAGAATAGGTCATAGGAATGACCATTCTTTGGGGGAGAGAGAGAGGACATGCTTTAAAAAACATTTAATTTAAGCATAAATAAAAATTTATGTGTTTTATCACCACAATTCATTAAAGAACTTCAATTGTATTAAAAAGCCATTCAATTGAATGCTTCTCAAGTTTGAGAGGGGTTGAGAAGAGAGAAACATTTGGAGATTAAAGAAAAAAGACCATAAACCACAATTTACCTCCTAGATTGCTTGATTCTTTAATCAAAGTAGAGGCCCCCAACCAATCAATTGGTTTGGTATGTTGATGAAGACTCCAAGGAAGATTGAAGAGAGAGAGAAGCTCCAATATCTTCAATTTGTAGAGGATTTTTAGAGGATAATAGAAATTATCATTATTTCAGTATAATACTAGCATGGTATAGTTCTCATATTTCTTTTACAAACGGCTAAGGATCTATTTATAGGTGAGGGAGGCCTCTAACCAAGTCCAACTAGTTTCTAGAATTTTCCAGGTTCAGTTTGGCTGAATTTGGACAAGATTTGGACCTAGTTTGGCTCCCTTTTGATTTGGTTTTTGATCTAGGACAGAGGAGAGATAAAAATATCACAATATTTTTGAGTTTAAATCTCCACCACACAAGTGGAATAGGCGCCTCCTTGAAGAACCCCCTTCTCCTTACCAAGGTGTCAAAATTGAATCATTATACCCAAAATTGAATCATTATACCCAAAATTGAATCATTAATATCTCATTTTTTTAGAGATTCTCATTAATTCCAATATACTAGGAGTTTCTCTTTTGCCATCTCTATGATGGAATTTCAAATGTCATAGGAATTCCTATTTTAACATTTAAATATTTCAAATAGATAAAATAAATTTATCTAAATTTTATCTTTGAATTTAATTAAAATACTCATTAATTCCAATATACTAGGAGTTTCTCTTTTCCCATCTCAATGATGGAATTCCAAATGTCATAGGAATTCCTCTTTTAACATTTAAATATTTCTCATAGATAAAATAAATTTATCTAAAATTCATCTTTGAATTTAAATAAAATACCCATTAATTTCAATATGCTAAAATTTACACTTTCCTCATTTAAATATTTGAATTCCAATATGGTGGGAATTCCACTTTCATCATTTAAACTTATCTATACAAAAAGATAAATTTAACTAGAATCCTTCTTTAATTTTTAAATAAAATATACATTATTTTAGCATCAAATTTTTTTTCTCTTAGTTCAATGGAATACATGGATTTCCATTGTCATGGGGATTACTCTTTTAACATAAAAATGGATTACTAGAAATTTCTCTTTTTCCTAATTAACTATTTATGCATAAACATAAAAATTAAATTTTCCATGATTATAATGAGAATCATTCAATTAATCTAGGATGATTAATCCTAGAGTATGGTAGGAAGTCCTCTTTTCATATTATGAATGAAAATGATTTATGTGTTGATTTTTTAAAAATTTTGCCATAGCTCCGCTCTGCTATTACTGATAATTCTCAATAATTTGAAAGCATAAAGTTTAGTAATATCCCTATGATTAAAATAACCATTAATTGGATCAATATCCAATTATGGACTTGATTCTTAATTTTTCTATAAATTAAATAGCATAAAAGCATTAAAAAGTGACTTATTTGGACTCTCATTTGACAAGCATAGAAATTACTTTTAGATTAGAGAATTGCTTCATGAGAAGCTTCATTTGAATATAGAATAGGTCATAGGAATGACCATTCTTTGGGGGAGAGAGAGAGGACATGCTTTAAAAAACATTTAATTTAAGCATAAATGAAAATTTATGTGTTTTATCACCACAATTCATTAAAGAACTTCAATTGTATTAAAAAGCCATTCAATTGAATGCTTCTCAAGTTTGAGAGGGGTTGAGAAGAGAGAAACATTTGGAGATTAAAGAAAAAAGACCATAAACCACAATTTACCTCCTAGATTGCTTGATTCTTTAATCAAAGTAGAGACCCCCAACCAATCAATTGGTTTGGTATGTTGATGAAGACTCCAAGGAAGATTGAAGAGAGAGAGAAGCTCCAATATCTTCAATTTGTAGAGGATTTTTAGAGGATAATAGAAATTATCATTATTTCAGTAAAATACTGGCATGGTATAGTTCTCATATTTTTTTTACAAATGGCTAAGGATCTATTTATAGGTGAGGGAGGCCTCTAACCAAGTCCAACTAGTTTCTAGAATTTTCCAGGTTCAGTTTGGCTGAATTTGGACAAGATTTGGACCTAGTTTGGCTCCCTTTTGATTTGGTTTTTGATCTAGGACAGAGGAGAGAAAAAAATATCACAATATTTTTGAGTTTAAATCTAGAGAATAAAGGGTAGCATGAGAAGATTTAGGAGGTGTGGAGATATTCTGGGAAGAGGTGGAGAGAATCAAGCAAAAGAGGTGGAGTGAATCAAGGAGAAATCAGTGGGATTAGATGCTTGGATGTAAACCCTATAAATTGAGGCATTGGCCTAATGAGAATTTGGTGGTTTTTGATTATCCATGACTACATTAAGCTATCAATTAATTGCTCATTGATCATGTCTTAATTATCATCTAATCTCTTTTCTAATGATGTTGATTCTATCATTTGATCCACCATCGCTCATCACATTGCTGCAAATTTAACACTCATTCTTATGTGTGCATTGATGTTTTGATAGGCTGTAATGTATACACATTCAAATGTGTACATATATGTGATTCAACCACAATTTCATACTCAAATATTTCATTGACTCCTTTTAAGGATAATCTTATTAAGGGTATGGGTTGGTTAGATCTAGGATTAGGGGGAAATGTACATAGGGCTAGGATTAGGGTTTGGGTAGGTGAGGCTTGGGATTAGGCTTTCATGAAAGGAATTTGGGTAAGGAGGGTAAACCTATTCTTGGAAATATATGTTGTGACTCTTCCGTAATGAGTATATGTTTTATCTACTAGTAAAACATAACACAATAGAATGCATTCATGGAGGATAAGTTCAAGGGCCATGTGAGTGAGCTAAAACCACCATGTTAACATATAAGTGACACGAACATATTATGGGGAGCTTGAAATTGATCTTGAAATGTACACATAGATAAGATAGTATGAAAATTTTGATATGTCGTGATGCGATTAATAAGTCATAGCTGCATACTCTAGCACATAGGAACACTAACTAGATTCATTGTACATCTTTAAATGGTATAAGGAGCATGTATAGGCACTCAATAATTGATAATCCCTTGAATATAATTCCATTCATGTTCTAGAATATTGAAGTAAAGTGAACATATCAAAGAAACTAGTGTACTTTTGTGCCTAAGAGAAAAGCTTTACAAAGATACCTTTTCCTCGAAGAAAGGGAAAAAATTTGAGAAACTAAATCCGTGTTGACATGCAATATCCCTTTGATAGTTACATTTGTTGTGCCTACTTTGAAACCTTTTCAATCCTTGAAGGTACACTGAAATCATTTAGTGGGTCCCTAAGATCTAGTTATGAATTTTCTAAACTAGCATTATTACTTTAGCATTTAAGGTAAGAGCCAGAAGAAAAAATCTAATCACGCATGTGTTTTTTATTTTTCCCAAAAGTTTATGGATAATGGATTAGCCTCCTAAAGGTGTAGCATTGTGGATCTTTAATCAAAATATCGTCAAGTTTGCAATTATTTCTTTGATGCCCATGAAAAGATGGTCATAGAGCACATCCATATTTAATTTAGTAGTCCAATTTTTGTGAAAGCAATGTCATATCAAATTGTCAATTATGTTTGTGAGTGATGTGTAATCACGTGTAGGCCATCATGATTGAAGAGGTTCTAGCACTCAATACTCCTTCCTAGGTGAAAATCCACATTGTTACAAAGGAGAAAGTGCCTTTAGAACATATTCAAAAGGCACTAATACAAAATATGCAAATAAGGTTACTCAAAGATCAAATTAGTGCATTGCTAGGGTTGGCATGTAACTTCCTCCTAAATTCCTATTACAATGACCTCTCAACCTTAAAGTATAATATAAGATAAAGTATGGGTGTAACTTTGAGTTGTTCTAATATAGTGTTGTGGCCTATTGGTGGTATTTGAACTTTCTGTTTCAAGGCGTGGTCCAAAATAACAGTGGTGATGAACCTTACATATCCATTCAATGCTTTCTTTTGGCCACTAGCCTTGCTTGGTTATGTGAACAAGCTCTTTATAGGGATGCCAAAGAGCATGTTCACATGAGGGCATTTGATCATAAGGAATTCACACACACACACACACACACATTCATAGGGCATTTGATCATAAGGAATTCACACACACATTCATAGGGCTTTTTTACACAAAGCCTGCTTAATTCCCATGTGATGATGCATGAAACATTTAAGCTCATCCACAATCCTCCCACTCACAAAATGCACATTATAAAGGCCCGTAGGGCGGCCTATTCATACTAGGTACAAGTCATCCAAGTTTTTAGCTCATGTCTCATGAGTTTGTATCTAGCTACCATGTTGGAAAAATTAAAAAATGACGCGGAATGTAAAAGTAGAGACTTGAGAGGAGACCACTTATTTATTTTACCTTTTCTCTCTAGTAAACGTAGAATTCCACTATGGGCCAATAGTACTATGAATTGAGATTTTAAGTTTATGATATAATAATAAAGAATTTGAAAAGTTCACATAATTATTTCGTGGTAGTATGCCACAAGTCAACATGATTGGCATGGCCAACCAACTAGGACCCACATATATACATTGAGGTGGTACATTAATGCATTAAAGTATAAAGCCACACCTACAAAAAAGACAATTTAGGTAAATGTGAATCAAACATAGCCCAATTATATTAAATATAATAATTTCACAAGATGAGACCTATGAGAAAATATTCTTTTGAAAAATATTATTGACAAACATGTTCTACTCAACCAAGGTTGCTTTTTTACTCCCATATTTAGTGCTTTTGGGTATTTATTAAAGCCACAAATTTGAAGATAGTTTTGAATTAAGAATTTTGGTCAATATTGAATATTGAGGGAGCACATCAAAGCCTAAACCCATTATCCTATTGTTTCCATAGTTGACCTTTTCTTTTCAGGCCAATTTCCATGCTGCAACAAGTTGCAACCAGTTATGTTTGTGGAGAGTATTACATTGATTAAAACAAGTTAGCCAAAAGCTTTTTGTGGTGGCAAAGTCAACCTCTAGACTTTCAAATCAAATTTAGAAAAACAATTTACATGTTTTCCAACAAGTAAAAAAAAGGAGATATCTTGGCCAAAGTCAGTTTTATAACTAAAAATTTCAAAAAATTTGCCAAGGTAACAAGCTGAAGCTCCAACTAAAGGAAATTTTCTTCTAGCACTAAATTAGCCTTCAAAAAAACACTAAAGGAAATTTTCTTCTAGCACTCTATTGAATATATCAACTTGAAAATGGTAGGAAGTTTTTATGTTACATGGAAATTAGCCCTTGATTCTCTTCATTTAGGAAATGAGGAAGAAATGGACGTCATAACAAAATCAATTAATTATTAAAGAAACACCATGAAACCTATTTCAAACTACTACCATACAAAAAGGAACAAATCAAAGTCTGTGTTTTCATGCATGGGTAACAAATTATGACAATGAAAAGCCAATGAGTCCATGGTATTATGCTAGCCTACCACAATATGATTGATTTTTCTTTTTTTGTGACCCTTCAAAGTTGTCCATGTAAAGGAGAAGATGTAACTTGTAGAGGTCATGTCCTCCCCCCCCCCCCCTCTCTCTCTCTCTCTCTCTCTAGCTAGGGCATTTACCACCTATTCACAACCCGTTCACGTGTGAGGCTAGCTAGGGCCAACTCCTCTCACATTCTGGTCTCTGCATTGGTGTAGGTGTAGTCGATGGCTTGTTCACATGATCCTCTCCGGTTGGCAACCAAAGGGAATCCATTGTTTTTCTTTCTTTCTTTTTCTCTAAAACCTTAGTGTAGGAACGAGGAGCACGCGGGGGAAAGGGAAGGTGGTGGGGCTAGAATCCGCCGCCCATCAAAACATCCATTAAAATCCTCCAATTATATATTTTCCATTTATTAGAGGCTAAGAAATGTTGCAGTTTTCACTCTTGCACAAGACAAGGTTGTCCCATGCTAGAGAGAACCCCACCTCACTAACAAGGCCAACAGTAAAATTTCGCAACCAACTGTGTTCTTGCACCCAAAGAATCTAGCGGCCTTTCACCTCCAATATTCTTATTGATGTAGAGCTATTACACTTTAACTACACGTACACAAGAATTTGATCTATTATACTTAATTACATGAAATTTGACATTCTACAAAGAATTTGATCTATTATACTTAATTACATGAAATTTGACATTCTACAAAATAGTGGACAAGTGGGTTTTCCATTTATCCTTATGTGCCAACTTGCTTCGTGCACTCATTGTGTCCATGATGATGAAACCCATTATGCATTACTAGAGGAATGTCATGTACCATCACGAACTTAAATACCTTGAAGGGTAGGTGTAGGGTAGTCTCTGACAATGGTAGAAAGAAGTTCAACATCATTGCTTTTGTGGGCAGGTAGATCCCATGCATGTTTAATCTTGTTGTGAATATTTTAGCATGTTACATTTCTTATATACAATAAAGTTTTAGGATTAAAATGGAACTTATCATTTGACCTGCAACAAATTAATTTCTCAAAGCCAACTTCATTCATTTTCATCTTAAACACCACTTCTTTTAGGAGAATGTGGCCCTTAAAGTATGTGTTTATGGTAGTATAAGATACAATTAAGTTGAACATGCCAATTGCTCTACTCACATATCTAGCTTCAATTGGAGAATCTTGAAGATTATCTTTCAAGGAAGGTCTTGAGAGTTTGGGGTGGGGGTGTAACTTAAAAATATGTAAGGTAACACCATGAGAGTTTTCATATTGCAACTGTCAAGTGAATCTATAGTCATATCCTATTAGGATGTTTACAAAAGAATGAATTTTGAAGGTTGCAAGGTCATGTAATGTAGCCATAGTAATGTGCAAGTGTTCTTACTTGTCAAAATAATGACCCGAGAAAAGAAAAAGGTGCATATCACTCTCCAAAATTCTCTATTTTATACCTAAGAGAAAGTGACATGATAGACCTTGCTGTTTGATGAGACCATTCTTAGTTTTAACAAACCTTGAATTGTTGATGTAAGATCTCTCTTAAAGTCAAGCTTCAACAAGAAGATCCAATGATGGAAGTAGTCTTGTTTACGATTTTTTCCCCACATAAGGTGCACTAAAGACTCAATAGAGGAGGTTGGGTTTCCCCCAAATTTTTACAGGGTGGCCTTGAGTTAACAACCTCCACCATGAGTGTCTTACTTTGAAACAAATAATAGATGCACTTAAATCTAGCTCCACTTAACAATTGATTTTCCTTGAGGTATTATGTTCAAGTGATAAAGGACCCTACAAACACACCTGGACGCATTCTTTAAAAAGGACAATTCTAGGAGAAATGTAACGGTTCAAATGAGCCACATGCTATAAGAGGCATTTCCTACACAAACACACATGGACTCGTTCTTTGAAAAGAACAATTCTAGGAGAAATGCAACCATTCAAATGAGCCACATGCTATAAGAGGCATTTCTTGTACTCTTGTTTCCACCCAATGTTCATAAAAAGCATGTTAAGCATGATGGAGTTGAATCCTTTTCATCTTCACATGAAAAATAATGTTTTTGAGATTCTTAAAAAATCCATCCTACTCCACTGTGGGGAAAAATGTCCATCTTAATTCATATCTAAGGTTTTTTTTAATAAACAATAATGTCATGTACTTATTTTAAATCCTTT
Organism: Cibotium barometz; assembly: GCF_041138505.1. Lineage (NCBI taxonomy): Eukaryota > Viridiplantae > Streptophyta > Polypodiopsida > Cyatheales > Cibotiaceae > Cibotium > Cibotium barometz. Next base: position 32,242,430 of record NC_141075.1, on the reverse strand, counting down.
CCAACCTTAGACAGCCACTACTATTGATGGTAAGTTGGACAAAAGAAATGATAGCTTGAACTTAATTTGACAATAACTCCCTTGTAGCATCTGACCCCCCTCCACTTTGGAAAACTAGCTCAAGCATTAAAAATATTTCATCCAATGATTGACAAGAATCACCATCAATCAATCAAATTTCCTACTTTTCTCAAAGCTTTAGTGAGCCAATAATATGAGGAGTTTTTAGCATATTCTTGAGAAAGTTAAGAATTTAAATATTTTAGTTATAGTTTAACTCACAATTACAAAAATACCTAGAACCTTTAAAGAATGAGAAAAATGTTTTTTGGGAGCATTACACCACCTCTTATGTGACACAAATTCCTTGAAGGTGATTATTAACACATTAATATGGTGCCAAGACTAGCTATTCTTCATCTTGTTTTACAAGCATGTCTACTATCTAAATTATGTGATTTCATAATTGGCTATTCTCATTATCACGTAAAAAGAAACAACCAACATAAAAAGATGGCTAAACTCTTCCAAAAAAAACACAATGAGGATGTTCTTTCACCAATAGGATTAATTGCATTTTCAGATTATGTGAGATAGCATGAGATCTCGATAATAAACGGGTTTTTTTCCTTTCATGGAGTAACACAAAATATACATACACTTTAAAAAATTATAAACTCATGGGGTACCTTTTATTGACTTCAAATCCATACAAGGGGTGGTTTTAAACTCTAAAAAATACTTATAATATAAATATGTATATATTATACATATTATAATACATATATGTATACATTAAACTCTAAAAATACTTATAATATAAATATGTATATATTATATGGGGTTTTTATATAATGACCTACATTTTGCTCCATCATTTTTGTCATTATGGAACACCTACATGACCCTATTTTTTTAAACAATCATTAAAATGTAAACTATTCTTAATGTGGACATGATTAGATGGATATGGGATGAAGCAATTAAATTAAATTATAATAATTTTAAAGTATATGATAGTGGTATTCATAGTTGTAATTAGTATTAAGTACTCTTATAAGCATGAATTTTTTTAATAATTTACACATTAATAGTGGTATTCTTAGGTGTAATTGATAGTTTACACATTGATAGTGATATTCATAGGTGCAATTAATAATTTGCACATTGATAGTGATATTCATAGGTGCAATTAATAATATACACATTGATAGTGATATTCATATGCCGGGGTCTTGTCAGGACCTGGCACTTACGTGGTTCCATACCACCTAGTCGGCTCTAGAGGAGATGTGACTAGGTGGTTCCATACCACCTAGTCGGCTCTAGAGGAGATGCGACTAATGCAGTTGCACCCAATGCAATAAGCCAACACGCGAATGTTGAGCTACCATCTTCCTAAGTGCGGGGAGAATGAGCATGACTGCAAGTAGGTTAGCTCCTGTGGGTATCCCAATTCCAGACAACCTATCACATCCAGACAAGAATGACTTAACACAAAATTGAACACAACACATATAGAGATGAATAGATAGAAAACAATAGTGAGAAAAGATCCAATCCATTCCTGAATATTATGGTACAATGCCTTAGAAGAACTATTCCCATGAATTGTTCTCTCAACTCTCATGTGTCCCTATTCAGTACTGTTCCTCTCCTCAGAGCCTGAGTAGACTCGACATGTATCTCTAGATAGTGATGTACTCACTTTTATCGTCTCACCCGGGTAGCCTAGACTCACTCTCACTCCTCTATCCCCTTATGCAACTATTATCTCCTACCAATTGTCTTCAATTTTCTTGTTTATGCATTTGCACATGGGATAATGGATTTCCTTTTGACCCGGGTGAATCAAAGAGGAGTGAAGTGGAAGATGTAAAGAATGGATTTCCTTTTGACCCGGGCGGATCAAAGAGGAGTGAAGTGGAAGATGTAAAGAATGGATTTCCTTTTGACCCGGGTGGATCAAAGAGGAGTGAAGTGGAAGATGTAAAGAATGGAAGTGAATCTCCTTTTTCCAGGTGGATCAAAAGAAGAGTGAAGTTGCCTATGTGTGTTTATCATGAGACAAGGATAATATGGCTACCTTATGCAACGCCTCAAGTGATGCATATGCCAGTTGTAAAGATGCAAGTATATCAGGGGTGAAGGCATGCATAAATGAAAAGTGTGGCACATGTTTTGGTTAATAGTGGGGGGCACATATAGCAAATATGGATTACAAATAGGTATGCAAAGATGTGAGTTTGAGAATCACAAGTGAGCTTCCTAGCTTTTTGTCAACCTGTCTTTACATAGGAAGGGTTTGAAGGGTTGTTGGATTCATTTTGGAAGTCCAATGAGGGTCAAGAACAATGAATTAGCTTGATGGAAATACTTGTAAATTCACTCTGGACAGCCCTACACCCTTGGGATTCGGATGCATAATGTTTGGAAGCTACACAAAGCTTTTATGCCATTATGGGGTAGATGTTATGGCTTGTTTTGAAGGCTTCTTGGGTAGTTTACAGACATATATATGCAATTTTGGCTTCCCATACATGGTGGGAGCTTGACATGAGTCCATTGACATATGCTCCATCCATGTGGATTGTGATTCTACATATCAATGGTTTCGAAGACGAAACCTCTTAGGTGGGGATGGTTTGTAACAAAGTGACTGGCCTCATATGAATGGTCTCATGTGAATAATGGTCTCATATGAATAATGAGCATAATGCCAATGGACCATGCCCATTGGATAATATTAATGATAGTGTGAAAGGGGTGGTCATGTATATATACTAACATAGGCCATTATTGGGGATAACCTTGATGGAAATAACCCTTTCTTTTCCTAATCATACGCTAATCCCTTTCATCTTTGTTAATGTTATTTAATCCATGTTTCCTAGGCTAATGAGGCTAGCCACTTTCTTTCACCTATAAAAAAGACAATGTAGGTAAATGTGCATCAAACATAGCCAAATTATATTAGATAGAATCATTTCACAAGATGAGACCTATGACAAAAAATTATTTTATTGTTGACAAACATGTTCCACACAACCAGGGTTGCTTTTTTACTCCCATATTTAGTGTGTTCGGGTATTTATTAAAGCCACAAATTGAAGATAGTTTGCAATTAGGAATTTTGGTCAAAATTGACGATTGAGGGAATCCATCAAAGCCTACACCCATTATCATATTGTTTCGATAGTTGGCCTTCCTTTATTTCAGGCCAATTTCCATGCTTCAACAAGTTGCAACTAGTTGGGTTTGTGGAGAGTATTACATTGACTAAAACAAGTTAGCCAAAATCTTTTTATGGTGGCACCTCTAGTCTTTCAAATCAAATTTAGAAAAACAAACATTTTTCCAACAAGTCAAAATAAGGAGATAGCTTGGTTTAATAACTAAAAATTTCAAAACCTTTGCCAAGGCAACAAGCTGAAACTCTAACCTATTTTTTTCAATCTTAGCCTCAAAAAAAACACTAAAGGGCATTTTTTTCTTACACTCTTTTGATATATCAACTTGAAACAGGTAGGAAGTTTTCATGTCACATGTGGAAATTAGCCTTTTGGTTCTCTTCATTTAGGAAATGAGGAAGAAATGGACATCGCAACAAAATCAAATAATTATTAAAGAAACGCCATGAAATCTATTTCAAACTACTACCATAAAAAAAGTAACAAATAAAAGGCTGTGTTTTGTGTTTTTGAGGATGACATGCATGAGCAATAAATTATAACAATGAAAAGCCAATGATTCCATGCTATTACGCTAGCCTACCATAATATGATTGATTTTTTTTTCTAACCCTTCAAAGTTATCCATTTAAAGGAGAAGACGTAACTTGTAGGTTATGTCCTCTCTCTCTCTCTCTCTCTCTCTCTCTCTCTCTCTCTCTCTCTCTCTCTCTCTCTCTCTCTCTCTCTCTCTCTCTCTCTCTCTCTCTCTCTCTCTAGTCATTATCCCATGCATCTAGTGTTTTCAAACATCAATGATCATAATTATTTCTTCTCCAAAAAAGAGAGAAGACAAAAACAACTTTACTTTTCATGGAGTCCGACATTTGGACACCTTGGAGTTTGGAGTATAATTTTGATACCTCTAATATCACTATAAGTCTTGGCCAAGATTTTAAATAATGATTCAAAAGGTGTCAAATTCCTTCTTATGTAGAATGGGGGCCACTTCCTTGAAATGTATTTACAAGTTGGCTAGTAATTTCAAGTATATCACCTAACAATTGAACCACTTTCATTTCTTCTTATAAAAACTTTTATATGCCTATAATCACTCATGTTTCATGAGCACCTGTGCTTACTGATGAATATGTGGTGCATATTGAATATTTCTAAACATTATTTTGTTTTTTGTCTCTCCTAGAGCCCAATTCTAAAATACACTGAACCACATACCAAGAAATGTCTAATTGTATCCATTTATAAATCATGAAGTCGCTTTCTATCCACCACCAAATCATGATATAGAAAGTTTCTTTATCATAATTAAGGTTCCGGTAAGTTCTAATTTTTTGAAGATTGTTTATAAGTTTATATCGTGATGATAAACTATTTAAAATTTCCTTGGAATGCACTTCCTTTCAAGTTTAGACAACAGTCATGCTAGAGAAATTAATTTGGTGAATCATGGCCTTGCAATTAAAGACAAAGCTAAGATTTACCATATGATGGGATAATATGAGTTGTATACACGTTATTACCACACAAATGCGACATTTGTAGTAATTAATTCACAAGTACCACACTTGTGGGAAATATTTTACATACTTAGCATGCATTCATTAAAATATATTCTTGAAATGTTTCATAATTTTTGTACGTTTTTAAACCTTATTAATGAGTTATTCTTACTTGTAATGGATCATTTGCTTTAAGTAAAGATGAACTACAAGAGAGCATTGCAAAATGGTTGAACATGGGGATGATGATGGTTTTTATGCATGTGTATGTGCATGTGCACATGTGTGTACCTACAAAATGGTTAATCATGGGGATGATGCATGTGGGTATGTGCATGTGTGCACGCGCGCGCGCGCGTGCGTGCGTGCGTGTGTGTGTGTGTGTGTGAGAGAGAGAGAGAGAGAGAGAGAGAGAGAGAGAAAGAGACGCTAACAATATTCCTTTAAAGTGATCATTAGCACCATGTTTTCAAATACTATGTCTAGAATTTTATGTTTAATCTTTGTCGTGTACATTCGATTAGTAAGCATATAAGATATCTTCCAGATTGAGCCTCATTATCTCATTATATCTCAAACCATGGAAATATGCCAACCAATGCAACTCAATTGATCATTGATCATTATTTGAAAGCATAAAATTAAAAGTCTATACTCATTCATGCAAATATGCCAACCAATGCACTTTGATTATTAATCCATGGTATATTTTGATGATAATGCATAGATATCCCATGAATTTAATAATGGTTTTTGACTTCTTCTAGGTGTGGTTACTAGTTTTACTCATTGTCATACAAAATAATGCAACACATAGGTACATGGACTAATTGTCGTGTGCATGCATTCATATACATAGCAAATGCATACAAAATACATTTATGCATTGACATTGCAAGCATGTTGGGTTTAGATGATCATTTTCTAATAAAAAGCAAGATCCAATTCCTCAAAAGCACCAATTATAAGGCATTTTCTCCTTTATATAAATAAACCATGCATATATAGATATATTGCAAGTTAAAGACCAAACTTTTTATGATTGGCTAGATAGTTTTGATTTGGAAATTGTTAAATCTACAGTCTTACCAAGTTACATGAACAAGATTTTTCATGATTGGCTAGATAATTTTGATTTGAAAATGTTAAATCTAAAGTCTTACCAAGTTAAATGAATAAACTTTTTATGATTGGCTAGATAATTTTGATTTGAAAATTGTTAAATCTAGGGTGATCTTACCATGCTTGGTGTGGGGAAAATAAAAATTTCAACAAGCATTTTTAGAATTAGAGAAAATCACCACCATCTCACACCTTCATCTCAATCTCAATTGATGTGCAATTTAAAGATAAATAAGTATACTACAATCTAAATAGCAGAAGCAGCAAAGGAACTCACATTGATGTACTGCTCTCTGCACAGAATGTCCTTGCAATAAGTCCTTGAGTTTCAGTTTACACATTAAGGCACTGTCTGTACTTAATAGGCAGGCATTGATTACAAATCAAGGTATATTTTCACATACTAGACCATAGTCAACAGTATGTGAGGCTATGTAGCTACTACAAGGAAAGCCATCAACCTCTTTCAAGGAGGAGAAGGGGATTTCTCTATTACCGTGGTAAAATTTCTTCTTGCTGTTGGGACTAATCTCAACGGTATGGCAGTAGATGTGGGTGTTGGGGGCATATTTAAGAAGCCAAAATTTTAGACCTAGCATGCAGCCGAGGGCTTTTGTTGTGATGGGAAGCTGAGGGGGAAGTGGTGGGGCTTGGGGAAGGGGAGGCTGCTGGCAGCCGTGGTGGTTGAGGATCCTTCTAAGATCCTTCACAGGTCACCTAGCGCTTCACTCATAGGCCGCTTCCTTGGTCCCTCATCCACCGTACCGAAAGGTCAAGACCTCGGTCGACCTTGCTATGCGAGACGTCCTCCGTTGACTCTCCGTCAGCTGTTGCAACTTTATCAGTTAGGTCTCCACCACGACCTCATTCACAAGATGGTCAAAATGCTTCCCCAGCATTCTTGACATAAAATAATCATTTAAAACAGGTCATAAATACAGTTTCTATAACGAACTCTCGTCTTTCCACATTGTTCCACATCAATCCACATCCATTTCATATGTATTCTCATTCTCATCCAATCATATCATTTTCATCTCATCACTTCTTTCCTCATTTATCCTCATCAGATCTCATCCACTCGCATCTCCCATATCCACATCTCATCACATCACATTCATTCACATCACATCCATTCATATCTACCCCAATCCACATCACATCCATTTCACCTCACATCTCATTCATTCACATCACATCACATCTATTCATGTCCATCTCATTTCATTTACATCACATCCATTTACATCCATCACATCACATTCATTCATATCCATCACATTCATTCATTCATATCCACCCACCACATTCATTCTCATAACCATCCCATCACATACATTCTATCCACCTAACATCACATCACATCTATCCACATCATATCTCATTCATACACATCTATCCACATCATATCTCATTTATACACATCTATCCACATCACATCTATCCACATCATATCTCATTCATACACATCTCATCTCATTCATCCACATTCATCCATTCGTTCACATGTACGACTACCCACATCTATCCATACATTCATATCTATCACTTCACATCTATCCACATCATATCTCATTCATACACATCTCATCTCATTCATCCACATTCATCCATTCGTTCACATGTACGACTACCCACATCTATCCATACATTCATATCTATCACTTCACATCCACATATATTCATATCACATCGCATCTCTTTACATCACATCACATTCTTTCACATACACATCCACATCCATTCTTCACATACATATTCAGTTCTATCTCACTAACTCTCCCACCTCTCTCATTTCCAGAGAGATAGGAGAACCAACCAAGTGTGACCTTCCCCATGTGCCTCACCAACCTCTCACCAATCTCACGAGGATGTGATGGACTTCAGGAAGGGGAGTATATTAACCACATATTGGGTAACACATTCCTATGAAAACTATGCCCGCACACTTATGTAATGGGCGCCCATGTTATATTGTAAATCCCGTCACTTGACGAGGGAAACGCCCTAAAGACACTCCCAAGTATTAAGATTCAAAGGACAGACAAGAGCATCTTGGTCAGTTGGCCAAACCATAGAGAAAAGCCTTGTAACTATGTTTTGGGTGTCCCGAGCCACTTACTCCCGGGTGGCCTAGTGGAAAAAGGCTTGGAACTATAAAAGCCAATTTCTCTTGTTTGTAACTTATTCTCCCATTTGTGCAATAGAAGTGGAGTGTTCTCTCTCTCCCTCTCTCTTGCAACTCTAATCTAGCATGTGTGGTGTGCTTAGGGTTAGGGTTTGGGAGTGCTAATCACTTGTTCCCTCTTGCTTCCTCTCTCTCTCTCTCTCTCTCTCTCTGTCTCTCTCTCGTGATTAGGCTAACCAACGCGATCCTCTTTCGGAGATCCCACACGATCTTTACGAGAGAGCTTGCATCACCCGTTGGATCAGAGCAACCACTGTGGTGTAAAAACGAGTGTGGGAGAATGGCGGACGAGCGACTACGGTGGAGATCTTGAGCCATGCTCGGCAGATAGGCAACTTCCCACGACATGGTTAGGGTAGGGTTTCCTTAACAGATTGATTTGTATGTCAAACACCAAATGCAATAGTAAAGCAAAGGATTCCTAAGCTAGGGTGCCTCCTCGCCACCAATGGTGCCAAAGATGTTGACCAAAATGGGAACTATTGTTCCTTACACAAAGGGAAGAGAGGAGAAATGCAAGGTCAACAAGATTTAACAACCCTCTCCTCATGTGGGGAATCTAAGGTTTTCAACCATGCCTCCATTGGGGTGACAACCATGCCTCCATCGGTGTCACCTCAATGCAGCTATAAAAATGGATACTGAGCAAGGAGGGATAGCTATCTCAACCTTAATTCTAGTGTGTGAGTGCAAGAATGGGGAAGAGGAGGGGGGGAGAAGAGGAGAGCAAGGAAGCAATATTCACTCTAAACACTCACACACAATCTTGAAGCAAGCATCAATAGAAAGTAACCAAGAAACCAAGCTAATCGCATAAGAGCACAAGACTAGACTCAATTGTGATAATGGGAATGTGTGTTCTCTAATTAGCCCAAAATAACGTGTATGCAAGCCTCTCTTATGTATATGTCCACCAGCCCCCACACAAGGAATGTCTGGGGGCCCAAAAGCTAAAGTAAGACTAACTAATGTCCTAGGTTATGTATAGTTCATTAACAACACAAGTTGTAATGATCAACCACCATTACACAAGTTGTAAGCTGATGGATGATATCCCAAAATCTTATACATTATGTGCATTACATGATTGTAAAAGTTGTGGTAAAAAAATGTGGTCATGTAATGTTGACCAATGTGGTTAACAGATGTTGACCAATGTGGTTAACATATGTTGACCAATGTGGTTAACATATGGAAGAGGGTTGTTACAAGGAGAAATCCAAGACTGGGTCTCATCATATGGATGAAATTCAAAAAAGATTTGCTTACCACACTAGAGTATTGTATGCAAAAGAAGAAGATGAAATTCTTCGAGAGGGAAAAATTAGTATGGGGGTAAATTCTTGGAGCTCCAAAATAGTTTTAAAGACAAAAACACAAATTCTAAAGAAACAATCGATATGTGAATTAACGTCAAAACAAGATTTGTATCCAAAGCACCATAGTAGATCAGAATAGAATGGTCTAAAATTCATTGAGAGAGCAGGAGGGTTTGGACTTTGCTCCAATGTGATGATATGCAAATTAATCTCAAAATAAAAAAGTTTATCCAAAATCACCATAGTAGACCATAATAGAATGGTCTAAAATTCATTAAAAAAATATTGTTTGCAAAGAACAAAGAATCCTAATCTCTCAAAGTCATCAAGCTTAGGGAATCTAAGTCTCTACTACAAAGAGTGCAAAATCTCTACTGCAATGGTGATCATTGAGTTTTTTTTGAACTCTAGACATTTGATTGTGATCAAGCTTGCACAATAGGCTCTTAGTCTTGCATTGCTCTCAATGCAGAATGGCATGGTTTTGCCTTACTCACTAGAAGCCAAGGAAGATCAAGAATCTAGCTTCACTAAACACAAAGAAAACTGAAAAAACACAAGGCTAAGGCTAGGTTTCTATATCATCTAAAGCTAAATGCTAAGGAAAGCTAAAAGCTAAGGCTGCAAGGAAAGATGGAAATCTGACAGTTTGCAGTTTAAGCCAAAAGTACACGTCTTTGCCTCTTTACTACATCATCGCCTTTTAAGGCTCAGCCCACCGGCATCAAAACAAAGCTTCATGGCTTCCTTTTCAAGGCTCAACTCTAGCTAGCATTCATCATAGTAAGCCCAGTGCACTTTGGCTCTAGGTAGATTTCGGGGTGCCTGTGTACGTGGCACCTCGTGGGCCCCCGGTCACCTGGTCAATGGTCGGTGACGGGCCCATTTGTAGACATATGTCCATAAGGTGTTATGGACATATGTGTATATCACAAGTGTGCATGTGGTGTAGTGGATAGGAGCTGCGCCTCCTTTGGAAAGGACTAGGGTTCGAATCACAGTAAACGCACTAACATACAGATGTGTGTTCATAACTCTTTTGCAGCACTGTCTACATCGAGGCAGTCTTCACCGGCTAGGTGACCGCTCATGCTGGGGCCTGCAGGGTGCCACGTACACAGGCACCCCGAAATCTACCTAGAACCGTGCACTCTTCCGCTATGTACTGCGGCAAGTGTTGGCACAGTGATGAATTGCTGAAGATCATGTCTGCAGTATATCTCGGACCTTTATCATCAGACTCCGGTCTCTCTCGTTGTCTTCCACATCAACTTTGTCAAGGTACTACAGCGACTTGATGAGAGAGAAGACCTTGGGTCTGTAGTTCGCACATGGGTGATGGGGTATTCATAAAGATCCAGAGAAAGGAGGTTCAGCTGAGCACAGTGAGTTAGGTCGTCACGCTAGTCGTAAGCCTCAGTGCTGTAAGCTTATTGTGCAAGGTTCAGCGCAACAGCAAGCTCGGTCTGCAGCATTGTATTGACTATCCAGATCACAACCCATTCTCACCTTAGAGCCAAATTACGTGCTGGTGGCTATGGTGCTGGAAATACGAAAGATAGGTCTGGTCAGGAGAGAATAGGAGCTTGTTGGTGGCACAGCTTTAGCAATTCAGGCTCAGGTATAGCATGTGACAACCGAGCAAATTTTCATACAAGCATATGAGCCTTTGATCAATGCTATGGGCTTTATTACAGATTGTTCATACGCAGCTATCCGCTATTCATTTTATTACTATCCATTGTATGATCTCCTTGTTACTCGGCATCATCATCGTTGTTGACATCACTACAACACTATCTCAGACTCTCATCAGTGACATCTGCTCACACTCTATTGAGATGGCTCTACTTGCTCTATATTGAGCTACCATTTTAAGTCATGTGTTGCATATCATTTTGCCAAGTTCACACATACATTTGGCACCACAGGACTCCGACCTTTAGAACTTTCTTCACCGATATCATGCTATGATGAGGGAGCATATTCATGTCATCTATGGATGTATGAGCTTGAAGGTTTATTACCTAGTTAATTCAGAAATCTACTCGACGAGGGAGCTATCTGTGCCAGATGGTCTAGATGGTCCTCCACATATGGTGATTTTCTGTTGACTCATATGACTATCTTGAGACGGATGGTTTAGCATTGTTCACTTGGGATGATGTGCGTGGAGACTTGAGTGAGTACCCTACACTCGTGAGTAGTTATGATCATGTCCCTCAGGATGTGGACTGTTCAGATGATAATAATGTATCACACCCACATACCTATGGTGATGTATCACACCTACATACCTATGATGATGATGTATCACACCCACATACACATGATGATATTGATGTATTGCACACACATACACATGATGATATTGATGTATTGCACACACACACATACACATGATGATAGTGATACACATGCACATGATGCCACTGACACATATGCACATGATGATGATGTATGTGATAGTGATAGCGAGATGATGTGTGTGAGTTAGATCATGTGGGCATGATCTTGATGGGAGGGATGCAATGAGTATTCCAAGCATTATGGTTGATGATACACCTATGTCTACCTACTGTACAATGGATTATAGAGATAGTGATGCATTAGACTATCATAGGGATTAACTTTTGATTAGTGATGCATACATTAGACTATCATAGGGATTAGCTTTTGATTAGTGATGCATACATTAGACTATCATAGGGATTAGCTTTTGATTAGTGATGCATGCATTGGCGCATTTGAGATTGGGGATGATGATACTTCACATGTTGATGAGCATACGATAGTGCATGAGAAGCATGGACTTGAGCTCCTAGTGCTAGTAGATGAGCCAAACTACTCTTAAATAGGTCTTGTATTCACAGGGATATCGATGATTCTATCCCTACTCCTAGCTCTCATAGCATGCCTGGCAGCATTCACTTGGGTTTAGTGCATATATATTTGGGCAGTCAGACATTGCACATAGCATACCTGGCAGCATTCACTTGGGTTTAGTGCATATCTATTTGGGTAGTCAGACATTGCACATGAGAATAGCGATGACTTTATTGAGGTGAGACCTCATAGGAGAGAGAGGATTATGCATATGGATCTAAAGATCTTTTTATTTGATCTAGATATCTACTTAGATCCATTGTTAGTAGAGATAGATCTATCTTGGGATCTAGGTCATATAGGGGCATTATTGATTGGTACGTTCATTCCTATAGGGGTGACCTTAGTGATTTTGAATATTCCAAGTATGGTGACTCTACTTACCTATCATGTATAGACACTCTATTGGTTTCTAGTGAGATGATTTTGAATATTCCAAGTATGGTGACTCTACTTACCTATCATGTATAGACACTCTATTGGTTTCTAGTGAGATGATTGAGGTCTACGGTAATCCTATAGATCATGCTTCTACCTTGTTAGATCATGCACACATAGAGGATCTTGCACTTGAGGATGTAGTGCATGGTTCGGATCGTGCTTCTACTCACATCCACGTAATGGATCATGCCTTTGATTGTTTGAATGGTACTTTAGTAGATGATGCCATTGGTTCACACTTGATCCTGCATGATGCGGACTTCAAGCTATGTTCTTTTGGCTCCCATAGGTGTCAACACAAGCCTATGTTCTTTGGGGCTGTTGAATTTTCTTATGGGTACATTCTATGCCAATTTGGGCACATGGTTACCGACTTTAATGCACCTATAGCACATTTTGGTCATAGCATACACGATGGTTCTTTTGTGTTAAGACCATTTTTTGCTAGGAGTGTTAATTCCACTTGGTGTGGCTGCCAATGTGGATAGGCTTACAAGCTTTCCCTTCTTTGACCCTGGTGCTACCACACAGGTGATCCTTAAAGGTACATGACTAATGTGTACCTTACCTATCCGTTTGATCCTTGAAGGTACATGACTAGCTTCACCATCGACGGTGGTTCCTTAGCCTCTCCATTTACACCAGATCGTCATGGGACCACTGTCGTGGATTTAGAGTGCCTTGGATTTCCCTTCAATCTAGGTGGGAGTTTGTCTAGCCTCATCATTGATAGGAGTCCACTGACCTTTCCATTCAATTCAGGCATTGGTCAGAGATCAATTTTTGATAGTGGGGCAGCATTACTTCATGTTTGATCCAGGTGGCCGCACACTCATGGTGAGAGGAGATAGGACCTCCCCTTTTGACTCGGATGGTATGAGATCGATGCCCTTCATTGTATTACTCTTTGGCTTTCCATTCGATCCGGGAGGACTTTGCACCATTTATGTTACCGTGATCTTCATTTCTACATTTGCATATATATGGACTATATGTTTGATTTATGGATTTTGTATATAGCCTCTTGTATGTGTCTTTTCATGCATAACCATCCTTGGATTTCAAGGATGAGATCATGTTAGGAGGGGATGGTCTGTAACAAAGTATTTTTAGGATGCACATGCACGTGGGATGGGCCTAGGCATATGGCCTTAGGTTCATTTATATGTGGCATTAGGGCACATAGGCCTTGGGAATATAAAAGGCATGTACTCTAGGACTATTGTAGCTTTGAACCTTTGGATACCTTTATGAAATTGAGTACCTTAGATATCTTTTCTACTTTTCTCTCTAATCCACGCTAATCCTAGCTAACCTAGTTTAATCCAAGGCTAAACTAGATGTTGTTTTCTTTCAAGTCTTTACAAATTTTGCTTAAAAGGAATGGTGTGACGCCTTTTTTCATTCATTTCATATTTATTATAATTTTATAGCAAATTTGGCAGATTTTCTTCAATTTTATATATGTTTTTATTGTAAAAGACTTGTATATTAGAGTGCTACATTTTTTTTTCTCTTTTCCTTTTTTGAGAACAATTTCAAAATCACCACATTCAAAAATTTTCTCTTTTCTTTTCTTTTTTAATATTTATTTCAAAATCACTACATTCAAATTTCGGTGATGTTTATAGAGGAATCAAAGTAAAGATATTAAAAAAAACCTTATCTTGAATCATCTATTATGATAATCATGTTGATTTTTTCTTATGCTTGAAATATATGTGTGTAGTATCAATCCAAAAAAGAGTACCTCCATATCCATTTAAAAAAATACATATGTGTAGAAGAGTTTAGAATAAGAGGAGTGTATATGTATACCAACTTAAAATAATACATATGTGCATAAGAATCTAGAATAAGGAGAGTGTATATGCATACTAATTTAAAATAATTCATACATGCATAAAAATCTAGAGGAGTGTATATGCATACCAATTTAAAATAATTCATACATGCATATCAATCTAGAGGAAGAGTATATACATACCAATTTATTTGATTATGTACTCGAGTATTAATTCAGAAGAAGAGTATGTGCATAATGGAAAACCAGTACAAAGAAGATTACATGAGTGCCTAACCAAGTAACAGTATGCATGGTGACCTATTAAAGAATGGGTATATCTGGTGAAAGATGGGTACTTGCGCAGAGATGAGTATGCATGTTTGACCTATTGATGAAGAAAGGGTACCTTTGTTGAAAGGTGGATACTTGCCTAGACATGAGTATATATGTTTGACCTATTAAAATGTGTACATTATACTCATCTTTGGGTACTTGCCCAAAGATGAGTATGTATGTTTGATCTATTAAAATGTATACATTATGTATGTTTGATCTATTAAAATGTATACATTATATTCATCTCTGGGCACTTACCTAGAGATATGTATGTTTGATCAATTAGAATCTGTACATTATACACATCTCTCAGTACTTTCCCATAGATGAGTATGCATGTTTGATCTATTAAAACATGTACAATATACTCATCTCTGGGTACTTGCCCAGAGATGAGTACATATGTTTGATCTATTAAAATGTGAACATTATACTCATCTCTAGGTACTTGCCCAGAGATGAGTATGTATGTTTGTCAATTGATTAAAATTTATACATTATTACACCAATCTATGGGTATGTCTTTACTAATTTAAGGAATGAATACGACACATTAGAAACTTTTTGATGCTTATAGTATTATTGGGATGACATGTATGAAGATCTAATTGGGAAAAGCACCTCATGAATTTTGCAATTAGATTAATATTTTTAAGTGTTCTTTTTGTGAAGGATTTTTCAAAGACTCTTGGGAATCGAGAGAGAGAGAGAGAGAGAGAGAGAGAGAGAGAGAGAGAGAGAGAGAGAGAGAGAGAGAGAGAGAGAGAGAGAGAGGAGGGAGGGAGGGAGGGAGGGAGGGAGGGAGTGAGGGAGGGAGAGAGAGAATAACACACAACTCTGAAGAACTCTAAAGATCCTGCTTTTTTATCACTGTATCTTGAACCTCTAAAAATGGTGTGATTTGAGTCTCTTTTTTAGCTTGATTTTTGAGAGAGATTAATATAAATCCTCTAAGCAGGAAAGATTTGAGACCGTTTATGGTCTCTTTTTTAGCTTGGTTTTTGAGAGAGATTAATATAAATCCTCTAAGCAGGAAAGATTTGAGACCGTTTATGGTCTCTTTTTGAGTTTGATTAAAATTAAGGTCGATTATATAAGTCCTCTAAAGAGGCAAGATTTAAGACCCTTTGTGGTTATTATTGAGATTATGATTAAGGTTGATTATATGAGTCCTCTAAGAAGGCAATATTTGATACCATTTATTGTTTCTTTTTGAGTTTGATTGAAATTAAGGTTGATTATATGAGTCCTATAAGGAGGCAATATTTAAAACCCTTAAAGGTTACTTTTGAGATTCAGTCATACTTTTGAAAATTTGGGACTACATTCTTGATGATTGGTAGGTTGTTCACTCATATTCATTTGAGGGAGATGTGTGTTTTCCTATATAAGTGTGAAGGGAGTAAGGGTTTTCTCTAAGTTCTCCTAATGTGTATGAGGTTACTCAGTGTGTGGTCATTGTAAAAGGAAAAAGTATTAATAGTTGAGTGAGTTATAAAGGTAAACTTTGAATGGCCATTGTAAAAGGAAATTTACGCCACAAAAGTAGTAAGTGACATGGCATTTAAAAGTTTCTTTGCTAGTGTGGTCATTGTAAAACGGAAAAAGTATAGTTCAATGAGTTATAAAGATAAAATTTGAATGTGGTCAAAGATAAGGAAGGAGATAAATGATGTAAATGGGAAATTTATGCCATAAAAGTGATAACTCACATGTCATTAATGTGTGGTGGTTGTAAGTTCAATCAAGTTGGTATGCTTTGAGTTGATTTGAATTAGAGTTTTGCTTAAATGTAATTTGAGAGTTTGATTATAGGTTTGAATTAGTTGGTTCAATTAGCTTAATCTCTTGTTTCTTGTTTTGGTGTGTTGGAGCCTCACAATGCATAAGTTGTGCATACAACGTATTTGTAAAGTAGAATGTAATAATACTATTGTCATTACGAGGAATTTTTACATGAGTTATGCTATATGGCATATGAGTAAATGTATCACCTTAATCCAACATGTAAGTATCTCATTATACCAATTATCACTTGTTAAAATTATGCTCCTTGTACCATCTCCTTGAACGTTGGGAAATATTGTAAATATTTTTTGACCCTAAGGTTTTCCTACTCTCATTATTTAAAACCTCTTCGAAACCCACTAGGGTCACATGTATTATTATGTTTTGATTATAACACACATTATTCATATTTAATTAAAGTAAAATTTTAAATAAGAGATCATAGCCGATTTGCATATAACAGAAGGCTAGCTTTAGCCTACAAGGAAAGTCATCAACCTCTTGCCAGGAGGCAAAGGGCAAAAGTGGTTAATTTTCTTACAAAAACACAAACAAACAAATTGCAGTGCAACACTTCTTGAGAGATCACAATCCACCTATGTTGCTTGAATCTTTCTTTTCCAAAGGTATGTCAAATTTTATATTATTATATATATATATATATATATATATATATATTACCAAACCTTATATCTTTTATTACCTAATAATATATTAGAAACCTTCTATCTTTTATTATCTAACACTAATAAAGAGAATGGAGATATTCCTATATTTGATTTATATACACACACATACAATTAAAAAATGATATCCTTGTCTCTATGATAATCCCTTCATTGCATAAATAGTTTTTCAATATATAACATTGAGGTTCTTAATGTTTTTGTATGTTTTACTTACTCTTATATTTATGTGTTCTTAATGTTTATGTAGGTTTGACTTACCCTTGTCTTCATCATGGGTAGTGTAAGTCTTAACCTTTTAGGAACCTTCCTTTACAATTATCTCTTGAATCACACTAATTGGAGCATATTCTCTTGAAACCTTCTTGAGGCGACAAGATCTCCATTTCCATAAGCCATTATTATGGCCATTGGGAACTGTCGATGATGCTGCTGAGCCAAAGAACCTTCACATTGGTTAAGGGAACTATAAACACTACTTAATATGAATTAACTTTGTATTTGATAATAGACTAAGATCCCTTTTCCTCACTTCCTGTGGGATTGACCTTTTATTCAATCATACCACACATAAAAGATAGGGAAGCCCCATGAGAGATCAATGGATAGAGAGATCCATGGAGAGAGAGAGAGAGAGAGAGAGAGAGAGAGAGAGAGAGAGAGAGAGAGAGACTTCTTTCCTCATTTGTTTCTTGTGCCAAAAGAGAGAAACCAAATGAAATGAAGGTATATTATAGTTTTGTAGGAGGTTAGAAAATGATCTATCGGAGTAACTAAAGTTGTGTACATGGATTCTCCATCTACAAGAGGGGAACAACATGAAACAAGTGAAAGTTGTTTTCATAGCCATAGACATTAGAGCTAAGTCCACTAGAATTTTGACACCCTTAACTTTTCATGCAGTATACTTGATAGTTGGATCTTTTGAAACGTTCTATAGTTTTTTGTGTAGTTGAAGTCTTCAATTTTATAAGACAATGCATTTTAAGTTATACTTCCAATGCCTCTCTGTGTGTGTGTGCGTGCGTGCGTGCGTGTGTGCGTGTGTGCATGCGTGCGTGCATACGTGCGTGCGTGCATGTGTGTGTGTGTGTGTGTGTGTGTGTGTGTGAGAGAGAGAGAGAGAGAGAGAGAGAGAGAGAGAGAGAGAGAGAGGGAGGGAGAGAGAGAGAGAGAGAGGCAAATTACATGACAATCGATAAATCTTAGGGATAGGCTAATTGGGGGTTGTGGGAGGGGGGTATATTGACGAACTTACATGCTCTAATACTAGATGTATACATGCAAGAGGGGAAATTTAAACAAATAGTTATTTAATGTGATTAATTTATAGAGGGAGGAACTAATATTAAAAATCCAAACATGTACACTTCCAAAAGAGGGGTGAAGAATTATGTTTAAAAATACAGTTCAAATGTAGGAGTATAACATTTATTTCAAATTTTGGAATTGTAAAGTGTACACATTTATTACAAAATTGTAATTGTAAATTGTACACATTTAAATGTGTGCATATTCACAAAATCAATACTCATTCTTATGTGTGCACATTCAAATGTGTACATATATGTGATTTAACTACAAGTTGTAATGTGTACACATTCAAATGTGTACATATATGTGATTCAACCACAAGTTCATTCTCAAATATTTCATGACTCCTTCTAAGGATAATCTTATTAAGGGTATTGGAAAATGGACATAGGGCTAGGATGAGGGTTTAAGTAGGTTAGGCTTGGGATCAGGCTTTCATGAAAGGAATTTTGGTAAGGAGGGTAAACCTATTGTTGCAAATATATGTTGTGTGAGTGACTCTTCCCTAATGATTATATGCTTTATCTACTAGTAAAACATAACACAATAGAATGCCTTCATGGAGGATAAGCTCGAGGGCCATGTGAGTGAGATAAAACACCCATGTTAGCATATGAGTGACGCGAACATATTATTGGGAGCTTGAACTTGATCTTGAAATGTATACATAGATAAGATAGTATGAAAATTTCGATATGTCATGATGTGATTAATAAGTCCTAGCAACATACTCTAGCATAGGAACACTAACTCGATTCATTGTATATCTTTAAATGGTATAAGGAGCATGTATAGACATTCAATAATTGATAATCCCTTGAATATAATTCCCTTCATGTTCTAAAATATTGAAGTAAAGTGAACATATGAAAGAGACTAGTGTACTTTTGTGCCTAAAGAAAAAGCTTTACAAAGATACCTTTTCCTCTAAGAAAGGGAAAAAATTTAAGAAACTAAATCCGTGTTAACATGCAATCTCCCTTTGATAGGTACATTTGTTGTGCCTACTTGGAATAATTCCCTTCATGTTCTAGAATATTGAAGTAAAGTGAACATATCAAAGAAACTAGTGTACTTTTGTGCCTAAAAGAAAAAGCTTTACAAAGATACCTTTTCCTCTAAGAAAGGGAAAATTTTTAAGAAACTAAATCCATGTTAACATGCAATCTCCCTTTGATAGTTACATTTGTTGTGCCTACTTGGAACCCTTTTCAATCCTTCAGGTACACTGAAATCATTTAGTGGGTCCCCAAGATCTAGTTAAGAGTTTTCTAAACTAGCATTACTACTCTAGCATTTAAGGTAAGAGCCATATGAAAAGACCAATGTGATTTTTATATTTCCCAAAAGTTTATGGAGAATGGCTTAGCCTCCTAAAGGTGTAGCATTGTGGATCGTTAATCAAAATACAATCAAGTTTGCAATTATTTCTTTGATGCCCATGAAAAGATGGTCATAGAGCATATGCATATTTAATTTACTAGTCCAATGTTTATGGTTTCAATATCATATGAATTTGTCAGTTATGTTTATGAGTGATGTGTAATCATGTGGAGGCCATCATGACTGAAGAGGTTCTAGTACTCAATACTCCTTCCCAGGTGAAAATCGACATTGTTACAAAGGAGAAAGTGCCTATAGAATGTATTCAAAAGGCACTAATACAAGTTGTGCAAATAATTTTTACTCAAAGATCAAATTGGTGCATTACTAGGTGTGGCTTGTAACTTTCTCCTAACTTCCTATTACAATGACCTCTTAAGCTTAAAGTATAATATAAGATAAAGTATGGGTGCAACTTTGAGTTGTTCTCGTATAATGTGGTGGCCTATTGATGGTATTTGAACTTTCTCTTTTAAGGCCTGGTCCAAAATAACAATGGTGAGATGAACCTTACGTATCCATTTTTTCTTTTCCATGATCTAGAGCCTCCCGCAACAATGGACCTACACAACATTTTCTTTAAATGATTCAATGCTTTCTTTTGGCCACTAGTGGTGACCTTGCTTGGTTATGTGAACAAGCTCTATATAGAGATGCCAAAGAGCATGTTCACATGAGGGCATTTGATCGCAAGGAATGCACACACACACACACACACATTCATAGGGCCTTTTTACACAAAGCCTGCTTAATTTCCATGTGATGATGCATGCAACATTTGAGCTCATCCACAATCCACCCACTCACAAAATGCACATTATAAAGACCCGTAGGGCCTATTCATACTAGATGCAAGTCATCCAATTTTTTGGCTCATGTCTCATGAGTTGGAAAAGTAAAAAAATGACACGGAATGTAAAAGTAGAGACTTGAGAGGAGACCACTTATTTATTTTACCTTTTCTCTCTAGTGAAAGTAGAATTCCACTATTGGCGAATAGTACTATGAATTGAGATTTTTAAATTATAATATAATAATAAACAGATTGAAAAGTTCACATAATTATTTCGTAGAAGTATGCCACAAGTCAACATGATTGGCATGCGACCAACTAGGACCCACATATATAGATTGAGGTGGCACATTAGTGCATTGAAGTATAAAGCCACACCTATAAAAAAGACAATATAGATAAATGTGCATCAAACATAGCCAAATTATATAAAATATAATCATTTCACAAGATGAGACCTATGAGAAAAGATTCTTTTATTTTTGACAAACATGTTTCACACAACCAATGCTACTTATATATTTAGTGTGTTTGGGTATTTATTCAAGCCACAAACTTGAAGATAGTTTGCAATTAGGTCAAAAAAATTAAAATTTTGGTCAAATTTTTTAATCTTATATTTTGGTCAAAATTGATGATTGAGGGAACCCATCAAAGCCGACACCCATTATTCTATTGTTTCCATAGATGACCTTCCTTTATTTCAAGCCAATTTCCATGCTTAGCGAGTTGCAACTAGTTATGTTTGTGGAGAGTATTACATTGACTAAAACAAGTTAGCAAAAGCTTTTTGTGGTGGCAAAATCAACCTCTAGTCTTTCAAATCAAATTTAGAAAAACAAAACATTTTTTCCAACAAGTGAAAATAAGGAGATATCTTTGCCAAAGTCAGTTTTATAACTAAGATTTTCAAAACCTTTGCCAAGGCAACAAGCTGAAACTCCAACCTACTTTTTTCAATCTTAGCCTTGAAAAAAACACTAAAGGACATTTTTTTTATAGCACTCTGTTGAATATATCAACTTGAAACTGATAGGAAGTTTTCATGTTACATGGGAATTAGTCTTCGATTCTGTTCATTTAGGAAATGAGAAAGAAATGGACATCATAACAAAATCAAATAATTATTAAAGAAACACCATGAAATCTATTTCAAACTACTACCATACAAAAGGAACAAATCAAAGGGTGCGTTTTTGAGGGTGAGATGCATGAACAGTAAATTATGACAATGAAAAGCCAATGAATCCATGCTATTATGCTAGCCTACCACAATATGATTGATGTTTCTTTTTTTGTGACCCTTCAAAGTTGTCCATTTAAAGGAGAAGAGGTCATGTCCTCCCTCTCTCTCTCTCTCTCGCTCTCTCTCTCTCTCTCTCTCTCTCTCTCTCTCTCTCTCTCTCTCTCTCTCTCTCTATATATATATATATATATATATATATATATATATCTTATTGTAAACTAATTATCCATGCATCTAGTGTTTTCAAACGTCAATGATCAAACACTTCTCCCCAAACCCCCTATCATAATTATTGCTTCTCCAAAAAAGAGAGAAGACAAAAACAACTTTACTTTTCCTAGAGTCCAACATTTGGACACTTTGGAGTTTGGAGTATAAATTTCTAACCTCTAATATCAATATAAGTCTTGGCCAAATTTTTAAATAATGATTGAAAAGGTGTCAAGTTCCTTCTTACGTAGAATGGGGGCCACTTCCTTAAAATGTTTTTAGACGTTGGCTAATAATTCCAAGTATATCACCTAACAATTCAATCACTTTCTTCTTTCTTCTTATAAAAACACTCATGTTTCATGAACACCTTTGCTTACAGATTAATATGTGGCCCAAATTGAATATTTATAAACATTATTTTGTCTCTCCTAGAGTCCAATTCTAAAATACATTGAACCACATACCAAGAAATGTCTAATTGTATCCATTTATAAATCATGAAGTCTCTTCTAACCACCACCAAATCATGATAGAGAAAGTTTCCTTATATGATTAAGGTGCCGGTAAGTCCTGATTTTTTAAAGATAGTTTATAAGTTTATATCATGATGATAAAATGTTTTAAATTTCCTTGGAATGCACTTCCTTTCAAGTTTAGACAATAGTCATGCTAGAAAAATTAATTTGGTGAATCATGGCCTTGCAATTAAAGACAAAGCTAAGATTTATGATATGATGGAATAATATGAGCTATATACATGTAATTACTTCACAAATGCGACATTGTAGTAAAATATTTGACATTACTTCACAAGTGCCACACTTGTGTGAAATATTTTACATACTTAGCATGCATTTATTAAAATATATTCTTGAAATGTTCATAATTTTTGTACATTTATAAGCCTTGTTAATGAGTTATTCTTACTTGTAATGGATCATTTGCTTTAAGTAAAGATGAACTACAAGAGAGCATTGCAAAATGGTTAATCATGGGGATGATAATGGTTTTTGAACATGTCTATGTGCATGTGCACATGTGTGTACATGCAAAATGGTTGATCATGGGGATGATGATGGTTCTTATGCATGTATATGTGCACGTGCACGTGTGTGCATGCTCGCACGCACGCGTGTGTGTGTGTGTGTGTGTGTGTGTGTGTGTGAGAGAGAGAGAGAGAGAGAGAGAGAGAGAGAGAGAGAGAGAGAGAGAAAGAGAGAGAGAGATGCTAACAATATTCCTTCAAAGTGATCATTAGCATAATGTTTTCAAAATATTAATCCATGGTTTTTTAAAAAAATATTTTTATGATAATGCATAGATATCCCTTGAATTTAATAGTGGTTTTTGACTTCTTCTAGGTGTGGTCATTACTAGTTTTACTCAATATCATACAAAATAATGCAACACATAAGTACATGGACTAATTGTTGTGCGCCTGTAATGCATAGCAAATGCATACAAAATACACTTATGCTTGCAATGCATAGCAAATGCATTGACATTGCAAGCAGGTTGTAATACACTTATGCATAGCAAATGCATACAAAATACACTTATGCATTGACATTGCAAGCACGTTGTAGTTCCTCAAAGGTGCTCATTATAAGGCAAGTTGAAGGAATAAACTTTTTCTCCTTTGTAGAAATCAACCATGCATGTATAGATATATTGCAAGTTAAAGGAATGAACTTTCTATCATTGGCTAGATAGTTTTGATTTGGAAATTGTTCAATCTAGAGTCGTACCAAGTTAAATGAACAAACTTTCTATGATTGGCTATATAATTTGATTTGAAAATGTTAAATATCAATTTTTATCGTGTAGGGTCAAACCATGCTTGGAGTGGGGAGAATAAAAATTCCAACAAGCATTTGTCTTTGGAATTAAATCTCACATCTTCATCTCAATCTCAATTGATGTGCAATTTAAAGATAAATAAAGACGTATCCTACAATCTAAATAGCCCCACCTTTTGGAACTCACACAGATGTAGCTTCGATTATTGCAGAGCGCTATGGAGATGTGTAAATTTGGAGAACAAGCCCCTTATATTTTGTTTCTTCTGTTAATGATTTTCCTATAATATGATGAGATCCTAGGGGGTTCATGCTTCATTCCCATGCACCATTTTTTGGGCGGCCTCATAAAGATTTGAAGGAATGAAGGCATATTTTCACAAATCAATATGCAGTATGTGAGGCTACGTATTCTTTACAAAAGAAGGCTAGCTACTACAAGGAAAGCCATCAACCTCCTTGAAGGAGGAGAAGGGGATTTCTCTATTACCGTGGTAAAATTTCTTCTTGCTGTTGGGACTAATCTCAACGGTATGGCAGTAGATGTGCGTGTTGGGGGCACATTTAAGCAGCCGAAATTTTAGACCTAGCATGCAGGTGAGGGCTTTTGAGGGTGAGGGGGAAGTGGTGGGGCTTGGGGAGGCTGCTGGCAGCATGAGGATGCTACGGTGGCAGCACGAGGGGCTAGTAGGCGCTCGCACGACGGGCACATGGTGAGAGAGGCCGCGGGCAAGGGCAAGGGCATGTAGAAATCATGGCAGGGAGTGCCCATCTTCAACCCCCTCAGCTCCGCCACCTCCTTCTGCAACCACCTATTCTCCTCCGCCAATGACTCGCAGCACCTCTTGAGCACCTCAAAGCCCACCTCTGTCTGCTTAAGCTTGGTCCTGCACACAGCATCCAATTAGGGCCAGTAGAGCTTCCCTCTTATCTCAAGCCTCTTTTTTCTGTTTTCCTGGATGAAGCCACCTACGTGGGTTACAACAGAAGTCAGGAAAAACTGTGCATATAAGGTCTCCATCTATACCTTGCTCTCCTGTTTTGAAACCACACTTCAACTTGCCGAGGCCGTAGATTGAGCTGTTTGGCGAGCGCATTTTTCTGTTTCTGTGAAATCACAGACAATATATCAGTTGATTCGGCACAAGGTTAAGATAACCTGCTTGCCAGACGATTGGCTTTAAGCACACGGTTAAAACAACTCGCTTGACAGAGATGATTTGCTTAAGCACAATGTTAAGATGATCTGCTTGTCATATAATTTGCTTAAGCACAAGATTAAGACAGCCTTCCTGATTGGGATTACTTAAGAACAAAATTGAGCCTGCGGGAGCACAAGCCACCATTCCTTTGGGCTTTTACATAAGCGCAAGATTAAGGCAAAAGATTAAGCCACACACTTGTTAAGATCAAGCTTAATCCCTTAATTAAGCCACGATTGAGCAGGAGACCTACCGGATTGAGGGTGATGTGCTCCTTGAACAGAGCTTCAAGGAGGGCAGATTGCTCTTTGGAGAGCCGAAGCTTCTTTCTGGCAGAGCCTCCTCCTTCCTCATCGCTGGCCCGCGATGTAACCTCGTGAATTAAAGTTCTCTCATGATCTGCTTCTGATGCCTTGTCGCGCTCACGCTTAAGGCCCGGAAGGCCAGAAAGCTGCAGGGTAGGGGGGGGCTCTTGGGCGTCATCTTCACTCTCTGAACTGGAAGGCATCTGGTTCACATCGATCCCGCGCAAGCTTTGAGGGCCATAGCCATCCATACTCCCCCAAAGATTGAAACAGCTGCTAGAAGGGGGCTGGGCCTTCTGAGAAAATGGGCGCAAAGGTAAAAGCTCCAATTGTACAGGAGGACTGGAACCCTCTGCTGTGTTAATCCCAGAACTAGCCCTGGAAAGCTCCATGGCCAGGTTAAGACTGGTGGGCAGATCGCAAGAAGCCATTGATCGCAGCCTCTGCACACCAAGAAGAACTTGCTGTTTGTCATCAGTAACCTGCATGTTTAGGTTGCAAAATCAATAGGCGATGGAGGCAAAGGATGGGGGTGAGAAAACAAAGACAACTGAGCTCGCCCTCAGGAGAAAGCTTCCCAAAGCTTAGACTGGTTCCCCACATGCATGCAGGAGAAGAAATGAGAATTGAAAGTGTAGATTGCAAGAGCCAACCAGGATTTTGAAGCCAAAAGTAAAGTAATATTTTTTTTAAAAGTTTTAAGAACTCCTTTCCATGATTGTTGAAAAGACGGTCCATCATGCTCCAATGAGTGTGCCATCCTTACTTACATTCAGTGTGGCTTCTATCGTCCAATCCACCTATCCACAACCCATTCACACATGAGGCTAAAGACCCTTGTCAGGTGACATCAATGGATGGCATTGATCAAAAATCGCGACGCTTTTTTGGGCCATCGGATAAAGTAAATTCTTTAGGGACGGATATCCTATCCAACATGTAGAGATTTTTGAATCCACATGCGAAATCTATGGACCTGTCTCAGTGATGTGACAATGATTCACGCTTTCTCACTAACCCTGGAAGGGAAAACGTATTAGTGGTTCTCAACCCTCAAACCTGAGGATAAGGTTAACTTTGCACGACTCAAGAATGTGTTTGTGCCCAGATTTGCCAGAAGTGGTGATAGATGGAGCCCTGTGACACAACTGCACGATATCAAACAAAAGGAAATGGAGTCGATGAGAGACTATGTGTCTCGACTTAAGAACTTAAATTCAAGGTGCAAACTATATGAGAGATTAATTGACGACGATCGGTTATTACCTTACTTTCGGAGAGGGGTTAGAGACCACAAGATGCATGATTATCTGGTACTAGCTCGACCAACCACTCTAGATGCATGTTGCAAACTGGTAATTGAATATGAAGATAATATGTTGGAATTGCCACAATCGGAAGATATTAGAATATCTTTGGCAACAACGGCTTTGCGTGTTTCAGTCACCCCAAGAGATTGGAACTCGGAGCAAGCAAGTCAGAAACATGACTGTAGATGAGCTCAATAATGCAATACCGGAGAAATTGAAGGTAAAGGAGGGAAGAGAGACATCTGGGCATGGGCATGGGCATAACCATCTTTACCCCTGCAGAGAATTGGTGTGGTGCTCATAGATGTGCATATTGAATCACACTACCACCGAATGTTTGCAATTAAGAGCAAGGCCATTACTCTATTGTGTACACTATGTAAAATTAGGGAATCATGGCACTTCAATGTGCAGATATCCAAGGTTCCAAACTGTTGCAGCTGCTTTCAGCTTTGCTTTGTTTTGCTGAGATGCTATAATTACTAGACAGTAGCTATAGACAACGGCGATCTGCTCCATCATCTGCGCAAAAGAAAATCGCATATTTGCTCACGTTGCCATCTGCTTAGTCATCGTTTGCATGAGGCGTCGCATGAGCAGCCTCCAAAAAGGTTGAACTTTGGAGGAGGGTGAGGACACTTCGACTAGCAGCACTCCAATCGAGCACTGTTGTGGCTTGCTAATCCCGTGCAAGGTCGTTGGCGCCAAATACTTGTGATGATCTGCTAGACGTAGGATCTATATGGTCTGTAATATGAGCGTAATGCAGCTTATATGTCCCTTTGTTGTTGGCGTTAGTCAATGACACACATTTGTGTCCTCAGTCATCATAAGAATGCCCAACTGCAATGCTGCCAGGAACTTGTAATGCTATGCCTGGCTACCACAATATACTTCAAGATGGTGCTGTTGCACCTTGTGCCGCTAAGCATGCTGCTCCTGAGACGTCTGTGGTGGTTGTTAGGCATCTATTGTAAGGTGTGGTCTGGCTTTGAGTCTGCATGCATCCTGATCTTATTCCACACTACCTTAAATGATGGAAGTAGTCTTGTTGGTGTTTTTTTCCCCCACACCAGGTGCACTAAGGACTCAGGCCCCTAAATTTTTATTGAGTGGCCTTGAGTTCAGAAAGATCATTATTTTTATTTTTGGTCATTGGATATGACGTAGGATCTATATGGTCTGTAATATGAGCGTAATGCAGCTTATATGTCCCTTTGTTGTTGGCGTCGATCAATGACACACATTTGTGTCCTCAGTCATCATAAGAATGCCCAACTGCAATGCTGCCAGGAACTTGTAATGCTATGCTTGGCTACCACAATATACTTCAAGATGGTGCTGTTGCACCTTGTGCCGCTAAGCATGCTGCTCCTGAGACGTCTGTGGTGGTTGTTAGGCATCTATTGTAAGGTGTGGTCTGGCTTTGAGTCTGCATGCATCCTGATCTTATTCCACACTACCTTAAATGATGGAAGTAGTCTTGTTGGTGTTTTTTTCCCCCACACCAGGTGCACTAAGGACTCAGGCCCCTAAATTTTTATTGAGTGGCCTTGAGTTCGAAAAGATCATTATTTTTATTTTTGGTCATTGGATATGACGTAGGATCTATATGGTCTGTAATATGAGCGTAATGCAGCTTATATGTCCCTTTGTTGTTGGCGTCGGTCAATGACACACATTTGTGTCCTCAGTAATCATAAGAATGCCCAACTGCGATGCTGCCAGGAACTTGTAATGCTATGCTTGGCTACCACAATATACTTCAAGATGGTGCTGTTGCACCTTGTGCCGCTAAGCATGTTGCTCCTGAGACGTCTGTGGTGGTTGTTAGGCATCTATTGTAAGGTGTGGTCTGGCTTTGAGTCTGCATGCATCCTGATCTTATTCCACACTACCTTAAATGATGGAAGTAGTCTTGTTGGTGTTTTTTTCCCCCACACCAGGTGCACTAAGGACTCAAGCCCCTAAATTTTTATTGAGTGGCCTTGAGTTCAGAAAGATCATTATTTTTATTTTTGGTCATTGGATATAATTCTATGAGAAGGTTCATGCACATCAAAAGAAGAAACCATAATTAATAGAAGTGATGAATATAAAATAAAAATTTAATCCAACAAATAGGAAACATAGAGTGTATGTTATCAGAATGTATTTGAAGCCCTCTTAAAAATATTATTCCACCCTCTTAAACAATTTGGGGATGTCTAGATTATTTCTACATCATGCCAAATTACATCATAAGTAAGGTGCACATTGGTGTATCCTTGGGGCCTCCTCGTTTGCATTGTAGGGTGATTCCTAGAGTACTTATGCCTGAGGAACATGTCTATGGTGATGGTTTGTTTGCCTATGGAATAATGTGTTGAATTTACCAATGATTTTATAGGTGAGATTAAGGCAGATGCACATAAATATCTATTTTGGAATGCATTCATAGTTTTGAGCAAGCTTTGTATATATGTGCAAGATTACGCACATTATTTTATTTATTTTCATAAGCTTAGACGTAAAGCACATACTTTGGCAATATTTTCTTTTTTATATTTTGTAAAGCTTAAAAGGTTTCCCCTAGTCCCTCAAGTAATTTGATAAAAATAAAATGGTATGCTTCTCCTTACAATTTATAAAAGCCCTTTCATTTAATGAATTGGTTATAAGAATTGAAAAATGGATACGTGAGACATGTTACGTGAGCTAAGCTATGATAAACTCGTATCGATTAAAATATTTATTATCAAGGTGGCAAGAATAATCTAAAATATAGGGCCATTTTGTTGGGTATCTCTACATCAATTTTCTTAATGCCTCTCAAGATAATAATGGAGAAATTGGGTCATCCAACGATGTGAGTAACACTACTCTTACTATAGTATTACCTTAATACCTTATCCTAATGGCACTATGATTTTCCATTCTAGACAAAAGTCTCACCTTAATTACAAGTCCATCAGAATAAATTCTATGAGATATAGTTCTAGGAAGTATTTAGGTGCAAGTTCAATGAAATATGTGAATAAGGGTGGTCATAAATCAAGAGCACATGCATGGGTATATGAATTTGTCATTATTTTGTAATGAAGTTATTAATTAGAAAGACTTAATAGAAAGAGCCTTGTAGTGGCCTTCAATGTAAGTTCAAGTATATGTGAATAAGGGTGGTGGTCATAAATCAAGAGAAAATGCATGGATATATGAATTTTTCATTATTATGTCATGAAATTACTACTAGAAAGAGTCTCAGAATTCTAATGTTGGATATCAATGCTCCACCCTCATGCTTTAACCCATGTGTGTGTGTGTGTGTGTGTGTGTGTGTGTGTGTGTGTGTGAGAGAGAGAGAGAGAGAGAGAGAGAGGCAAAGCATATGACAATCTATAAATCTTAGGGATAGGGTAATTGGGGGTTGTGGGAGGGGGGTATATTGAGGAACTTACATGCTCTAATACTCGATGTATACATGCTAGAGGGGATTAAATATATATTTATTTAATGTGATTAATTTATAGAGGGGGGAATAAATATTAAAAATCCAAACATGTACACTTCCAAAAGAGAGGTCAAGAATTGTGTTTAAAAATATAATTAAAATGCAGGAGTATAACATTTATTACAAATTTTGGAATTGTAAAGTGTACACATTTATTACAACTTTAGAATTGTAAAGTGTACACATTTAAATGTGTGCATATACACGACATCACTACTCATTGTTGAAATATACAAGTGAATTGGGTGTGTGCGAGAACAAGCCCTTAGCAAGAGGCTGTAAAAGAGAATCTGTAAATGTGAGAGAAGCTGTGAAAAGGTGAGAAGTATCTACTCGGAGAGAATAAAGGGTAGCATGAGAAGATTAAGGAGGTGTGGAGATATTCTGGGAAGAGGTGGAGAGAATCAAGCAAAAGAGGTGGAGTGAATCAGGGAGAAGTCAGTGGGATTAGATGCTTGGATGTAAACCCTATAAATTGAGGCATTGGCCTAACGAGAATTTGGTGGTTTTTGATTATCCATGCCTACATTAAGCTATCAGTTAATTATCTTAATTATCATCTAATCTCTTTTCTAATGATGTTGATTCTAGCATTTGATCCACCATAGCTCATCACATTGCTGCAAATTTAACATGGTATCAGAGCCTAGCCTAGAATCCATCAATCTTATGAGCCCATTACCTTGCTAATCACTTAGCTAATTAGAATTAGTAGATAATTAAGTTTTTAACCTCTTTTTCAAGTAGCCCATTACCTTGCTAATCACTTAGCTAATTAAGATTAGTAGATAATTAAGTTTTTAACCTCTTTTTCAAGTAGCCTCTATACCCCCAGCTGGTAGAGGAGCTCCCTCTCACTACATAAAATTAGCCCAAACCACTGTAGCCACACATAGCCACAAGCCTTGTGCTTCAGCCCATCATGACAAACCTGCAAACCGTCGGCGCAAGCAGCAGAAAATCGTGTTTTTTCTAGCGCCTGTTTTTCTAAAGAAAATGAAGATCTTGTCTGCTCCAGGTACAATGGCTCTAATTCATCTTGGACCTAGGGTAGACATTGCCCTTGAATCTTGAAATTGGATCAAGAGGTAAGACCCCCTTCACGTCATCTCATGAGTACGGCACAAGAGATAGCCAAATTTAATGGGGAGCAGTTTTATACATGCAGACAAAAACCATGTATTTGCTCATGAGGAAAAATCTATGGCGGCTAGTTGAGGGAAGCGATGAATGGACCAGAGGTGAGAGGGGAGCGATGAATGCCCAGAGGTGAGAGGGGAAAATGAGTGGAAGAGCAAGAATGAGAAAGCATTAGGACTTATCTAAATGATGAAATCATTCATCACATCACAGGGATACAATGGGCAAAAGATTCATGGGATGAACTCAATAAATTATTTGGCACTCAAGCAAAAAATTCAAAGATAAATCTATTAATGCAATTCTACAAACTGGATATGAAGGAAAGTGAACCTTTAATTACACGAACAAATATAAAAGCATTAAGCAACAACTGTCAGCCATTGGCAAAAAGGTAGAAGATGATGAGGCACTAGCAGTGCTTCTAAAGAGTGTGGACAAAGGTGAATATGAAAACATTGTAGCAACATTAAAGAATGTACCTGAATTGAAGCTGCACGAGATAGAAGGAGCTCTACTAGAGCAAGAGACCAGAGTCAAAGAGAAGAAATGGATGGACTCAACAGCTGGAGAAGAAAAAGCATTCTTCACCCGAGGAGGATTTTATCGAGGACAAGGACGAGGAAGAGGCAGAGTAGGAGGAAGGACCTTCACTTGCCAGAACTGTGGAAAGCCAGGACACATGGCAAGAGACTGCTACAGCAAACCCAGTGGAGAAGGACCGACATCGACAAACTTCATGGAGGCTCCTAAGGAAGTGGAGTCAGATCATCTGTTTTGAGAGAGAGAGAGAGAGAGAGAGAGAGAGAGAGAGAGAGAGAGAGAGAGAAACCCCACAACCCAATGTAACCTGCCCCAACAGAGTAAAACCCCCTTTGAGCCATCGATGATGTAGGCCATGTGGTAGATGTATGTGTGAGCACTTTAGTCAAGGTCACGGGCACTTGTAGTAGCCTTGGACACATAAAGAGAGAGAGTGTCAAGGACTATGAGTTTAGGGACTTGAGGCACTGGTTGCGGGGACTATCAAGTAAGAGTGAAACTTGGTATATGGTCCAGGTGTGCTAGGAGTATTCACTTGAGGGGAGGTGTTGAAATATACAAGTGAATTGGGTGTGTGCGGGAACAAGCCCTTAGCAAGAGGCTGTAAAAGAGAATCTGTAAATGTGAGAGAAGCTGTGAAAAGGTGAGAAGTATCTACTGGGAGAGAATAAAGGGTAGCATGAGAAGATTTAGGAGGTGTGGAGATATTCTGGGAAGAGGTGGAGAGAATCAAGCAAAAGAGGTGGAGTGAATCAAGGAGAAATCAGTGGGATTAGATGCTTGGATGTAAACCCTATAAATTGAGGCATTGGCCTAATGAGAATTTGGTGGTTTTTGATTATCCATGACTACATTAAGCTATCAATTAATTGCTCATTGATCATGTCTTAATTATCATCTAATCTCTTTTCTAATGATGTTGATTCTATCATTTGATCCACCATAGCTCATCACATTGCTGCAAATTTAACACTCATTCTTATGTGTGCATTGATGTTTTGATAGGCTGTAATGTATACACATTCAAATGTGTACATATATGTGATTCAACCACAATTTCATACTCAAATATTTCATTGACTCCTTTTAAGGATAATCTTATTAAGGGTATGGGTTGGTTAGATCTAGGATTAGGGTGAAATGTACATAGGGCTAGGATTAGGGTTTGGGTAGGTGAGGCTTGGGATTAGGCTTTCATGAAAGGAATTTGGGTAAGGAGGGTAAACCTATTCTTGGAAATATATGTTGTGACTCTTCCGTAATGAGTATATGTTTTATCTACTAGTAAAACATAACACAATAGAATGCATTCATGGAGGATAAGTTCAAGGGCCATGTGAGTGAGCTAAAACCACCATGTTAACATATAAGTGACACGAACATATTATGGGGAGCTTGAAATTGATCTTGAAATGTACACATAGATAAGATAGTATGAAAATTTTGATATGTCGTGATGCGATTAATAAGTCATAGCTGCATACTCTAGCACATAGGAACACTAACTAGATTCATTGTACATCTTTAAATGGTATAAGGAGCATGTATAGGCACTCAATAATTGATAATCCCTTGAATATAATTCCATTCATGTTCTAGAATATTGAAGTAAAGTGAACATATCAAAGAAACTAGTGTACTTTTGTGCCTAAGAGAAAAGCTTTACAAAGATACCTTTTCCTCGAAGAAAGGGAAAAAATTTGAGAAACTAAATCCGTGTTGACATGCAATATCCCTTTGATAGTTACATTTGTTGTGCCTACTTTGAAACCTTTTCAATCCTTGAAGGTACACTGAAATCATTTAGTGGGTCCCTAAGATCTAGTTATGAATTTTCTAAACTAGCATTATTACTTTAGCATTTAAGGTAAGAGCCAGAAGAAAAAATCTAATCACGCATGTGTTTTTTATTTTTCCCAAAAGTTTATGGATAATGGATTAGCCTCCTAAAGGTGTAGCATTGTGGATCTTTAATCAAAATATCGTCAAGTTTGCAATTATTTCTTTGATGCCCATGAAAAGATGGTCATAGAGCACATCCATATTTAATTTAGTAGTCCAATTTTTGTGAAAGCAATGTCATATCAAATTGTCAATTATGTTTGTGAGTGATGTGTAATCACGTGTAGGCCGTCATGATTGAAGAGGTTCTAGCACTCAATACTCCTTCCTAGGTGAAAATCCACATTGTTACAAAGGAGAAAGTGCCTTTAGAACATATTCAAAAGGCACTAATACAAAATATGCAAATAAGGTTACTCAAAGATCCAATTAGTGCATTGCTAGGGTTGGCATGTAACTTCCTCCTAAATTCCTATTACAATGACCTCTCAACCTTAAAGTATAATATAAGATAAAGTATGGGTGTAACTTTGAGTTGTTCTAATATAGTGTTGTGGCCTATTGGTGGTATTTGAACTTTCTGTTTCAAGGCGTGGTCCAAAATAACAGTGGTGATGAACCTTACATATCCATTCAATGCTTTCTTTTGGCCACTAGCCTTGCTTGGTTATGTGAACAAGCTCTTTATAGGGATGCCAAAGAGCATGTTCACATGAGGGCATTTGATCATAAGGAATTCACACACACACACACACACACATTCATAGGGCATTTGATCATAAGGAATTCACACACACATTCATAGGGCTTTTTTACACAAAGCCTGCTTAATTCCCATGTGATGATGCATGAAACATTTAAGCTCATCCACAATCCTCCCACTCACAAAATGCACATTATAAAGGCCCGTAGGGCGGCCTATTCATACTAGGTACAAGTCATCCAAGTTTTTAGCTCATGTCTCATGAGTTTGTATCTAGCTACCATGTTGGAAAAATTAAAAAATGACGCGGAATGTAAAAGTAGAGACTTGAGAGGAGACCACTTATTTATTTTACCTTTTCTCTCTAGTAAACGTAGAATTCCACTATGGGCCAATAGTACTATGAATTGAGATTTTAAGTTTATGATATAATAATAAAGAATTTGAAAAGTTCACATAATTATTTCGTGGTAGTATGCCACAAGTCAACATGATTGGCATGGCCAACCAACTAGGACCCACATATATACATTGAGGTGGTACATTAATGCATTAAAGTATAAAGCCACACCTACAAAAAAGACAATTTAGGTAAATGTGAATCAAACATAGCCCAATTATATTAAATATAATAATTTCACAAGATGAGACCTATGAGAAAATATTCTTTTGAAAAATATTATTGACAAACATGTTCTACTCAACCAAGGTTGCTTTTTTACTCCCATATTTAGTGCTTTTGGGTATTTATTAAAGCCACAAATTTGAAGATAGTTTTGAATTAAGAATTTTGGTCAATATTGAATATTGAGGGAGCACATCAAAGCCTAAACCCATTATCCTATTGTTTCCATAGTTGACCTTTTCTTTTCAGGCCAATTTCCATGCTGCAACAAGTTGCAACCAGTTATGTTTGTGGAGAGTATTACATTGATTAAAACAAGTTAGCCAAAAGCTTTTTGTGGTGGCAAAGTCAACCTCTAGACTTTCAAATCAAATTTAGAAAAACAATTTACATGTTTTCCAACAAGTAAAAAAAAGGAGATATCTTGGCCAAAGTCAGTTTTATAACTAAAAATTTCAAAAAATTTGCCAAGGTAACAAGCTGAAGCTCCAACTAAAGGAAATTTTCTTCTAGCACTAAATTAGCCTTCAAAAAAACACTAAAGGAAATTTTCTTCTAGCACTCTATTGAATATATCAACTTGAAAATGGTAGGAAGTTTTTATGTTACATGGAAATTAGCCCTTGATTCTCTTCATTTAGGAAATGAGGAAGAAATGGACGTCATAACAAAATCAATTAATTATTAAAGAAACACCATGAAACCTATTTCAAACTACTACCATACAAAAAGGAACAAATCAAAGTCTGTGTTTTCATGCATGGGTAACAAATTATGACAATGAAAAGCCAATGAGTCCATGGTATTATGCTAGCCTACCACAATATGATTGATTTTTCTTTTTTTGTGACCCTTCAAAGTTGTCCATGTAAAGGAGAAGATGTAACTTGTAGAGGTCATGTCCTCCCCCCCCCCCCCTCTCTCTCTCTCTCTCTCTCTAGCTAGGGCATTTACCACCTATTCACAACCCGTTCACGTGTGAGGCTAGCTAGGGCCAACTCCTCTCACATTCTGGTCTCTGCATTGGTGTAGGTGTAGTCGATGGCTTGTTCACATGATCCTCTCCGGTTGGCAACCAAAGGGAATCCATTGTTTTTCTTTCTTTCTTTTTCTCTAAAACCTTAGTGTAGGAACGAGGAGCACGCGGGGGAAAGGGAAGGTGGTGGGGCTAGAATCCGCCGCCCATCAAAACATCCATTAAAATCCTCCAATTATATATTTTCCATTTATTAGAGGCTAAGAAATGTTGCAGTTTTCACTCTTGCACAAGACAAGGTTGTCCCATGCTAGAGAGAACCCCACCTCACTAACAAGGCCAACAGTAAAATTTCGCAACCAACTGTGTTCTTGCACCCAAAGAATCTAGCGGCCTTTCACCTCCAATATTCTTATTGATGTAGAGCTATTACACTTTAACTACACGTACACAAGAATTTGATCTATTATACTTAATTACATGAAATTTGACATTCTACAAAGAATTTGATCTATTATACTTAATTACATGAAATTTGACATTCTACAAAATAGTGGACAAGTGGGTTTTCCATTTATCCTTATGTGCCAACTTGCTTCGTGCACTCATTGTGTCCATGATGATGAAACCCATTATGCATTACTAGAGGAATGTCATGTACCATCACGAACTTAAATACCTTGAAGGGTAGGTGTAGGGTAGTCTCTGACAATGGTAGAAAGAAGTTCAACATCATTGCTTTTGTGGGCAGGTAGATCCCATGCATGTTTAATCTTGTTGTGAATATTTTAGCATGTTACATTTCTTATATACAATAAAGTTTTAGGATTAAAATGGAACTTATCATTTGACCTGCAACAAATTAATTTCTCAAAGCCAACTTCATTCATTTTCATCTTAAACACCACTTCTTTTAGGAGAATGTGGCCCTTAAAGTATGTGTTTATGGTAGTATAAGATACAATTAAGTTGAACATGCCAATTGCTCTACTCACATATCTAGCTTCAATTGGAGAATCTTGAAGATTATCTTTCAAGGAAGGTCTTGAGAGTTTGGGGTGGGGGTGTAACTTAAAAATATGTAAGGTAACACCATGAGAGTTTTCATATTGCAACTGTCAAGTGAATCTATAGTCATATCCTATTAGGATGTTTACAAAAGAATGAATTTTGAAGGTTGCAAGGTCATGTAATGTAGCCATAGTAATGTGCAAGTGTTCTTACTTGTCAAAATAATGACACGAGAAAAGAAAAAGGTGCATATCACTCTCCAAAATTCTCTATTTTATACCTAAGAGAAAGTGACATGATAGACCTTGCTGTTTGATGAGACCATTCTTAGTTTTAACAAACCTTGAATTGTTGATGTAAGATCTCTCTTAAAGTCAAGCTTCAACAAGAAGATCCAATGATGGAAGTAGTCTTGTTTACGATTTTTTCCCCACATAAGGTGCACTAAAGACTCAATAGAGGAGGTTGGGTTTCCCCCAAATTTTTACAGGGTGGCCTTGAGTTAACAACCTCCACCATGAGTGTCTTACTTTGAAACAAATAATAGATGCACTTAAATCTAGCTCCACTTAACAATTGATTTTCCTTGAGGTATTATGTTCAAGTGATAAAGGACCCTACAAACACACCTGGACGCATTCTTTAAAAAGGACAATTCTAGGAGAAATGTAACGGTTCAAATGAGCCACATGCTATAAGAGGCATTTCCTACACAAACACACATGGACTCGTTCTTTGAAAAGAACAATTCTAGGAGAAATGCAACCATTCAAATGAGCCACATGCTATAAGAGGCATTTCTTGTACTCTTGTTTCCACCCAATGTTCATAAAAAGCATGTTAAGCATGATGGAGTTGAATCCTTTTCATCTTCACATGAAAAATAATGTTTTTGAGATTCTTAAAAAATCCATCCTACTCCACTGTGGGGAAAAATGTCCATCTTAATTCATATCTAAGGTTTTTTTTAATAAACAATAATGTCATGTACTTATTTTAAATCCTTTCCAACCTTAGACAGCCACTACTATTGATGGTAAGTTGGACAAAAGAAATGATAGCTTGAACTTAATTTGACAATAACTCCCTTGTAGCATCTGACCCCCCTCCACTTTGGAAAACTAGCTCAAGCATTAAAAATATTTCATCCAATGATTGACAAGAATCACCATCAATCAATCAAATTTCCTACTTTTCTCAAAGCTTTAGTGAGCCAATAATATGAGGAGTTTTTAGCATATTCTTGAGAAAGTTAAGAATTTAAATATTTTAGTTATAGTTTAACTCACAATTACAAAAATACCTAGAACCTTTAAAGAATGAGAAAAATGTTTTTTGGGAGCATTACACCACCTCTTATGTGACACAAATTCCTTGAAGGTGATTATTAACACATTAATATGGTGCCAAGACTAGCTATTCTTCATCTTGTTTTACAAGCATGTCTACTATCTAAATTATGTGATTTCATAATTGGCTATTCTCATTATCACGTAAAAAGAAACAACCAACATAAAAAGATGGCTAAACTCTTCCAAAAAAAACACAATGAGGATGTTCTTTCACCAATAGGATTAATTGCATTTTCAGATTATGTGAGATAGCATGAGATCTCGATAATAAAAGGGTTTTTTTCCTTTCATGGAGTAACACAAAATATACATACACTTTAAAAAATTATAAACTCATGGGGTACCTTTTATTGACTTCAAATCCATACAAGGGGTGGTTTTAAACTCTAAAAAATACTTATAATATAAATATGTATATATTATACATATTATAATACATATATGTATACATTAAACTCTAAAAATACTTATAATATAAATATGTATATATTATATGGGGTTTTTATATAATGACCTACATTTTGCTCCATCATTTTTGTCATTATGGAACACCTACATGACCCTATTTTTTTAAACAATCATTAAAATGTAAACTATTCTTAATGTGGACATGATTAGATGGATATGGGATGAAGCAATTAAATTAAATTATAATAATTGTAAAGTATATGATAGTGGTATTCATAGTTGTAATTAGTATTAAGTACTCTTATAAGCATGAATTTTTTTAATAATTTACACATTAATAGTGGTATTCTTAGGTGTAATTGATAGTTTACACATTGATAGTGATATTCATAGGTGCAATTAATAATTTGCACATTGATAGTGATATTCATAGGTGCAATTAATAATATACACATTGATAGTGATATTCATATGCCGGGGTCTTGTCAGGACCTGGCACTTACGTGGTTCCATACCACCTAGTCGGCTCTAGAGGAGATGTGACTAGGTGGTTCCATACCACCTAGTCGGCTCTAGAGGAGATGCGACTAATGCAGTTGCACCCAATGCAATAAGCCAACACGCGAATGTTGAGCTACCATCTTCCTAAGTGCGGGGAGAATGAGCATGAATGCAAGTAGGTTAGCTCCTGTGGGTATCCCAATTCCAGACAACCTATCACATCCAGACAAGAATGACTTAACACAAAATTGAACACAACACATATAGAGATGAATAGATAGAAAACAATAGTGAGAAAAGATCCAATCCATTCCTGAATATTATGGTACAATGCCTTAGAAGAACTATTCCCATGAATTGTTCTCTCAACTCTCATGTGTCCCTATTCAGTACTGTTCCTCTCCTCAGAGCCTGAGTAGACTCGACATGTATCTCTAGATAGTGATGTACTCACTTTTATCGTCTCACCCGGGTAGCCTAGACTCACTCTCACTCCTCTATCCCCTTATGCAACTATTATCTCCTACCAATTGTCTTCAATTTTCTTGTTTATGCATTTGCACATGGGATAATGGATTTCCTTTTGACCCGGGTGAATCAAAGAGGAGTGAAGTGGAAGATGTAAAGAATGGATTTCCTTTTGACCCGGGCGGATCAAAGAGGAGTGAAGTGGAAGATGTAAAGAATGGATTTCCTTTTGACCCGGGTGGATCAAAGAGGAGTGAAGTGGAAGATGTAAAGAATGGAAGTGAATCTCCTTTTTCCAGGTGGATCAAAAGAAGAGTGAAGTTGCCTATGTGTGTTTATCATGAGACAAGGATAATATGGCTACCTTATGCAACGCCTCAAGTGATGCATATGCCAGTTGTAAAGATGCAAGTATATCAGGGGTGAAGGCATGCATAAATGAAAAGTGTGGCACATGTTTTGGTTAATAGTGGGGGGCACATATAGCAAATATGGATTACAAATAGGTATGCAAAGATGTGAGTTTGAGAATCACAAGTGAGCTTCCTAGCTTTTTGTCAACCTGTCTTTACATAGGAAGGGTTTGAAGGGTTGTTGGATTCATTTTGGAAGTCCAATGAGTGTCAAGAACAATGAATTAGCTTGATGGAAATACTTGTAAATTCACTCTGGACAGCCCTACACCCTTGGGATTCGGATGCATAATGTTTGGAAGCTACACAAAGCTTTTATGCCATTATGGGGTAGATGTTATGGCTTGTTTTGAAGGCTTCTTGGGTAGTTTACAGACATATATATGCAATTTTGGCTTCCCATACATGGTGGGAGCTTGACATGAGTCCATTGACATATGCTCCATCCATGTGGATTGTGATTCTACATATCAATGGTTTCGAAGACGAAACCTCTTAGGTGGGGATGGTTTGTAACAAAGTGACTGGCCTCATATGAATGGTCTCATGTGAATAATGGTCTCATATGAATAATGAGCATAATGCCAATGGACCATGCCCATTGGATAATATTAATGATAGTGTGAAAGGGGTGGTCATGTATATATACTAACATAGGCCATTATTGGGGATAACCTTGATGGAAATAACCCTTTCTTTTCCTAATCATACGCTAATCCCTTTCATCTTTGTTAATGTTATTTAATCCATGTTTCCTAGGCTAATGAGGCTAGCCACTTTCTTTCACCTATAAAAAAGACAATGTAGGTAAATGTGCATCAAACATAGCCAAATTATATTAGATAGAATCATTTCACAAGATGAGACCTATGACAAAAAATTATTTTATTGTTGACAAACATGTTCCACACAACCAGGGTTGCTTTTTTACTCCCATATTTAGTGTGTTCGGGTATTTATTAAAGCCACAAATTGAAGATAGTTTGCAATTAGGAATTTTGGTCAAAATTGACGATTGAGGGAATCCATCAAAGCCTACACCCATTATCATATTGTTTCGATAGTTGGCCTTCCTTTATTTCAGGCCAATTTCCATGCTTCAACAAGTTGCAACTAGTTGGGTTTGTGGAGAGTATTACATTGACTAAAACAAGTTAGCCAAAATCTTTTTATGGTGGCACCTCTAGTCTTTCAAATCAAATTTAGAAAAACAAACATTTTTCCAACAAGTCAAAATAAGGAGATAGCTTGGTTTAATAACTAAAAATTTCAAAACCTTTGCCAAGGCAACAAGCTGAAACTCTAACCTATTTTTTTCAATCTTAGCCTCAAAAAAAACACTAAAGGGCATTTTTTTCTTACACTCTTTTGATATATCAACTTGAAACAGGTAGGAAGTTTTCATGTCACATGTGGAAATTAGCCTTTTGGTTCTCTTCATTTAGGAAATGAGGAAGAAATGGACATCGCAACAAAATCAAATAATTATTAAAGAAACGCCATGAAATCTATTTCAAACTACTACCATAAAAAAAGTAACAAATAAAAGGCTGTGTTTTGTGT
The DNA here is from genome assembly GCF_041138505.1 of Cibotium barometz. NCBI lineage: Eukaryota > Viridiplantae > Streptophyta > Polypodiopsida > Cyatheales > Cibotiaceae > Cibotium > Cibotium barometz. Next base: position 32,200,588 of record NC_141075.1, on the reverse strand, counting down.
TTTTGAGGATGACATGCATGAGCAATAAATTATAACAATGAAAAGCCAATGATTCCATGCTATTACGCTAGCCTACCATAATATGATTGATTTTTTTTTCTAACCCTTCAAAGTCATCCATTTAAAGGAGAAGACGTAACTTGTAGGTTATGTCCTCTCTCTCTCTCTCTCTCTCTCTCTCTCTCTCTCTCTCTCTCTCTCTCTCTCTCTAGTCATTATCCCATGCATCTAGTGTTTTCAAACATCAATGATCATAATTATTTCTTCTCCAAAAAAGAGAGAAGACAAAAACAACTTTACTTTTCATGGAGTCCGACATTTGGACACCTTGGAGTTTGGAGTATAATTTTGATACCTCTAATATCACTATAAGTCTTGGCCAAGATTTTAAATAATGATTCAAAAGGTGTCAAATTCCTTCTTATGTAGAATGGGGGCCACTTCCTTGAAATGTATTTACAAGTTGGCTAGTAATTTCAAGTATATCACCTAACAATTGAACCACTTTCATTTCTTCTTATAAAAACTTTTATATGCCTATAATCACTCATGTTTCATGAGCACCTGTGCTTACTGATGAATATGTGGTGCATATTGAATATTTCTAAACATTATTTTGTTTTTTGTCTCTCCTAGAGCCCAATTCTAAAATACACTGAACCACATACCAAGAAATGTCTAATTGTATCCATTTATAAATCATGAAGTCGCTTTCTATCCACCACCAAATCATGATATAGAAAGTTTCTTTATCATAATTAAGGTTCCGGTAAGTTCTAATTTTTTGAAGATTGTTTATAAGTTTATATCGTGATGATAAACTATTTAAAATTTCCTTGGAATGCACTTCCTTTCAAGTTTAGACAACAGTCATGCTAGAGAAATTAATTTGGTGAATCATGGCCTTGCAATTAAAGACAAAGCTAAGATTTACCATATGATGGGATAATATGAGTTGTATACACGTTATTACCACACAAATGCGACATTTGTAGTAATTAATTCACAAGTACCACACTTGTGGGAAATATTTTACATACTTCTAAAGCATGCATTCATTAAAATATATTCTTGAAATGTTTCATAATTTTTGTACGTTTTTAAACCTTATTAATGAGTTATTCTTACTTGTAATGGATCATTTGCTTTAAGTAAAGATGAACTACAAGAGAGCATTGCAAAATGGTTGAACATGGGGATGATGATGGTTTTTATGCATGTGTATGTGCATGTGCACGTGTGTGTACCTACAAAATGGTTAATCATGGGGATGATGCATGTGGGTATGTGCATGTGTGCACGCGCGCGCGCGCGTGCGTGCGTGCGTGCGTGTGTGTGTGTGTGTGAGAGAGAGAGAGAGAGAGAGAGAGAAAGAGACGCTAACAATATTCCTTTAAAGTGATCATTAGCACCATGTTTTCAAATACTATGTCTAGAATTTTATGTTTAATCTTTGTCGTGTACATTCGATTAGTAAGCATATAAGATATCTTCCAGATTGAGCCTCATTATCTCATTATATCTCAAACCATGGAAATATGCCAACCAATGCAACTCAATTGATCATTGATCATTATTTGAAAGCATAAAATTAAAAGTCTATACTCATTCATGCAAATATGCCAACCAATGCACTTTGATTATTAATCCATGGTATATTTTGATGATAATGCATAGATATCCCATGAATTTAATAATGGTTTTTGACTTCTTCTAGGTGTGGTTACTAGTTTTACTCATTGTCATACAAAATAATGCAACACATAGGTACATGGACTAATTGTCGTGTGCATGCATTCATATACATAGCAAATGCATACAAAATACATTTATGCATTGACATTGCAAGCATGTTGGGTTTAGATGATCATTTTCTAATAAAAAGCAAGATCCAATTCCTCAAAAGCACCAATTATAAGGCATTTTCTCCTTTATATAAATAAACCATGCATATATAGATATATTGCAAGTTAAAGACCAAACTTTTTATGATTGGCTAGATAGTTTTGATTTGGAAATTGTTAAATCTACAGTCTTACCAAGTTACATGAACAAGATTTTTCATGATTGGCTAGATAATTTTGATTTGAAAATGTTAAATCTAAAGTCTTACCAAGTTAAATGAATAAACTTTTTATGATTGGCTAGATAATTTTGATTTGAAAATTGTTAAATCTAGGGTCTTACCATGCTTGGTGTGGGGAAAATAAAAATTTCAACAAGCATTTTTAGAATTAGAGAAAATCACCACCATCTCACACCTTCATCTCAATCTCAATTGATGTGCAATTTAAAGATAAATAAGTATACTACAATCTAAATAGCAGAAGCAGCAAAGGAACTCACATTGATGTACTGCTCTCTGCACAGAATGTCCTTGCAATAAGTCCTTGAGTTTCAGTTTACACATTAAGGCACTGTCTGTACTTAATAGGCAGGCATTGATTACAAATCAAGGTATATTTTCACATACTAGACCATAGTCAACAGTATGTGAGGCTATGTAGCTACTACAAGGAAAGCCATCAACCTCTTTCAAGGAGGAGAAGGGGATTTCTCTATTACAGTGGTAAAATTTCTTCTTGCTGTTGGGACTAATCTCACTGGTATGGCAGTAGATGTGGGTGTTGGGGGCATATTTAAGAAGCCAAAATTTTAGACCTAGCATGCAGCCGAGGGCTTTTGTTGTGATGGGAAGCTGAGGGGGAAGTGGTGGGGCTTGGGGAAGGGGAGGCTGCTGGCAGCCGTGGTGGTTGAGGATGCTGCCGCGGCGATGACGGTGGCGGCATGAGGGGCCAGGCGCTCGCACGAGAGGCACATGGTGAGAGTGGCCGCTGGCAAGGGCATGTAGAAATCATGGGAGATGAGGCAGGGGGTGTCCACCTTCAACCCCCTCAGCTCAGCCACCTCCTTCTGCAACCGCCTATTCTCCTCAGTCAACAACTCGCAGCACCTCTTGAGCACCTCAAAGTCCACCTCTGTCTGCTTAAGCTTGGTCCTGCACACACACAGTGTCCACATCCAATTAGGGCCAATAGAGCTTCCCTCTTATTTCAAGCCTCTTTTTTCAGTTTTCCTGGATGGAGCCACCTATGTGGGTTATATAAGGTATCCACATACCTTGCTCTCCTGTTTTGAAACCACACTTCAACTTGCCGGGGCCGTAGATTGAGGTGTTTGGCGAGTGCATTTTTCTGTTTCTGTGAAATCACAGACAATATATCAGTTGATTCGGCACAAGGTTAAGACAACCGGCTTGCCAGACGATTGGCTTTAAGCACACGGTTAAGACAACCTGCTTGACAGACGATTGGCTTTAAGCACAAGGTTACAACAACTTGCTGGACAGATGATTTGCTTAAGCACAATGTTAAGACAATCTGCTTGTCATATAATTTGCTTAAGCACAAGATTAAGACAGCCTTCCTGATTGGGATTACTTGAGAACAAAATTGAGCGATTGGACAAGCCACCATTCCTTTGGGCTTTTACATAGGCGCAAGATTAAGGCAAAAGATTAAGCCATACAATTGATTAAGGCCGAGATCAAGCTTGATCCCTTAATTAAGCCACAATCGAGCAGGAGACCTACCGGATTGAGGGTGCTGTGCTCCTTGAAGCTCTCTTCAAGGAGGGCAGATTGCTCTTTGGAGAGCCGAAGCTTCTTTCTGGCACAGCCTCCTTCTTCCTCATCGCTGGCCCGCGATGTAGCCTCATGAAAAGTTCTCTCATGATCTGCATCTGCTGCCTTCTCGCGCACGCGCTTAAGGCCCGGAAGGCCAGAAAGCTGCAGGGTAGGGGGCTCTTGGGCGTCATCTTCACTCTCTGAACTGGAAGGCATCTGGTTCACATCGATGCCGCGCAAGCCATTCATACTCCTGGGCTGGGCCTTCTGAGAACAGGGCGCAAAGGTAAAAGCTCCAATTGTACAGGAGGACTGGAACCCTCTGCTGTGTTAATCCTAGAAATAGCAATGGAAAGCTCCATGGCCAGGTTAAGACTGGTGGGCGGAAGCCGTTGATCGGAGCCTCTGCACACCAAGAAGAACGTGCTGTTTGTTATCAGTAACCTGCAGCATGTGTAGGTTGCAAAGGATATGGAAGGGGCGGGGGGGGTTCGATAAGCTGTGAAGCCTAATTGCACAGAAAACAAAGGCAACTGAGCTCGCCCTCAGGAGAAAGCTTCCCAAAGCTTAGACTGGTTCCCCAAATGCATGCAAATGAGAAGCCGAAGTGTAGATTGCAAGAGCCAAATATAACATTAAATTTTGAAAAAAGTTCAGAACACCTTTCCATGATTGTGGTCCATGGAATGAAGTATGAGTAGCGCTACCATTATACATGATATGCCCATCATGCTGCAGTGACTCTGCCATCCTTACTTAAGTACACGCACGGTGGCTTCCACATTCTTGGGGTGGGACTCCATGGTGATGTTAGACTACCTAGGGACACAAATACCTTCCATCTCTAAGAACCACAAGAATTATCACATATCTGAACACTCTCGTATTATAAATGTCCTCTGGAAGTGTTCCTATCAAGAGAGTGTTCCTATCAAGAGAGTGTCCAAGCCATAACACCCATGATATAATTTGATTGGTTACGACAAATACAATTGTTGTAGCCAATCAAATTACCTATCCTCTTAGGATTGAGTAATTCCTCGTACCCAAGGCATACAAATACCTTTTCTCTCTAAGAACCACAGAACTATCATATATCTAAACATTCTCATTATAAATGTCATTTGAAAGTGTAAGAGAGTGTTCAAGTCAAAACACCCATGATATAACTCTCCTATTGTATCATATCCTCTACCAAATGCACAACTGTGAAATTAGCTATACATCAGGTCAGTCCTAACTAGGAACTATATCTTCAAGTTCTAATTCTCAAGGAAAACTTGGGTTGATATACCAAAGATAACACGTTTAGTATTATACCAAAGATAACATGTTTAGTATTATCATGGGTAGATCCTAACCAATCAAATGATCTCTTGCTAAACATGTGCAATGTTCCACCAGATTTGATGTATCGTCCCTTCTACTATTTAACACACTGAGAAACTTCAAGTCCGAATTGAACCCACCGATGTGTTAAGGTAACACGTTTAGTATTATCATGGGGGTAGATCCTGACCAATCAAATGATCTCTTGCTAAACATGTGCAATGTTCCACCAGATTTGATGTATCGTCCCTTCTACTATTTAACACACTGTATCGTCACTGAGAAACTTCAAGTCCGAATTGAACCCACCGATGTATTAAGGCAATCAAGATGCAAGAAAAATCTATCAACATTAACACTCTCTACTGGAACTGGGTCACTAGCACTGGGTCGAACTAATATAATCCCACCATTAAATACCTCGCTACATAGCTTTGCATACTAACATAAAAGCTAATAACTTGAAAATTTACCTCATCTGAAGCATGGCCCATAAAAGAAATCTGCCTCATTTGAAAAGATTTGTCCGCATGTGGCTTCAAGAATGCTTTTATTGGGTTGTGGTGAAATTTCTTATGGTGACCTCAATATTAAAGGCATGCTTGTACCCTTGGAATATAAAAATTTAGCTTGGATTAGCACTACAAAACCCAAACTTAGGTTCACTCTGGCTGAGTTTTGATAGCGTATGAGGAAACCAATGTTTTCATGTTTTTTTCTAGGTGATGGCTGGTGTCATTTGTTCAATTAAATGCTCTAACTTTTGTGTTAACTATAGTGTTATAGTTGCATGTGCATGTTTAGAAAGTGTAACTATTTCCTTCTTTTTGGAGGTTATTTTAGTGGGTTTTGCTCAGCTTTCCCTTTGCTCGAAAAATTTCACTTGGAGAATGGTTTTCCCCCTTGGAGACTGCAAATCTTGCTACACCTATGGGACCTAGCTTGCAACTTAGGCTTGAAGATGCAGGTGACCCTTTTGATGCTGGCTTGTGTCAAGAAGCTATTGGATGTCTGAGCTTCTTATTTAACACGATTTACATTCAGTATGGGGTTTTAATATTGAGTACATTTATGCATAGTTCAGGCACAAAGCATTGGCAGTCTGTCAAACGGGTGTTCCGTTACCACCAAAGCACTTTGGATTGTTTTATCCCAAGGGGGTAAATCATAGCTATATGCATTTACAAGCTCAGACTGGGTTGGATGTTACGACACACGAGTGTCCATAAGTGGTTTTCTCTTTTTCCTTGGTGATTCATGTATATCATGGCTCAGCAAGAAGCAACCCACTGTGGCCACTTCTAGTTGTGAAGCTAAGTATAGGACAACATTTACAACTACAGTTAAGTGTGTTTAGCTTAGACGCCTTATTACTGATTTGGGTATTGGCGAGTCCTTATCCACTACCATCTTTACTGACATCAGTCTGAGTGCTGTAGTAGTTATGAGAAATCTAGTTTTTCATGCTCGCAAAGCACATTGAGGTGCATTATATCATTATGTCAAGGAGAGATGCTTCGCAGGGAAAATCAGCTTGGCTTCTATGTCAACACATGACAACATTGCAGATTTATTCTCGAAGGCTCTCTCACAAGAGAAGTTTGAAGCTTTTCGCAAAGCTTTGAACTTACTTCCCTTTGGAAATTAGTATGGGCTCCCTCTCATAGTCCAAAGAGCCTTGCACATCTCTGAACTTTTAGTGCCAGCTCACCCCTTGTTCACATCATCAGTCTTAGGGGGGATTTGTAGCCATATTTGGTAGTGATGTGTGTAAACACACTAGGACCAGTTGGGGCACTTTTTCCCTCTTTAGAAGGTTTTTTTCGCCATGCTAGTATACACCCATCCTGGGGTATACTTAGCATCTTTGTATAACACACATTTATTATCTATTTATCATCTCATTGTGTGCTTTCTTGAGCTTCACAACTATGTGTGTGTGCATTTGTGTAGCCTTGTTTCCAACATATTTTGCCCAAGGAAGCCTTAACGATGGTTAGAGTTGATGATTCCTCTAAGTAGTTGCCCTACTAGATAGGTTCCCTCCCATCGAATCTCACAAGCATGCGATCAACTAAATAACTTAAGTCACTAGGTGGCCATACTCCTTGTTTGATGGAAGTGACTCCTATCTTTATAGTTATTATGCCCTTTTCTAACTTTCTAACTTCAATTTCATAATAACCCTACCCGTTTATCGTTTCTATTTAAAATTTACACACCAGATTCATTTCCATCTTGGAAAGTACCTGGATCATTTGGGTCCACCCTACCATGCACTTTCTAGAGTTTATATATCCTTTTTTTAGCTCCTGCCGAATCTGGGTACCCACCCTAACCCTGATCTTCAACACTATGGGTTAGCTCACTCGTTGGGCCCACCCACCACTATGTCAATGGATCTAACATTTACCCATGCACCCAATATCCTTCACTCACCCACTCGTAAAACAAGAAGATAATACTTTGCTAAAAGAGTTCTTTATCTCATTGTAAATTATGGCAACTTATGATTTGTGCATAATGCTATGCAAGTATGTAGAAGTACTATGAATATGACTCATCGAAAAGCCATCCGGCTATTATTGAGTGTGTCTCACATTGTAGACAGTTATTAGGTGCGGCCCATACCCCATAGCCAGAGATGACACACATATCTGAGCATTATTAGGTGTGGCTCACACACGTCTCCAGCCGTTATTAGGTGTGGCTCACACCTTGATAAGTATTCCCCCTGCTAAAACATAGCCTAGGATCCCGAGACTCATTGAGCCCGAGAACCTCATGAAACTGGGGCCATGGAGTTGTACAAACTGCATCCCCCTATAGGATCCATAGGTCACTTCTCCTGTCCCTCGCCTAAACTCTGTTGGGGCACACCTTGCACCACTGTGGGAAGGGTCACTATCCCCACAATGCACCCTAAAACCGGTCTCCTCATAGAAGTGCCAAAACTGCAACCAATTATTCATGATTATTGCTCATTTTAATGATTGTGTAATGCAATGCAAATAGTCTTTTTTTTTTTGCAATCAAGGGAAAACAACTTGCAAGTAGTCTAACAATTACTCATGGATTTCTCTCCTCATGATTTATGTAACTCTTAACACGGTTAAACTTGCTAGGATGTAAAGATAGGGAACATTGCATTCCATTGCTCAACAATGCACACATAAGCTTGGGAAAGAATATCCCAATTCTCATTTTTCCTATTTCACAATTGTAAGATTCCTCCCTCCAGCTTTTGAGGTGTACAGGTGTAAGAACCTCCCCTTCTGATCTTGTAATTATTTCCCTCTTTGAAATAAAAGAAAGATTCTGTTTTACCCTATTTTGACCTAGAGAGAGAAAATGTCTAGAGGGAGGTAATCCAAAATTGAGATATTTTTGGATATAAAAATCCTCCTAGTGTCTAAAATGGGTTCCCCTGAAACAGAAATTCAAAAAGAACTTTTCAATGTGCAATTGAAATTAATTGAAAATAGGTAAAAAGGACCTTAGCCTAAGGGTCCAGATTATCAGAAATTTTTGAATTATGCTCCAATTAAAGTTCCTATGGGCCAATAGGATCAATCCAAGTGTGGGGAGGAGATAAATCCAATTTATAAAAGAAAAACTCCCAAAAATGAGTAAATGCTCACATAAGATGACTAAGGACAAGGTTTATTAGTAAAAAACTGAGTATTACTAAAAAAATGAGATATTAATGATTCAATTTTGGGTATAATGATTCAATTTTGGGTATAATGATTCAATTTTGACACCCTCACCTATAAATAGATCCTTAGCCGTTTGTAAAAAAAATATGAGAACTATACCATGCCAGTATTATACTGAAATAATGATAATTTCTATTATCCTCTAAAAATCCTCTACAAATTGAAGATATTGGAGCTTCTCTCTCTCTCTTCAATCTTCCTTGGAGTCTTCATCAACATACCAAACCAATTGATTGGTTGGGGGCCTCTACTTTGATTAAAGAATCAAGCAATCTAGGAGGTAAATTGTGGTTTATGGTCTTTTTTCTTTAATCTCCAAATGTTTCTCTCTTCTCAACCCCTCTCAAACTTGAGAAGCATTCAATTGAATGGATTTTTAATACAATTGAAGTTCTTTAATGAATTGTGGTGATAAAACACATAAATTTTCATTTATGCTTAAATTAAATGTTTTTTAAAGCATGTCCTCTCTCTCTCTCCCCCAAAAAAATGGTCATTCCTATGACCTATTCTATATTCAAATGAAGCTTCTCATGAAGCAATTCTCTAATCTAAAAGTAATTTCTATGCTTGTCAAATTAGAGTCCAAATAAGTGGTTTTTTAATGCTTTTATGCTATTTAATTTATAGAAAAATTAAGAATCAAGTCCATAATTGGATATTGATCCAATTAATGGTTATTTTAATCATAGGGATATTACTAAACTTTATGCTTTCAAATTATTGAGAATTATCAGTAATAGCAGAGCGAAGCTATGGCAAAATTTTTAAAAAATCAACACATAAATCATTTTCATTCATAATATGAAAAGAGGACTTCCTACCATACTCTAGGATTAATCATCCTAGATTAATTGAATGATTCTCATTATAATCATGGAAAATTTGATTTTTATGTTTATGCATAAATAGTTAATTAGGAAAAAGAGAAATTTCTACCCAGTAGATACTTCTCACCTTTTCACAGCTTCTCTCACATTTACAGATTCTCTTTTACAGCCTCTTGCTAAGGGCTTGTTCCCGCACACCCCCAATTCACTTGTATATTTCAACACCTCCCCTCAAGTGAATACTCCTAGCACACCTGGACCATATACCAAGTTTCACTCTTACTTGATAGTCCCCGCAACCAGTGCCTCAAGTCCCTAAACTCATAGTCCTTGACACTCTCTCTCTTTATGTGTCCAAGGCTACTACAAGTGCCCGTGACCTTGACTAAAGTGCTCACACATACATCTACCACATGGCCTACATCATCGATGGCTCAAAGGGGGTTTTACTCTGTTGGGGCAGGTTACATTGGGTTGTGGGGTTTCTCTCTCTCTCTCTCTCTCTCTCTCTCTCAAAACAGATGATCTGACTCCACTTCCTTAGGAGCCTCCATGAAGTTTGTCGATGTCGGTCCTTCTCCACTGGGTTTGCTGTAGCAGTCTCTTGCCATGTGTCCTGGCTTTCCACAGTTCTGGCAAGTGAAGGTCCTTCCTCCTACTTTGCCTCTTCCTCGTCCTTGTCCTCGATAGAATCCTCCTCGGGTGAAGAATGCTTTTTCTTCTCCAGCTGTTGAGTCCATCCATTTCTTCTCTTTGACTCTGGTCTCTTGCTCTAGTAGAGCTCCTTCTATCTCGTGCAGCTTCAATTCAGGTACATTCTTTAATGTTGCTACAATGTTTTCATATTCACCTTTGTCCACACTCTTTAGAAGCACTGCTAGTGCCTCATCATCTTCTACCTTTTTGCCAATGGGGCTGATAGTTGTTGCTTAATGCTTTTATATTTGTTCGTGTAATTAAAGGTTCACTTTCCTTCATATCCAGTTTGTAGAATTGCATTAATAGATTTATCTTTGAATTTTTTGCTTGAGTGCCAAATAATTTATTGAGTTCATCCCATGAATCTTTTGCCCATTGTATCCCTGTGATGTGATGAATGATTTCATCATTTAGATAAGTCCTAATGCTTTCTCATTCTTGCTCTTCCACTCATTTTCCCCTCTCACCTCTGGGCATTCATCGCTCCCCTCTCACCTCTGGTCCATTCATCGCTTCCCTCAACTAGCCGCCATAGATTTTTCCTCATGAGCAAATACATGGTTTTTGTCTGCATGTATAAAACTGCTCCCCATTAAATTTGGCTATCTCTTGTGCCGTACTCATGAGATGACGTGAAGGGGGTCTTACCTCTTGATCCAATTTCAAGATTCAAGGGCAATGTCTACCCTAGGTCCAAGATGAATTAGAGCCATTGTACCTGGAGCAGACAAGATCTTCATTTTCTTTAGAAAAACAGGCGCTAGAAAAAACACGATTTTCTGCTGCTTGCGCCGACGGTTTGCAGGTTTGTCATGATGGGCTGAAGCACAAGGCTTGTGGCTATGTGTGGCTACAGTGGTTTGGGCTAATTTTATGTAGTGAGAGGGAGCTCCTCTACCAGCTGGGGGTATAGAGGCTACTTGAAAAAGAGGTTAAAAACTTAATTATCTACTAATCCTAATTAGCTAAGTGATTAGCAAGGTAATGGGCTACTTGAAAAAGAGGTTAAAAACTTAATTATCTACTAATCCTAATTAGCTAAGTGATTAGCAAGGTAATGGGCTCATAAGATTGATGGATTCTAGGCTAGGCTCTGATACCATGTTAAATTTGCAGCAATGTGATGAGCTATGGTGGATCAAATGCTAGAATCAACATCATTAGAAAAGAGATTAGATGATAATTAAGATAATTAACTGATAGCTTAATGTAGGCATGGATAATCAAAAACCACCAAATTCTCGTTAGGCCAATGCCTCAATTTATAGGGTTTACATCCAAGCATCTAATCCCACTGACTTCTCCCTGATTCACTCCACCTCTTTTGCTTGATTCTCTCCACCTCTTCCCAGAATATCTCCACACCTCCTTAATCTTCTCATGCTACCCTTTATTCTCTCCGAGTAGATACTTCTCACCTTTTCACAGCTTCTCTCACATTTACAGATTCTCTTTTACAGCCTCTTGCTAAGGGCTTGTTCTCGCACACACCCAATTCACTTGTATATTTCAACAATGAGTAGTGATGTCGTGTATATGCACACATTTAAATGTGTACACTTTACAATTCTAAAGTTGTAATAAATGTGTACACTTTACAATTCCAAAATTTGTAATAAATGTTATACTCCTGCATTTTAATTATATTTTTAAACACAATTCTTGACCTCTCTTTTGGAAGTGTACATGTTTGGATTTTTAATATTTATTCCCCCCTCTATAAATTAATCACATTAAATAAATATATATTTAATCCCCTCTAGCATGTATACATCGAGTATTAGAGCATGTAAGTTCCTCAATATACCCCCCTCCCACAACCCCCAATTACCCTATCCCTAAGATTTATAGATTGTCATATGCTTTGCCTCTCTCTCTCTCTCTCTCTCTCTCTCTCACACACACACACACACACACACACACACACACACACACACACACACACACACACACACACACACATGGGTTAAAGCATGAGGGTGGAGCATTGATATCCAACATTAGAATTCTGAGACTCTTTCTAGTAGTAATTTCATGACATAATAATGAAAAATTCATATATCCATGCATTTTCTCTTGATTTATGACCACCACCCTTATTCACATATACTTGAACTTACATTGAAGGCCACTACAAGGCTCTTTCTATTAAGTCTTTCTAATTAATAACTTCATTACAAAATAATGACAAATTCATATACCCATGCATGTGCTCTTGATTTATGACCACCCTTATTCACATATTTCATTGAACTTGCACCTAAATACTTCCTAGAACTATATCTCATAGAATTTATTCTGATGGACTTGTAATTAAGGTGAGACTTTTGTCTAGAATGGAAAATCATAGTGCCATTAGGATAAGGTATTAAGGTAATACTATAGTAAGAGTAGTGTTACTCACATCGTTGGATGACCCAATTTCTCCATTATTATCTTGAGAGGCATTAAGAAAATTGATGTAGAGATACCCAACAAAATGGCCCTATATTTTAGATTATTCTTGCCACCTTGATAATAAATATTTTAATCGATACGAGTTTATCATAGCTTAGCTCACGTAACATGTCTCACGTATCCATTTTTCAATTCTTATAACCAATTCATTAAATGAAAGGGCTTTTATAAATTGTAAGGAGAAGCATACCATTTTATTTTTATCAAATTACTTGAGGGACTAGGGGAAACCTTTTAAGCTTTACAAAATATAAAAAAGAAAATATTGCCAAAGTATGTGCTTTAAGTCTAAGCTTATGAAAATAAATAAAATAATGTGCGTAATCTTGCACATATATACAAAGCTTGCTCAAAACTATGAATGCATTCCAAAATAGATATTTATGTGCATCTGCCTTAATCTCACCTATAAAATCATTGGTAAATTCAACACATTATTCCATAGGCAAACAAACCATCACCATAGACATGTTCCTCAGGCATAAGTACTCTAGGAATCACCCTACAATGCAAACGAGGAGGCCCCAAGGATACACTAATGTGCACCTTACTTATGATGTAATTTGGCATGATGTAGAAATAATCTAGACATCCCCAAATTGTTTAAGAGGGTGGAATAATATTTTTAAGAGGGCTTCAAATACATTCTGATAACATACACTCTATGTTTCCTATTTGTTGGATTAAATTTTTATTTTATATTCATCACTTCTATTAATTATGGTTTCTTCTTTTGATGTGCATGAACCTTCTCATAGAATTATATCCAATGACCAAAAATAAAAATAATGATCTTTCTGAACTCAAGGCCACTCAATAAAAATTTAGGGGCTTGAGTCCTTAGTGCACCTGGTGTGGGGGAAAAAAACACCAACAAGACTACTTCCATCATTTAAGGTAGTGTGGAATAAGATCAGGATGCATGCAGACTCAAAGCCAGACCACACCTTACAATAGATGCCTAACAACCACCACAGACGTCTCAGGAGCAACATGCTTAGCGGCACAAGGTGCAACAGCACCATCTTGAAGTATATTGTGGTAGCCAAGCATAGCATTACAAGTTCCTGGCAGCATCGCAATTGGGCATTCTTATGATTACTGAGGACACAAATGTGTGTCATTGACCGACGCCAACAACAAAGGGACATATAAGCTGCATTACGCTCATATTACAGACCATATAGATCCTACGTCATATCCAATGACCAAAAATAAAAATAATGATCTTTTCGAACTCAAGGCCACTCAATAAAAATTTAGGGGCCTGAGTCCTTAGTGCACCTGGTGTGGGGGAAAAAAACACCAACAAGACTACTTCCATCATTTAAGGTAGTGTGGAATAAGATCAGGATGCATGCAGACTCAAAGCCAGAACACACCTTACAATAGATGCCTAACAACCACCACAGACGTCTCAGGAGCAGCATGCTTAGCGGCACAAGGTGCAACAGCACCATCTTGAAGTATATTGTGGTAGCCAAGCATAGCATTACAAGTTCCTGGCAGCATTGCAGTTGGGCATTCTTATGATGACTGAGGACACAAATGTGTGTCATTGACCGACGCCAGGGACATATAAGCTGCATTACGCTCATATTACAGACCATATAGATCCTACGTCATATCCAATGACCAAAAATAAAAATAATGATCTTTCTGAACTCAAGGCCACTCAATAAAAATTTAGGGGCCTGAGTCCTTAGTGCACCTGGTGTGGGGGAAAAAAACACCAACAAGACTACTTCCATCATTTAAGGTAGTGTGGAATAAGATCAGGATGCATGCAGACTCAAAGCCAGACCACACCTTACAATAGATGCCTAACAACCACCACAGACGTCTCAGGAGCAGCATGCTTAGCGGCACAAGGTGCAACAGCACCATCTTGAAGTATATTGTGGTAGCCAGGCATAGCATTACAAGTTCCTGGCAGCATTGCAGTTGGGCATTCTTATGATGACTGAGGACACAAATGTGTGTCATTGACTAACGCCAACAACAAAGGGACATATAAGCTGCATTACGCTCATATTACAGACCATATAGATCCTACGTCTAGCAGATCATCACAAGTATTTGGCGCCAACGACCTTGCACGGGATTAGCAAGCCACAACAGTGCTCGATTGGAGTGCTGCTAGTCGAAGTGTCCTCACCCTCCTCCAAAGTTCAACCTTTTTGGAGGCTGCTCATGCGACGCCTCATGCAAACGATGACTAAGCAGATGGCAACATGAGCAAATATGCGATTTTCTTTTGCGCAGATGATGGAGCAGATCGCCGTTGTCTATAGCTACTGTCTAGTAATTATAGCATCTCAGCAAAACAAAGCAAAGCTGAAAGCAGCTGCAACAGTTTGGAACCTTGGATATCTGCACATTGAAGTGCCATGATTCCCTAATTTTACATAGTGTACACAATAGAGTAATGGCCTTGCTCTTAATTGCAAACATTCGGTGGTAGTGTGATTCAATATGCACATCTATGAGCACCACACCAATTCTCTGCAGGGGTAAAGATGGTTATGCCCATGCCCAGATGTCTCTCTTCCCTCCTTTACCTTCAATTTCTCCGGTATTGCATTATTGAGCTCATCTACAGTCATGTTTCTGACTTGCTTGCTCCGAGTTCCAATCTCTTGGGGTGACTGAAACACGCAAAGCCGTTCTTGCCAAAGATATTCTAATATCTTCCGATTGTGGCAATTCCAACATATTATCTTCATATTCAATTACCAGTTTGCAACATGCATCTAGAGTGGTTGGTCGAGCTAGTACCAGATAATCATGCATCTTGTGGTCTCTAACCCCTCTCCGAAAGTAAGGTAATAACCGATCGTCGTCAATTAATCTCTCATATAGTTTGCACCTTGAATTTAAGTTCTTAAGTCGAGACACATAGTCTCTCATCGACTCCATTTCCTTTTGTTTGATATCGTGCAGTTGTGTCACAGGGCTCCATCTATCACCACTTCTGGCAAATCTGGGCACAAACACATTCTTGAGTCGTGCAAAGTTAACCTTATCCTCAGGTTTGAGGGTTGAGAACCACTAATACGTTTTCCCTTCCAGGGTTAGTGAGAAAGCGTGAATCATTGTCACATCACTGAGACAGGTCCATAGATTTCGCATGTGGATTCAAAAATCTCTACATGTTGGATAGGATATCCGTCCCTAAAGAATTTACTTTATCCGATGGCCCAAAAAAGCGTCGCGATTTTTGATCAATGCCATCCATTGATGTCACCTGACAAGGGTCTTTAGCCTCATGTGTGAATGGGTTGTGGATAGGTGGATTGGACGATAGAAGCCACACTGAATGTAAGTAAGGATGGCACACTCATTGGAGCATGATGGACCGTCTTTTCAACAATCATGGAAAGGAGTTCTTAAAACTTTTAAAAAAAATATTACTTTACTTTTGGCTTCAAAATCCTGGTTGGCTCTTGCAATCTACACTTTCAATTCTCATTTCTTCTCCTGCATGCATGTGGGGAACCAGTCTAAGCTTTGGGAAGCTTTCTCCTGAGGGCGAGCTCAGTTGTCTTTGTTTTCTCACCCCCATCCTTTGCCTCCATCGCCTATTGATTTTGCAACCTAAACATGCAGGTTACTGATGACAAACAGCAAGTTCTTCTTGGTGTGCAGAGGCTGCGATCAATGGCTTCTTGCGATCTGCCCACCAGTCTTAACCTGGCCATGGAGCTTTCCAGGGCTAGTTCTGGGATTAACACAGCAGAGGGTTCCAGTCCTCCTGTACAATTGGAGCTTTTACCTTTGCGCCCATTTTCTCAGAAGGCCCAGCCCCCTTCTAGCAGCTGTTTCAATCTTTGGGGGAGTATGGATGGCTATGGCCCTCAAAGCTTGCGCGGGATCGATGTGAACCAGATGCCTTCCAGTTCAGAGAGTGAAGATGACGCCCAAGAGCCCCCCCCTACCCTGCAGCTTTCTGGCCTTCCGGGCCTTAAGCGTGAGCGCGACAAGGCATCAGAAGCAGATCATGAGAGAACTTTAATTCACGAGGTTACATCGCGGGCCAGCGATGAGGAAGGAGGAGGCTCTGCCAGAAAGAAGCTTCGGCTCTCCAAAGAGCAATCTGCCCTCCTTGAAGCTCTGTTCAAGGAGCACATCACCCTCAATCCGGTAGGTCTCCTGCTCAATCGTGGCTTAATTAAGGGATTAAGCTTGATCTTAACAAGTGTGTGGCTTAATCTTTTGCCTTAATCTTGCGCTTATGTAAAAGCCCAAAGGAATGGTGGCTTGTGCTCCCGCAGGCTCAATTTTGTTCTTAAGTAATCCCAATCAGGAAGGCTGTCTTAATCTTGTGCTTAAGCAAATTATATGACAAGCAGATCATCTTAACATTGTGCTTAAGCAAATCATCTCTGTCAAGCGAGTTGTTTTAACCGTGTGCTTAAAGCCAATCGTCTGGCAAGCAGGTTATCTTAACCTTGTGCCGAATCAACTGATATATTGTCTGTGATTTCACAGAAACAGAAAAATGCGCTCGCCAAACAGCTCAATCTACGGCCTCGGCAAGTTGAAGTGTGGTTTCAAAACAGGAGAGCAAGGTATAGATGGAGACCTTATATGCACAGTTTTTCCTGACTTCTGTTGTAACCCACGTAGGTGGCTTCATCCAGGAAAACAGAAAAAAGAGGCTTGAGATAAGAGGGAAGCTCTACTGGCCCTAATTGGATGCTGTGTGCAGGACCAAGCTTAAGCAGACAGAGGTGGGCTTTGAGGTGCTCAAGAGGTGCTGCGAGTCATTGGCGGAGGAGAATAGGTGGTTGCAGAAGGAGGTGGCGGAGCTGAGGGGGTTGAAGATGGGCACTCCCTGCCATGATTTCTACATGCCCTTGCCCTTGCCCGCGGCCTCTCTCACCATGTGCCCGTCGTGCGAGCGCCTACTAGCCCCTCGTGCTGCCACCGTAGCATCCTCATGCTGCCAGCAGCCTCCCCAAGCCCCACCACTTCCCCCTCACCCTCAAAAGCCCTCACCTGCATGCTAGGTCTAAAATTTCGGCTGCTTAAATGTGCCCCCAACACGCACATCTACTGCCATACCGTTGAGATTAGTCCCAACAGCAAGAAGAAATTTTACCACGGTAATAGAGAAATCCCCTTCTCCTCCTTCAAGGAGGTTGATGGCTTTCCTTGTAGTAGCTAGCCTTCTTTTGTAAAGAATACGTAGCCTCACATACTGCATATTGATTTGTGAAAATATGCCTTCATTCCTTCAAATCTTTATGAGGCCGCCCAAAAAATGGTGCATGGGAATGAAGCATGAACCCCCTAGGATCTCATCATATTATAGGAAAATCATTAACAGAAGAAACAAAATATAAGGGGCTTGTTCTCCAAATTTACACATCTCCATAGCGCTCTGCAATAATCGAAGCTACATCTGTGTGAGTTCCAAAAGGTGGGGCTATTTAGATTGTAGGATACGTCTTTATTTATCTTTAAATTGCACATCAATTGAGATTGAGATGAAGATGTGAGATTTAATTCCAAAGACAAATGCTTGTTGGAATTTTTATTCTCCCCACTCCAAGCATGGTTTGACCCTACACGATAAAAATTGATATTTAACATTTTCAAATCAAATTATATAGCCAATCATAGAAAGTTTGTTCATTTAACTTGGTACGACTCTAGATTGAACAATTTCCAAATCAAAACTATCTAGCCAATGATAGAAAGTTCATTCCTTTAACTTGCAATATATCTATACATGCATGGTTGATTTCTACAAAGGAGAAAAAGTTTATTCCTTCAACTTGCCTTATAATGAGCACCTTTGAGGAACTACAACGTGCTTGCAATGTCAATGCATAAGTGTATTTTGTATGCATTTGCTATGCATAAGTGTATTACAACCTGCTTGCAATGTCAATGCATTTGCTATGCATTGCAAGCATAAGTGTATTTTGTATGCATTTGCTATGCATTACAGGCGCACAACAATTAGTCCATGTACTTATGTGTTGCATTATTTTGTATGATATTGAGTAAAACTAGTAATGACCACACCTAGAAGAAGTCAAAAACCACTATTAAATTCAAGGGATATCTATGCATTATCATAAAAATATTTTTTTAAAAAACCATGGATTAATATTTTGAAAACATTATGCTAATGATCACTTTGAAGGAATATTGTTAGCATCTCTCTCTCTCTTTCTCTCTCTCTCTCTCTCTCTCTCTCTCTCTCTCTCTCTCTCTCTCTCACACACACACACACACACACACACACACACACGCGTGCGTGCGAGCATGCACACACGTGCACGTGCACATATACATGCATAAGAACCATCATCATCCCCATGATCAACCATTTTGCATGTACACACATGTGCACATGCACATAGACATGTTCAAAAACCATTATCATCCCCATGATTAACCATTTTGCAATGCTCTCTTGTAGTTCATCTTTACTTAAAGCAAATGATCCATTACAAGTAAGAATAACTCATTAACAAGGCTTATAAATGTACAAAAATTATGAACATTTCAAGAATATATTTTAATAAATGCATGCTAAGTATGTAAAATATTTCACACAAGTGTGGCACTTGTGAAGTAATGTCAAATATTTTACTACAATGTCGCATTTGTGAAGTAATTACATGTATATAGCTCATATTATTCCATCATATCATAAATCTTAGCTTTGTCTTTAATTGCAAGGCCATGATTCACCAAATTAATTTTTCTAGCATGACTATTGTCTAAACTTGAAAGGAAGTGCATTCCAAGGAAATTTAAAACATTTTATCATCATGATATAAACTTATAAACTATCTTTAAAAAATCAGGACTTACCGGCACCTTAATCATATAAGGAAACTTTCTCTATCATGATTTGGTGGTGGTTAGAAGAGACTTCATGATTTATAAATGGATACAATTAGACATTTCTTGGTATGTGGTTCAATGTATTTTAGAATTGGACTCTAGGAGAGACAAAATAATGTTTATAAATATTCAATTTGGGCCACATATTAATCTGTAAGCAAAGGTGTTCATGAAACATGAGTGTTTTTATAAGAAGAAAGAAGAAAGTGATTGAATTGTTAGGTGATATACTTGGAATTATTAGCCAACGTCTAAAAACATTTTAAGGAAGTGGCCCCCATTCTACGTAAGAAGGAACTTGACACCTTTTCAATCATTATTTAAAAATTTGGCCAAGACTTATATTGATATTAGAGGTTAGAAATTTATACTCCAAACTCCAAAGTGTCCAAATGTTGGACTCTAGGAAAAGTAAAGTTGTTTTTGTCTTCTCTCTTTTTTGGAGAAGCAATAATTATGATAGGGGGTTTGGGGAGAAGTGTTTGATCATTGACGTTTGAAAACACTAGATGCATGGATAATTAGTTTACAATAAGATATATATATATATATATATATATATATATATATATAGAGAGAGAGAGAGAGAGAGAGAGAGAGAGAGAGAGAGAGAGAGAGAGATAGAGCGAGAGAGAGAGAGAGAGGGAGGACATGACCTCTTCTCCTTTAAATGGACAACTTTGAAGGGTCACAAAAAAAGAAACATCAATCATATTGTGGTAGGCTAGCATAATAGCATGGATTCATTGGCTTTTCATTGTCATAATTTATTGTTCATGCATCTCACCCTCAAAAACGCACCCTTTGATTTGTTCCTTTTGTATGGTAGTAGTTTGAAATAGATTTCATGGTGTTTCTTTAATAATTATTTGATTTTGTTATGATGTCCATTTCTTTCTCATTTCCTAAATGAACAGAATCGAAGACTAATTCCCATGTAACATGAAAACTTCCTATCAGTTTCAAGTTGATATATTCAACAGAGTGCTATAAAAAAAATGTCCTTTAGTGTTTTTTTCAAGGCTAAGATTGAAAAAAGTAGGTTGGAGTTTCAGCTTGTTGCCTTGGCAAAGGTTTTGAAAATCTTAGTTATAAAACTGACTTTGGCAAAGATATCTCCTTATTTTCACTTGTTGGAAAAAATGTTTTGTTTTTCTAAATTTGATTTGAAAGACTAGAGGTTGATTTTGCCACCACAAAAAGCTTTTGCTAACTTGTTTTAGTCAATGTAATACTCTCCACAAACATAACTAGTTGCAACTCGCTAAGCATGGAAATTGGCCTGAAATAAAGGAAGGTCATCTATGGAAACAATAGAATAATGGGTGTCGGCTTTGATGGGTTCCCTCAATCATCAATTTTGACCAAAATATAAGATTAAAAAATTTGACCAAAATTTTAAATTTTTTGACCTAATTGCAAACTATCTTCAAGTTTGTGGCTTGAATAAATACCCAAACACACTAAATATATAAGTAGCATTGGTTGTGTGAAACATGTTTGTCAAAAATAAAAGAATCTTTTCTCATAGGTCTCATCTTGTGAAATGATTATATTTTATATAATTTGGCTATGTTTGATGCACATTTATCTATATTGTCTTTTTTATAAGTGTGGCTTTATACTTCAATGCACTAATGTGCCACCTCAATCTATATATGTGGGTCCTAGTTGGTCGCATGCCAATCATGTTGACTTGTGGCATACTTCTACGAAATAATTATGTGAACTTTTCAATCTGTTTATTATTATATTATAATTTAAAAATCTCAATTCATAGTACTATTCGCCAATAGTGGAATTCTACTTTCACTAGAGAGAAAAGGTAAAATAAATAAGTGGTCTCCTCTCAAGTCTCTACTTTTACATTCCGTGTCATTTTTTTACTTTTCCAACTCATGAGACATGAGCCAAAAAATTGGATGACTTGCATCTAGTATGAATAGGCCCTACGGGTCTTTATAATGTGCATTTTGTGAGTGGGTGGATTGTGGATGAGCTCAAATGTTGCATGCATCATCACATGGAAATTAAGCAGGCTTTGTGTAAAAAGGCCCTATGAATGTGTGTGTGTGTGTGTGTGCATTCCTTGCGATCAAATGCCCTCATGTGAACATGCTCTTTGGCATCTCTATATAGAGCTTGTTCACATAACCAAGCAAGGTCACCACTAGTGGCCAAAAGAAAGCATTGAATCATTTAAAGAAAATGTTGTGTAGGTCCATTGTTGCGGGAGGCTCTAGATCATGGAAAAGAAAAAATGGATACGTAAGGTTCATCTCACCATTGTTATTTTGGACCAGGCCTTAAAAGAGAAAGTTCAAATACCATCAATAGGCCACCACATTATACGAGAACAACTCAAAGTTGCACCCATACTTTATCTTATATTATACTTTAAGCTTAAGAGGTCATTGTAATAGGAAGTTAGGAGAAAGTTACAAGCCACACCTAGTAATGCACCAATTTGATCTTTGAGTAAAAATTATTTGCACAACTTGTATTAGTGCCTTTTGAATACATTCTATAGCACTTTCTCCTTTGTAACAATGTCGATTTTCACCTGGGAAGGAGTATTGAGTACTAGAACCTCTTCAGTCATGATGGCCTCCACATGATTACACATCACTCATAAACATAACTGACAAATTCATATGATATTGAAACCATAAACATTGGACTAGTAAATTAAATATGCATATGCTCTATGACCATCTTTTCATGGGCATCAAAGAAATAATTGCAAACTTGATTGTATTTTGATTAACGATCCACAATGCTACACCTTTAGGAGGCTAAGCCATTCTCCATAAACTTTTGGGAAATATAAAAATCACATTGGTCTTTTCATATGGCTCTTACCTTAAATGCTAGAGTAGTAATGCTAGTTTAGAAAACTCTTAACTAGATCTTGGGGACCCACTAAATGATTTCAGTGTACCTGAAGGATTGAAAAGGGTTCCAAGTAGGCACAACAAATGTAACTATCAAAGGGAGATTGCATGTTAACATGGATTTAGTTTCTTAAAAATTTTCCCTTTCTTAGAGGAAAAGGTATCTTTGTAAAGCTTTTTCTTTTAGGCACAAAAGTACACTAGTTTCTTTGATATGTTCACTTTACTTCAATATTCTAGAACATGAAGGGAATTATTCCAAGTAGGCACAACAAATGTACCTATCAAAGGGAGATTGCATGTTAACACGGATTTAGTTTCTTAAATTTTTTCCCTTTCTTAGAGGAAAAGGTATCTTTGTAAAGCTTTTTCTTTAGGCACAAAAGTACACTAGTCTCTTTCATATGTTCACTTTACTTCAATATTTTAGAACATGAAGGGAATTATATTCAAGGGATTATCAATTATTGAGTGTCTATACATGCTCCTTATACCATTTAAAGATATACAATGAATCGAGTTAGTGTTCCTATGCTAGAGTATGTTGCTAGGACTTATTAATCACATCATGACATATCGAAATTTTCATACTATCTTATCTATGTATACATTTCAAGATCAAGTTCAAGCTCCCAATAATATGTTCGCGTCACTCATATGCTAACATGGGTGTTTTATCTCACTCACATGGCCCTTGAGCTTATCCTCCATGAATGCATTCTATTGTGTTATGTTTTACTAGTAGATAAAGCATATAATCATTAGGGAAGAGTCACTCACACAACATATATTTGCAACAATAGGTTTACCCTCCTTACCAAAATTCCTTTCATGAAAGCCTGATCCCAAGCCTAACCTACTTAAACCCTCATCCTAGCCCTATGTCCATTTTCCAATACCCTTAATAAGATTATCCTTAGAAGGAGTCATGAAATATTTGAGAATGAACTTGTGGTTGAATCACATATATGTACACATTTGAATGTGTACACATTACAACTTGTAGTTAAATCACATATATGTACACATTTGAATGTGCACACATAAGAATGAGTATTGATTTTGTGAATATGCACACATTTAAATGTGTACAATTTACAATTACAATTTTGTAATAAATGTGTACACTTTACAATTCCAAAATTTGAAATAAATGTTATACTCCTACATTTGAACTGTATTTTTAAACATAATTCTTCACCCCTCTTTTGGAAGTGTACATGTTTGGATTTTTAATATTAGTTCCTCCCTCTATAAATTAATCACATTAAATAACTATTTGTTTAAATTTCCCCTCTTGCATGTATACATCTAGTATTAGAGCATGTAAGTTCGTCAATATACCCCCCTCCCACAACCCCCAATTAGCCTATCCCTAAGATTTATCGATTGTCATGTAATTTGCCTCTCTCTCTCTCTCTCTCTCCCTCCCTCTCTCTCTCTCTCTCTCTCTCTCTCTCTCTCTCTCTCTCTCTCTCTCACACACACACACACACACACACACACACACACACACACACACACACACATGCACGCACGCACGTATGCACGCACGCATGCACGCACGCACACACGCACGCACGCACGCACACACACACAGAGAGGCATTGGAAGTATAACTTAAAATGCATTGTCTTATAAAATTGAAGACTTCAACTACACAAAAAACTATAGAACGTTTCAAAAGATCCAACTATCAAGTATACTGCATGAAAAGTTAAGGGTGTCAAAATTCTAGTGGACTTAGCTCTAATGTCTATGGCTATGAAAACAACTTTCACTTGTTTCATGTTGTTCCCCTCTTGTAGATGGAGAATCCATGTACACAACTTTAGTTACTCCGATAGATCATTTTCTAACCTCCTACAAAACTATAATATACCTTCATTTCATTTGGTTTCTCTCTTTTGGCACAAGAAACAAATGAGGAAAGAAGTCTCTCTCTCTCTCTCTCTCTCTCTCTCTCTCTCTCTCTCTCTCTCCATGGATCTCTCTATCCATTGATCTCTCATGGGGCTTCCCTATCTTTTATGTGTGGTATGATTGAATAAAAGGTCAATCCCACAGGAAGTGAGGAAAAGGGATCTTAGTCTATTATCAAATACAAAGTTAATTCATATTAAGTAGTGTTTATAGTTCCCTTAACCAATGTGAAGGTTCTTTGGCTCAGCAGCATCATCGACAGTTCCCAATGGCCATAATAATGGCTTATGGAAATGGAGATCTTGTCGCCTCAAGAAGGTTTCAAGAGAATATGCTCCAATTAGTGTGATTCAAGAGATAATTGTAAAGGAAGGTTCCTAAAAGGTTAAGACTTACACTACCCATGATGAAGACAAGGGTAAGTCAAACCTACATAAACATTAAGAACACATAAATATAAGAGTAAGTAAAACATACAAAAACATTAAGAACCTCAATGTTATATATTGAAAAACTATTTATGCAATGAAGGGATTATCATAGAGACAAGGATATCATTTTTTAATTGTATGTGTGTGTATATAAATCAAATATAGGAATATCTCCATTCTCTTTATTAGTGTTAGATAATAAAAGATAGAAGGTTTCTAATATATTATTAGGTAATAAAAGATATAAGGTTTGGTAATATATATATATATATAATTATAATAATATAAAATTTGACATACCTTTGGAAAAGAAAGATTCAAGCAACATAGGTGGATTGTGATCTCTCAAGAAGTGTTGCACTGCAATTTGTTTGTTTGTGTTTTTGTAAGAAAATTAACCACTTTTGCCCTTTGCCTCCTGGCAAGAGGTTGATGACTTTCCTTGTAGGCTAAAGCTAGCCTTCTGTTATATGCAAATCGGCTATGATCTCTTATTTAAAATTTTACTTTAATTAAATATGAATAATGTGTGTTATAATCAAAACATAATAATACATGTGACCCTAGTGGGTTTCGAAGAGGTTTTAAATAATGAGAGTAGGAAAACCTTAGGGTCAAAAAATATTTACAATATTTCCCAACGTTCAAGGAGATGGTACAAGGAGCATAATTTTAACAAGTGATAATTGGTATAATGAGATACTTACATGTTGGATTAAGGTGATACATTTACTCATATGCCATATAGCATAACTCATGTAAAAATTCCTCGTAATGACAATAGTATTATTACATTCTACTTTACAAATACGTTGTATGCACAACTTATGCATTGTGAGGCTCCAACACACCAAAACAAGAAACAAGAGATTAAGCTAATTGAACCAACTAATTCAAACCTATAATCAAACTCTCAAATTACATTTAAGCAAAACTCTAATTCAAATCAACTCAAAGCATACCAACTTGATTGAACTTACAACCACCACACATTAATGACATGTGAGTTATCACTTTTATGGCATAAATTTCCCATTTACATCATTTATCTCCTTCCTTATCTTTGACCACATTCAAATTTTATCTTTATAACTCATTGAACTATACCTTTTCCGTTTTACAATGACCACACTAGCAAAGAAACTTTTAAATGCCATGTCACTTACTACTTTTGTGGCGTAAATTTCCTTTTACAATGGCCATTCAAAGTTTACCTTTATAACTCACTCAACTATTAATACTTTTTCCTTTTACAATGACCACACACTGAGTAACCTCATACACATTAGGAGAACTTAGAGAAAACCCTTACTCCCTTCACACTTATATAGGAAAACACACATCTCCCTCAAATGAATATGAGTGAACAACCTACCAATCATCAAGAATGTAGTCCCAAATTTTCAAAAGTATGACTGAATCTCAAAAGTAACCTTTAAGGGTTTTAAATATTGCCTCCTTATAGGACTCATATAATCAACCTTAATTTCAATCAAACTCAAAAAGAAACAATAAATGGTATCAAATATTGCCTTCTTAGAGGACTCATATAATCAACCTTAATCATAATCTCAATAATAACCACAAAGGGTCTTAAATCTTGCCTCTTTAGAGGACTTATATAATCGACCTTAATTTTAATCAAACTCAAAAAGAGACCATAAACGGTCTCAAATCTTTCCTGCTTAGAGGATTTATATTAATCTCTCTCAAAAACCAAGCTAAAAAAGAGACCATAAACGGTCTCAAATCTTTCCTGCTTAGAGGATTTATATTA
The DNA here is from genome assembly GCF_041138505.1 of Cibotium barometz. NCBI lineage: Eukaryota > Viridiplantae > Streptophyta > Polypodiopsida > Cyatheales > Cibotiaceae > Cibotium > Cibotium barometz. Next base: position 32,174,037 of record NC_141075.1, on the reverse strand, counting down.
ATCTCTCTCAAAAATCAAGCTAAAAAAGAGACTCAAATCACACCATTTTTAGAGGTTCAAGATACAGTGATAAAAAAGCAGGATCTTTAGAGTTCTTCAGAGTTGTGTGTTATTCTCTCTCTCCCTCCCTCACTCCCTCCCTCCCTCCCTCTCTCTCTCTCTCTCTCTCTCTCTCTCTCTCTCTCTCTCTCTCTCTCTCTCTCTCTCTCTCTCTCTCTCGATTCCCAAGAGTCTTTGAAAAATCCTTCACAAAAAGAACACTTAAAAATATTAATCTAATTGCAAAATTCATGAGGTGCTTTTCCCAATTAGATCTTCATACATGTCATCCCAATAATACTATAAGCATCAAAAAGTTTCTAATGTGTCGTATTCATTCCTTAAATTAGTAAAGACATACCCATAGATTGGTGTAATAATGTATAAATTTTAATCAATTGACAAACATACATACTCATCTCTGGGCAAGTACCTAGAGATGAGTATAATGTTCACATTTTAATAGATCAAACATATGTACTCATCTGTGGGCAAGTACCCAGAGATGAGTATATTGTACATGTTTTAATAGATCAAACATGCATACTCATCTATGGGAAAGTACTGAGAGATGTGTATAATGTACAGATTCTAATTGATCAAACATACATATCTCTAGGTAAGTGCCCAGAGATGAATATAATGTATACATTTTAATAGATCAAACATACATAATGTATACATTTTAATAGATCAAACATACATACTCATCTTTGGGCAAGTACCCAAAGATGAGTATAATGTACACATTTTAATAGGTCAAACATATATACTCATGTCTAGGCAAGTATCCACCTTTCAACAAAGGTACCCTTTCTTCATCAATAGGTCAAACATGCATACTCATCTCTGCGCAAGTACCCATCTTTCACCAGATATACCCATTCTTTAATAGGTCACCATGCATACTGTTACTTGGTTAGGCACTCATGTAATCTTCTTTGTACTGGTTTTCCATTATGCACATACTCTTCTTCTGAATTAATACTCGAGTACATAATCAAATAAATTGGTATGTATATACTCTTCCTCTAGATTGATATGCATGTATGAATTATTTTAAATTGGTATGCATATACACTCCTCTAGATTTTTATGCATGTATGAATTATTTTAAATTAGTATGCATATACACTCTCCTTATTCTAGATTCTTATGCACATATGTATTATTTTAAGTTGGTATACATATACACTCCTCTTATTCTAAACTCTTCTACACATATGTATTTTTTTAAATGGATATGGAGGTACTCTTTTTTGGATTGATACTACACACATATATTTCAAGCATAAGAAAAAATCAACATGATTATCATAATAGATGATTCAAGATAAGGTTTTTTTTAATATCTTTACTTTGATTCCTCTATAAACATCACCGAAATTTGAATGTAGTGATTTTGAAATAAATATTAAAAAAGAAAAGAAAAGAGAAAATTTTTGAATGTGGTGATTTTGAAATTGTTCTCAAAAAAGGAAAAGAGAAAAAAAAATGTAGCACTCTAATATACAAGTCTTTTGCAATAAAAACATATATAAAATTGAAGAAAATCTGCCAAATTTGCTATAAAATTATAATAAATATGAAATGAATGAAAAAAGGCGTCACACCAATCCTTTTAAGCAAAATTTGTAAAGACTTGAAAGAAAACAACATCTAGTTTAGCCTTGGATTAAACTAGGTTAGCTAGGATTAGCGTGGATTAGAGAGAAAAGTAGAAAAGATATCTAAGGTACTCAATTTCATAAAGGTATCCAAAGGTTCAAAGCTACAATAGTCCTAGAGTACATGCCTTTTATATTCCCAAGGCCTATGTGCCCTAATGCCACATATAAATGAACCTAAGGCCATATGCCTAGGCCCATCCCACGTGCATGTGCATCCTAAAAATACTTTGTTACAGACCATCCCCTCCTAACATGATCTCATCCTTGAAATCCAAGGATGGTTATGCATGAAAAGACACATACAAGAGGCTATATACAAAATCCATAAATCAAACATATAGTCCATATATATGCAAATGTAGAAATGAAGATCACGGTAACATAAATGGTGCAAAGTCCTCCCGGATCGAATGGAAAGCCAAAGAGTAATACAATGAAGGGCATCGATCTCATACCATCCGAGTCAAAAGGGGAGGTCCTATCTCCTCTCACCATGAGTGTGCGGCCACCTGGATCAAACATGAAGTAATGCTGCCCCACTATCAAAAATTGATCTCTGACCAATGCCTGAATTGAATGGAAAGGTCAGTGGACTCCTATCAATGATGAGGCTAGACAAACTCCCACCTAGATTGAAGGGAAATCCAAGGCACTCTAAATCCACGACAGTGGTCCCATGACGATCTGGTGTGAATGGAGAGGCTAAGGAACCACCGTCGATGGTGAAGCTAGTCATGTACCTTCAAGGATCAAACGGATAGGTAAGGTACACATTAGTCATGTACCTTTAAGGATCACCTGTGTGGTAGCACCAGGGTCAAAGAAGGGAAAGCTTGTAAGCCTATCCACATTGGCAGCCACACCAAGTGGAATTAACACTCCTAGCAAAAAATGGTCTTAACACAAAAGAACCATCGTGTATGCTATGACCAAAATGTGCTATAGGTGCATTAAAGTCGGTAACCATGTGCCCAAATTGGCATAGAATGTACCCATAAGAAAATTCAACAGCCCCAAAGAACATAGGCTTGTGTTGACACCTATGGGAGCCAAAAGAACATAGCTTGAAGTCCGCATCATGCAGGATCAAGTGTGAACCAATGGCATCATCTACTAAAGTACCATTCAAACAATCAAAGGCATGATCCATTACGTGGATGTGAGTAGAAGCACGATCCGAACCATGCACTACATCCTCAAGTGCAAGATCCTCTATGTGTGCATGATCTAACAAGGTAGAAGCATGATCTATAGGATTACCGTAGACCTCAATCATCTCACTAGAAACCAATAGAGTGTCTATACATGATAGGTAAGTAGAGTCACCATACTTGGAATATTCAAAATCATCTCACTAGAAACCAATAGAGTGTCTATACATGATAGGTAAGTAGAGTCACCATACTTGGAATATTCAAAATCACTAAGGTCACCCCTATAGGAATGAACGTACCAATCAATAATGCCCCTATATGACCTAGATCCCAAGATAGATCTATCTCTACTAACAATGGATCTAAGTAGATATCTAGATCAAATAAAAAGATCTTTAGATCCATATGCATAATCCTCTCTCTCCTATGAGGTCTCACCTCAATAAAGTCATCGCTATTCTCATGTGCAATGTCTGACTACCCAAATAGATATGCACTAAACCCAAGTGAATGCTGCCAGGTATGCTATGTGCAATGTCTGACTGCCCAAATATATATGCACTAAACCCAAGTGAATGCTGCCAGGCATGCTATGAGAGCTAGGAGTAGGGATAGAATCATCGATATCCCTGTGAATACAAGACCTATTTAAGAGTAGTTTGGCTCATCTACTAGCACTAGGAGCTCAAGTCCATGCTTCTCATGCACTATCGTATGCTCATCAACATGTGAAGTATCATCATCCCCAATCTCAAATGCGCCAATGCATGCATCACTAATCAAAAGCTAATCCCTATGATAGTCTAATGTATGCATCACTAATCAAAAGCTAATCCCTATGATAGTCTAATGTATGCATCACTAATCAAAAGTTAATCCCTATGATAGTCTAATGCATCACTATCTCTATAATCCATTGTACAGTAGGTAGACATAGGTGTATCATCAACCATAATGCTTGGAATACTCATTGCATCCCTCCCATCAAGATCATGCCCACATGATCTAACTCACACACATCATCTCGCTATCACTATCACATACATCATCATCATGTGCATATGTGTCAGTGGCATCATGTGCATGTGTATCACTATCATCATGTGTATGTGTGTGTGTGCAATACATCAATATCATCATGTGTATGTGTGTGCAATACATCAATATCATCATGTGTATGTGGGTGTGATACATCATCATCATAGGTATGTAGGTGTGATACATCACCATAGGTATGTGGGTGTGATACATTATTATCATCTGAACAGTCCACATCCTGAGGGACATGATCATAACTACTCACGAGTGTAGGGTACTCACTCAAGTCTCCACGCACATCATCCCAAGTGAACAATGCTAAACCATCCGTCTCAAGATAGTCATATGAGTCAACAGAAAATCACCATATGTGGAGGACCATCTAGACCATCTGGCACAGATAGCTCCCTCGTCGAGTAGATTTCTGAATTAACTAGGTAATAAACCTTCAAGCTCATACATCCATAGATGACATGAATATGCTCCCTCATCATAGCATGATATCGGTGAAGAAAGTTCTAAAGGTCGGAGTCCTGTGGTGCCAAATGTATGTGTGAACTTGGCAAAATGATATGCAACACATGACTTAAAATGGTAGCTCAATATAGAGCAAGTAGAGCCATCTCAATAGAGTGTGAGCAGATGTCACTGATGAGAGTCTGAGATAGTGTTGTAGTGATGTCAACAACGATGATGATGCCGAGTAACAAGGAGATCATACAATGGATAGTAATAAAATGAATAGCGGATAGCTGCGTATGAACAATCTGTAATAAAGCCCATAGCATTGATCAAAGGCTCATATGCTTGTATGAAAATTTGCTCGGTTGTCACATGCTATACCTGAGCCTGAATTGCTAAAGCTGTGCCACCAACAAGCTCCTATTCTCTCCTGACCAGACCTATCTTTCGTATTTCCAGCACCATAGCCACCAGCACGTAATTTGGCTCTAAGGTGAGAATGGGTTGTGATCTGGATAGTCAATACAATGCTGCAGACCGAGCTTGCTGTTGCGCTGAACCTTGCACAATAAGCTTACAGCACTGAGGCTTACGACTAGCGTGACGACCTAACTCACTGTGCTCAGCTGAACCTCCTTTCTCTGGATCTTTATGAATACCCCATCACCCATGTGCGAACTACAGACCCAAGGTCTTCTCTCTCATCAAGTCGCTGTAGTACCTTGACAAAGTTGATGTGGAAGACAACGAGAGAGACCGGAGTCTGATGATAAAGGTCCGAGATATACTGCAGACATGATCTTCAGCAATTCATCACTGTGCCAACACTTGCCGCAGTACATAGCGGAAGAGTGCACGGTTCTAGGTAGATTTCGGGGTGCCTGTGTACGTGGCACCCTGCAGGCCCCAGCATGAGCGGTCACCTAGCCGGTGACTGCCTCGATGTAGACAGTGCTGCAAAAGAGTTATGAACACACATCTGTATGTTAGTGCGTTTACTGTGATTCGAACCCTAGTCCTTTCCAAAGGAGGCGCAGCTCCTATCCACTACACCACATGCACACTTGTGATATACACACATGTCCATAACACCTTATGGACATATGTCTACAAATGGGCCCGTCACCGACCATTGACCAGGTGACCGGGGGCCCACGAGGTGCCACGTACACAGGCACCCCGAAATCTACCTAGAGCCAAAGTGCACTGGGCTTACTATGATGAATGCTAGCTAGAGTTGAGCCTTGAAAAGGAAGCCATGAAGCTTTGTTTTGATGCCGGTGGGCTGAGCCTTAAAAGGCGATGATGTAGTAAAGAGGCAAAGACGTGTACTTTTGGCTTAAACTGCAAACTGTCAGATTTCCATCTTTCCTTGCAGCCTTAGCTTTTAGCTTTCCTTAGCATTTAGCTTTAGATGATATAGAAACCTAGCCTTAGCCTTGTGTTTTTTCAGTTTTCTTTGTGTTTAGTGAAGCTAGATTCTTGATCTTCCTTGGCTTCTAGTGAGTAAGGCAAAACCATGCCATTCTGCATTGAGAGCAATGCAAGACTAAGAGCCTATTGTGCAAGCTTGATCACAATCAAATGTCTAGAGTTCAAAAAAAACTCAATGATCACCATTGCAGTAGAGATTTTGCACTCTTTGTAGTAGAGACTTAGATTCCCTAAGCTTGATGACTTTGAGAGATTAGGATTCTTTGTTCTTTGCAAACAATATTTTTTTAATGAATTTTAGACCATTCTATTATGGTCTACTATGGTGATTTTGGATAAACTTTTTTATTTTGAGATTAATTGGCATATCATCACATTGGAGCAAAGTCCAAACCCTCCTGCTCTCTCAATGAATTTTAGACCATTCTATTCTGATCTACTATGGTGCTTTGGATACAAATCTTGTTTTGACGTTAATTCACATATCGATTGTTTCTTTAGAATTTGTGTTTTTGTCTTTAAAACTATTTTGGAGCTCCAAGAATTTACCCCCATACTAATTTTTCCCTCTCGAAGAATTTCATCTTCTTCTTTTGCATACAATACTCTAGTGTGGTAAGCAAATCTTTTTTGAATTTCATCCATATGATGAGACCCAGTCTTGGATTTCTCCTTGTAACAACCCTCTTCCATATGTTAACCACATTGGTCAACATATGTTAACCACATTGGTCAACATCTGTTAACCACATTGGTCAACATTACATGACCACATTTTTTTACCACAACTTTTACAATCATGTAATGCACATAATGTATAAGATTTTGGGATATCATCCATCAGCTTACAACTTGTGTAATGGTGGTTGATCATTACAACTTGTGTTGTTAATGAACTATACATAACCTAGGACATTAGTTAGTCTTACTTTAGCTTTTGGGCCCCCAGACATTCCTTGTGTGGGGGCTGGTGGACATATACATAAGAGAGGCTTGCATACACGTTATTTTGGGCTAATTAGAGAACACACATTCCCATTATCACAATTGAGTCTAGTCTTGTGCTCTTATGCGATTAGCTTGGTTTCTTGGTTACTTTCTATTGATGCTTGCTTCAAGATTGTGTGTGAGTGTTTAGAGTGAATATTGCTTCCTTGCTCTCCTCTTCTCCCCCCCTCCTCTTCCCCATTCTTGCACTCACACACTAGAATTAAGGTTGAGATAGCTATCCCTCCTTGCTCAGTATCCATTTTTATAGCTGCATTGAGGTGACACCGATGGAGGCATGGTTGTCACCCCAATGGAGGCATGGTTGAAAACCTTAGATTCCCCACATGAGGAGAGGGTTGTTAAATCTTGTTGACCTTGCATTTCTCCTCTCTTCCCTTTGTGTAAGGAACAATAGTTCCCATTTTGGTCAACATCTTTGGCACCATTGGTGGCGAGGAGGCACCCTAGCTTAGGAATCCTTTGCTTTACTATTGCATTTGGTGTTTGACATACAAATCAATCTGTTAAGGAAACCCTACCCTAACCATGTCGTGGGAAGTTGCCTATCTGCCGAGCATGGCTCAAGATCTCCACCGTAGTCGCTCGTCCGCCATTCTCCCACACTCGTTTTTACACCACAGTGGTTGCTCTGATCCAACGGGTGATGCAAGCTCTCTCGTAAAGATCGTGTGGGATCTCCGAAAGAGGATCGCGTTGGTTAGCCTAATCACGAGAGAGAGACAGAGAGAGAGAGAGAGAGAGAGAGAGAGAGGAAGCAAGAGGGAACAAGTGATTAGCACTCCCAAACCCTAACCCTAAGCACACCACACATGCTAGATTAGAGTTGCAAGAGAGAGGGAGAGAGAGAATACTCCACTTCTATTGCACAAATGGGAGAATAAGTTACAAACAAGAGAAATTGGCTTTTATAGTTCCAAGCCTTTTTCCACTAGGCCACCTGGGAGTAAGTGGCTCGGGACACCCAAAACATAGTTACAAGGCTTTTCTCTATGGTTTGGCCAACTGACCAAGATGCTCTTGTCTGTCCTTTGAATCTTAATACTTGGGAGTGTCTTTAGGGCGTTTCCCTCGTCAAGTGACGGGATTTACAATATAACATGGGCGCCCATTACATAAGTGTGCGGGCATAGTTTTCATAGGAATGTGTTACCCAATATGTGGTTAATATACTCCCCTTCCTGAAGTCCATCACATCCTCGTGAGATTGGTGAGAGGTTGGTGAGGCACATGGGGAAGGTCACACTTGGTTGGTTCTCCTGTCTCTCTGGAAATGAGAGAGGTGGGAGAGTTAGTGAGATAGAACTGAATATGTATGTGAAGAATGGATGTGTATGTGAAAGAATGTGATGTGATGTAAAGAGATGCGATGTGATATGAATATATGTGGATGTGAAGTGATAGATATGAATGTATGGATAGATGTGGGTAGTCGTACATGTGAACGAATGGATGAATGTGGATGAATGAGATGAGATGTGTATGAATGAGATATGATGTGGATAGATGTGAAGTGATAGATATGAATGTATGGATAGATGTGGGTAGTCGTACATGTGAACGAATGGATGAATGTGGATGAATGAGATGAGATGTGTATGAATGAGATATGATGTGGATAGATGTGATGTGGATAGATGTGTATAAATGAGATATGATGTGGATAGATGTGTATGAATGAGATATGATGTGGATAGATGTGATGTGATGTTAGGTGGATAGAATGTATGTGATGGGATGGTTATGAGAATGAATGTGGTGGGTGGATATGAATGAATGAATGTGATGGATATGAATGAATGTGATGTGATGGATGTAAATGGATGTGATGTAAATGAAATGAGATGGACATGAATAGATGTGATGTGATGTGAATGAATGAGATGTGAGGTGAAATGGATGTGATGTGGATTGGGGTAGATATGAATGGATGTGATGTGAATGAATGTGATGTGATGAGATGTGGATATGGGAGATGCGAGTGGATGAGATCTGATGAGGATAAATGAGGAAAGAAGTGATGAGATGAAAATGATATGATTGGATGAGAATGAGAATACATATGAAATGGATGTGGATTGATGTGGAACAATGTGGAAAGACGAGAGTTCGTTATAGAAACTGTATTTATGACCTGTTTTAAATGATTATTTTATGTCAAGAATGCTGGGGAAGCATTTTGACCATCTTGTGAATGAGGTCGTGGTGGAGACCTAACTGATAAAGTTGCAACAGCTGACGGAGAGTCAACGGAGGACGTCTCGCATAGCAAGGTCGACCGAGGTCTTGACCTTTCGGTACGGTGGATGAGGGACCAAGGAAGCGGCCTATGAGTGAAGCGCTAGGTGACCTGTGAAGGATCTTAGAGGGTACTGACCATACGATGCTCGGGCTTTGGGTCACCGAAGATATCCACACGTGCATCGGGGAAGATATATTGGATCAAGGAGTAAGAGTTGTTTTTTGAATTTGGGCATGGATCTAGTTGATTGACCTTGCTAGTTCTCAACGGATGAGTCCATGGCTCTTTTATATGGATCTGTTGGTTGATCTTGCTGATCTTCAACAGAGATTCTATTTTGATTTTATATGTGAATATATTACCGGGTACTATGAGCTAGGAACTATCGAAAAGGCCCCTGAGTGGACAGGTGGTGAGCGTTCTGGTTGCCAATGATGCCATAGGTACACCGATGAAGGAAAAATTAGAAATTAGGATTCAATCGGATATTTAGGAGGATTATGATAAGTGATACTATAGTTTCATTAAATGATTGTTTTGAATCTGTGAAAAAGGCAATTTCATATTGGGTGTGTAAGTGGTGTGACTAGTTTTAAGTTTGCATGAATATCTAGCTAGGGGGCCTGGGAACTCTTTTCCCTGGTACCCGGGGCAAAACCTAACCAAATTCTTAAATGGATCCCATCACTATAGTGGTTGGGAGGTTGGCTAACCCACGGGACTGGATGGGGTTAGGCCGGACTGATGGATCCCTAAAATGAGACTCAATTCTGTTATGGTACGATAGATGAAGTAAACCCCGGATAAAAATTGTTCTATGGAAAAGAATCAATGGCTATGCCTCTCAATGAGGAAAAAAGCGTTGCAAGTCTTTTCCTTGATCTGGCTATGATACTTACAGGTTTGGTCAGATCAATTCAGTTAGTTAAGGCTCTTGACTATGTTAGAGTAAAAATATGCTGGAGGAATCGCCCGTGCTTTTCGAGTGAGAGAAGTTTCTCCGAAGAACCGAGGGATTAGTCTCTTGTCCGGATATACATGGGCGAGGCCCCGAGTGAGGGACCCTACCCTACGTAAGAAGTGTTACTTCCGCTGCTAGCACCCCAGAATTCGTTGCGCGGTGGGGGACAGGGATCTTTCATGGACACAACTCAAGACTCGTTATATCATGAGTCATGGACTTTTTAAATATTTCTACTATGATTTCTCACTTGAACTTTTTAGGGTCTTCTATCAAATTTTGTATCCTAGGAAAAACCTTGCTTTTTGTAAAGTGTAACTCCTCCATATATAAGAAAAAGAAAAGGAGGGGCACTATTTCTTAAGGTAGGATTGATACCCTAGTTTCAAGTGTCATAGTCTTTTGTCCAAGTTAGGCTTAATGGGGTGTTGAAATGTAACCCTCACTTGGCCATGAGTGTGTGTGTGGGAACCTACTCTAAGCTAGGAGAATGTTCATTTGAGTCATCACTTATGTCATCTGAAAGCTCTCTCTATGGCTATATAACTAGCCCAAGCCTTGTACTCATTTGTAAGCGTGGAAAATGATTTCTCATTAATATGAATGGCACACTTTCTTTTCCACCCTAGTTACCAACACAATCTGACTGTTTTGACCAAGCCGACTTAGCCGACTCAGGCTTCCTCTCCTGCATTCTCGCTGGCACTTCTAGATCCTCATAACACTCAAACTTGGTAAGGATCTAAGACTAGAAACACTCAATTGACACACAGTTGACATTGGATCAACATTCAGCTAACTCATCTTACCTACTGACTGCCCTGCTGAGACTACCGTGACGACGACTCTGCTGATAATTTTGATTGTCAGACCAAACCCCAAATAGGTTTCTCTCACCCTAGAAAGACTAGTTCTCACCTTCTACACACACAATTGATAAGATCTAATGTTTAACTGACTTAGTTTGATTCAGTAGCCTCTCAACTGAAGGTGATTGACCTAGTTCTGACACGACAGTCTATAGACCTCAGTAATATCTCTTCATAGTAACGTCTTCATCCATGACTTAAAACTTCATAGAAATCAGCATTTAGCTAACACTCAATTGCTATAATTGAGGAGTACTAGAGTGAACCAAGTCTCTATCAGAGGTGCGGCACAGAGATCCTAGGGGACATACCTCCTAGAGCTGATCCTCTGGTCTTCAACCCTCCCTCTAATTTGATCTAACCAAACCTCTCACATTGTACTATTCTCTGTGACCTTCAACATCTGCAGGATCTCCAGCCTACAACCTTTAGCAAAAACAAACAGACATGTAGGACCTCTCCACTGTAGTCCTTCTCTCTTTTCCTCTCTCTGATGGTCTCTCTAGCCACCCCTCTAGCACTGCATCCCGAAAACCGTCAAATTGCATACTTCATGAACCCACTGCCTTGATTCCTTCTAGAACATTGCGTCGCCCAATTCCATCATTCTTGCATTTGCACAAATCCTCTTGGCCACGCGTTGCCTTTGCCAACTTGGATTCACTTCACACCTTCATATATACATTACATCTACCTATACATCATGCTTGATTGGGCACAATATTCTCCTCACAATGTGGCTTGGAATGGTAGCTCAATAAAAACAAGTAGAGCCATCTCAATAGAGCATGAGCATATGTCAACTAATGAGAGTCTGAGATAGTGTCATAGTGATGTCGACAACAATGATGATGCTAAGTAGCAAGGCGATCATATGAAGGATAATAATAAAATGAATAGCCCATAATTGCATATGAAAAATCTCTAATAATTCCCATGGCTTGTGATCAACGGCTCATACGCACAAATAAATCACAATGAGCTTGATAATAATGTGTCCATGTGAACAATCACCAAGGAACCTCAAAGCATGTGAATAACACTCACAATGCATGTGAACTACCCACACATAGTGTGTGAACAATGTGAAAGAACCCCCAAACTCCCAAAAGTATACACACATGTATAAGAACCTCAAACATTTGAGTAAACCTCCGTAGCATATGAACAAGCTCCACAAGATGCAAAATAGTCGAGTGCCCAATTAGAAGTGGACAAAAGAAGATGTGAGCAATGTGGAGTATGGAATGGATGGGTATGCACAATTACCAAGATAAAACCTCCGAGTTAAAAAAACCGAGCTATAATTTTCCACATGCATTAATTCATACATTTATCCAAGAAATTATACAATATACTGGAAAAAAGGGTTAGTGGGGATACATGTTCACAGTAGAATTTCTTGGCATGGCCTCCTCTACAAGAACATATGACCTCCATATTGTAAGGCTCCCCCCTTCCAAAATAAGGGAAACACTTAATATAGTCCACTAAGTCTTAACTTAGAGAAAATTTCCTATTCATCGACACCTTAACCATGCAGAGATTCAAGGATACGATTCTAGGTAAGACCTAGTCCTATTCCGCAGGGGGAGCGTGATCCTCTAAAAATCAAATCACCCATAGGGTAATTGATCATAATTTGGTCAACTACTAGTCTTGATTTCTAGAGACAACGCTTTTTTCCTCATCTTTGCAAGGCACAAGCGTTGGCCTAGTCTTCTAGAATAGAATTGCCCGAGAACCTATTTATCTAGCAAGCGCTTTCACTTAATCTGTTGGAAAGCTAACCGACTAATCGGGTCCACCTGTCCGTAGGATGGTGCCATCAGGGCATTCCATCCTCCCACTTTCTACCCTACTCACGCGTCAGTTTTGTTCTCTAATTAATTCTACCACACTGCTTGACATAAATAAACATGTTCCTTAATTAAGGCCCTTTTCACAAGGTTTGTTAAAACAACCCTTTGCCATAGTACAATAATGCCAAAGACAAGATTTATAAAAAAAGTTTATACATTAATCGATCCCATACAAGCCAAACCGGCTCTCTTATTCTTTTCCTCTGTACTACCGATGATCTAGAATTCGGCCTTCCAGCCTCTACATGCTGGGCAAAACCCTACGGGACCATACACCTCATCGTCGGCCACCACTGGGGCGAGGACTCAAGCCAGCCTGTCGCCCTCTCAGGTCTGTCGCTCGATCCTCCCGCCCCTCAGAGGGATGTCTACGCACTAGGGTGGGCTTATTCACCACACTAGCCTGGCCCTCATCAGAACTAGACAGCATCATAATCTCTCACCTCAATCGTCGAACCTTATTCTCCCAATGGTATGAGGGATACCTTGGGCCATTCCCGGGCTTTGCTAACGATGCCGTCCGGCTACACAAGTACGGAACGGAGTTAGCGTCGAAGCTAGGAAAAACTTACACTCTTTCTCTTAAAGATAACAATTTCAATACAATTCATTAAATACAGCATCACTTCAAATCATAGCTTGATACAAAAAAAAAAATTTAAGGAAAAGATACACATTTATTAACATTAATATTAAAAGAAAAAACTCTTCTTTAAAAGATAACCAAGCTAACGTGGCCACCATTTCCTTGAGGAGCTTGTAAAACGAGACGATTGGAGCCGCATTAAGAGCATCTTCTCTAATTTCATTGTTGCGTGCTCCTCTCGAGGTAATATTTTGACATTTTCGGGATGGGGCCATCTTGGACATCACCTTGTAGTGCTCGCTGTCGCCGCGGTCGTAATACTCCAGTCAGATCTCAATTCCGAGATTGTTTTCTCACTGTATAAGTAAAAGACCACAGCACATGAACCCTCTCTAAGGTCAAAACCTCTTGCTAAAGTCCATGCAAATTGGGGGGGGGGGAGAGGGAGGGAGGGAGAGAGAAGAGCTATGGACACTGTCTTCTAACAAGGGGGGAGTTGAAGAAAGTTGCCTTATCTGAAAAGTGATGGATGAGGGGGTGTTGAGAGAGGCGGCTGTACTGCAGCAAGTACACTGCGCGTAGGGACAGAGGGCGGCACAGAAGGTGATACGGAAGAGTGTAGGCAGAAATGCGTGCTACCCATGGAGCACCCCAGGGGTTTATAAAGCTGTGGGTTACGGGTGTGGGCGCTGCGCAAAGTACGATCGAAAGGATGGTGTGCCAACAAAGGATGTGGATCAGTGGCCTGCATGGCTTTGGGGGAAAGGTACGGTGGCAATGGTTAACAAGGAAAGGAGTGGTACGCATGTACCTTTTACGCATGGCAATGGTTAACAAGGAAAGGAGTGGTATGCATGTACCTTTTACGCATGTACCTTATCTGGTCAGAGGTAGCATGGGTGTCCACGTAGCGGTGTGTGTGGGCCACATAGTGGGTGGCCGACCTTTGGTTCTTGAGCGACCATTGTACAGGCACCCTAGTGAGTGTGTACGGTCTCTTTTTTGGGGCAGGGTCTCCAAATTTGGGGCGTCCGCCCCTCGATTTGGGTGCCGGACCGCTCAAGGGGACGAATTTTTTTTTTGTCGGGGATGTTCCCCTGGTCGTTGGGGTGCAAACCATTCGTCAATCAGACGCCCGATCGTGCATTTATTAAGGTTTAAAGGTCATCGTTTTTTAACTAAAAATAACCAAAATTTGCGTATAAGCTTGATCTAGTGTCCGTTTTGGATGCTGTAAAATCCTATATTAGGGTAAGATCGCGCAGAAATTCTAAATTTGGGCTCTAAGTAGAAATGGCTCATTTAATAAAATCATTGATTTTTATACCATAAAAACTCATAAATTCATCTATTACATGGACATTTCTTTATTAGTGAAGATGGGTATGTTACATCCTTCCCCCCTTAAAGAAATCGAGATGTCCTCATCTCATCATGAATTGGGGATAATCCTTTAAGAGTGTAGCTTCATCTTCCCAAGTTGCATCCTCTTCAGGGTAATCTTTCCACTGTACTAGATGTTCTACAAGAGTTCTATTTCAGAGTTGTCTTTCCCTAGAATCTATGATCCTACTGGGCTATAATTTAAGGACTCCTTGAGTAGGGATTACAACTTGTTCATCAAGAATATGATCGAAACTGGGTACATAAGGTTTTAACAAACTTACATGAAATACATTGTGGACTTTGATATGGGCTGGGAGCTGGAGTTTATAGGCACTTTTACCTAGACACTTGATAACTGTATAGGGACCACAATACCTAGGGCTGAGCTTCTTATATTTCCCAAGTGATAGAGAACTTCGTTTGGGTCACACTCGTAGAAGAACTTTGTCTCCTTCCTTGAAGATCCTTTCAGACCTCTTGGTGTCAATATAATGCTTTTGCCAATATCAAGCAGCTTTAATATCTTTTTGGATTGCCTTGGTTTGTTCCTTCATCTCTTCGAGCATTTTCCTGGATGCCTCAACTCTTATGGTCGGATCAGAGAAATTTAGAGGAGATGAGCATTCTTGCCCGTAGAGTCCTTTGAATGGTGACATTCCTATGCTCTGATGATAAGATGTATTGTAGGAAAATCTACCAGAGGAAGGTATTGAATCTATCATCTTGGTTCCCGTCCACAATATGCTCTGAGAATGTCTTCAATTACCTTATTGACTCTCTCAGTCTGGCCACATCAGTCTCTGGATGATAGGCTGGCTAAAGCAAAGTTGAGTGCCCAGGGCGGCTTGAAATAAGGACTGCCAGAACTTTGAAGTGAAGTCAGAATCCCAATTACTTACTATCCTTTTTGGGAGACCATGAAGTTTGAAGACTTCCTTGATGAATATTCGAGCAACATCAGAAGCTTTGAAGGTCTTCTTTGCTGGTATAAGGTGAGCTACTTTGGTAAGTAAGTCCACTACTACCAGAATGGAGTCATATCCTCCTTGTACAGTGGGGAGACTTGTGACAAAATCCATACTAATGCACTCCCACTTCATTTGGGGAATATCCAAGGGTTGAAGTTTCACAGGCATTTTGACCCTTTCAGCTTTGATCCTTTGGCATGAGAGACATTGCTTCAAGTACCGAAGGACATCATTTTTCAAGCGTGCCCAATGAAATCTCCTTCTTATGGCATTTAATGTTTTTGCATAGCTTGGGTTTCCTGCAACAACAGGACTATCATGAGCTTCATGGAGGATTAATTTCTTTAAAGCAGGATCCTTAGGGATACATAGCCTGTGATTAAAGTAGAGGCTTCCTTCATGAGTGGAGTATCCCTTGATTAGATTCTTCTCTTTCTCTGAATTTCCCCCTTCTTCTACTAACTTCACCACCTCTGATAATCTGGATCATGAGATGAGACTTCTTCCACCTTGACCAGTATTATGGGATTATTTGGCATTGAAATTGCACTTAAGAAAGATTTGTTGGCTGAGTGCATCTGCTACCACATTATCTTTCCCAGGGTGGAATTTGATGTCGAAGTCATATTCTTGTAGAATTTCAATCCATCTCCTTTGTCGCATGTTGAGGTTAGGCTGGGTGAAGATCCACTTCAGACTTTTGTGGTCAGTTACAAGCTGGAATTTGCCCCCCCAAGAGATAATGTCTCCATAATTTGACGCAATGAACAACTGCTAAGAGCTCCAAATCATGGGTGGCATAATTTACTTCATATTGCTTTAGCTTGCGGGAAGTATAAGCGACTGGTCTTCCTTCTTGGCCTAAGACACCACCAAGTGCTAGACTACTGGCATCAATAACCACTTCAAATTCCTTGGTGAAATCAGGAAGTTTCAG
Organism: Cibotium barometz; assembly: GCF_041138505.1. Lineage (NCBI taxonomy): Eukaryota > Viridiplantae > Streptophyta > Polypodiopsida > Cyatheales > Cibotiaceae > Cibotium > Cibotium barometz. The sequence continues at coordinate 32,157,421 of NC_141075.1, read as the reverse complement.
GACTGGGGCAGAAGTAATAATGACCTTGAGCTGATCAAATCTGTTTTGATGGATTAGTAGAAGCCACACTATTTTGCAATCCTTCAAAGAAGATCCATCAAAGGTGCAGCTACCAAGGCATAATCTTTGATAAAAATCCTATACCATCCTGTGATTCCCAAAAACCCACGAACTTCACGAACTGATTTAGGGGGTGGCCACTCCAAAATATCTTTGACCTTGGCGGGGTCTATTGAGATGCCATCTTTGGAGACGATGAACCCAAGATACTCAATTTGATGAGTAAAGAAAGTACATTTGCTCTTCTTGGCATAGAGTTTGTGTCTGCGCAGCAATTGTAAAACTCTACGCACATGCTCCTCATGCTCTTCCATTGATTTGGAGTAGATTAAGATGTCATAAAAAAAAACAAGCACAAATTCATCCAAGTAAGGATGGAATATATCTTGCATTAGGCGGTTGAAGGTTACAGGAGTATTGGTTAACCCGAATAACATTACAGTAAACTCATAGTGACCATAACGGGTATTGAAGGCTGTCTTGGGTATATCTGCTTCTTTGACTCTGATCTGGTAGTAACCAGACCTCAAATCTATTTTTGAGAAAACTTTGGCCCCATGAAGCCTGTCAAGAAGTTCGTCGCATGCGATAGGATACTTATTCTTGACAGTGACTTGATTTAGCCCTCGATAATCTATGCAGAGGCGGAGAGTTCCGTCGTCCTTTTTTTGGAAAAGAACAGGTGCCCCCCAAGGAGAGCTACTGGGGTGTATAAATACTTGCTTAATGAGTTGGGAAAGTTGCTCTCTTTAAGTTCAATGGCTTCAGGAAGGGACATTTTATAGGGAGTTTTTGAGATGGGTTGAGCTCCTCCAGGGATCACCTCGATTTCATGATCGACTTCTCGAGGAGACGGTAGCCCTGTAAGCTCGTCAGGGAAGATGTCAGAGAATTCTTGGAGCCAAGAGGGTTCTGTCTCCTTACTAGGTTCAATGGCTTTGTTGAGCTTGACTAAGAAAACTTGCTGACCCTTATGTGCTCCCTTGAGAAGATGTTTTGCCTTGACTACCCTAGATTTAGGTTTTCCTATTTTCCCCTGAACGGATATTACTTGGTCATGCTGATTTTCAAAAGTGATACTCCCCTGGTTACAGTGAATGCTAGCTTTGTTTGCAATTAACCAGTCCATCCCAAAAGGATTCCATCATAAATTCCTTATTGCAAAACTCTAAAGTGGCCATGAGTTCGCTCATTACCCAGCTCAAAATCAAGGTTTCCTACTACAGAGTGGCAAGATACTACTTCTTTCCCACTGGCTAACTCTACAATCATTCTTCTAGCTGTTTTTTGACCCAAGTTTAGTTTTTGCAAACACCTAGGAGAAAGAAATGAATGGATACTACCACAATCAATCAAAAGCTGGAATGGCTTACCGTGATGAGTGGCTAGGGTTCGGATTACACCAAATTGTTTATTCGGACCTTGGTGTTCTATCGCCGCATGGATGGTGGCGCACTCTTCTTCAGCCATTTCCAAGGTCGGTTCTTCACTTATAATATAGGCGGTCCTAGCAAGTGCTCCTCCGTGGCCTCTGCCACGTCCACCGCCGCTTGCACCTTGGTGGATAGGGGTTCCACGGCCTTGATTTCCTCTGCCACCTTGGGTAAATGATGTTGCCATCTTGGGACAGTTGGCCCTAAAGTGTCCCGGCTCATTGCATTCAAAACACAGAGGGCCTTCTCTGGAAGAAGCAGCATACAAGCGGGGGACAAAAGAGTTACTTTGCAACCTCCTCTATTGTAGTAGGGGAAATTCTGTTGGGGTTTCTTGTAGGGTTGATCTTTAGCATTTGCCTCTCAGGTAAGATCTCTTTTGAGGCTTAGCTTTGTCAGTCCTCATTTCTTTCACAAGGGGCTTTGCTCGTATGAGAGCATCCTGTAATGTGCTTGGCCTCATTGCTTCAAGGGGGGAATCTAAGGGTTCATTTAACCCTTAGTAGAAACGAGCCACTTGCTGGGAAGCAGTCATAGCTAGGGTATACTTCCGAAGAGCCACTTGCTGGAAAGCAGTCATAGCTGGGGCATACTTCCGAAGAGTGATAAATTTGGAATAGTAGTCCTCAAGAGTTAAGCTGTACTGTGCCTAAGACCAAAAAACTCATTCATCTTTATGGATTCATGGATGGGGGAATATATCTTTCCTTCACGGCCTGCTTGATATCTTCCCACGTTTGAGAATGTTCAGTGACTCCCTTGTCACGGCACCACTGTTTCCACCAGAGTTTAGCATCTCCGATTAGGCGAAACCATGCAAGCATAGACTGATTTGCTACTCCAGTACCGGCAACAGATAAATAATCGTCCATCGCTTAAATCCAGACTTCAGCATCCTTCTCAATCTTTGAACCTTCTCCTTTAAAGGAGGGAGGTTGCATTTACTTGAGCAGGAGCTTCTTCTCCTAGATATCAGTGTAAAGCGCATTGGGAAGTGGAGGCTGATCGTCCTGGCCATCATTGTAAAAACAATTTTAAGATTACAAGATTCATACTTGCACAACGCTTATTTTGGAGAGTAAAACATTGAAATCATTTTATTTCCAAATATTTATAAGGACAAGTTTTATTACAAAGATCTGAGACTAATATAATTAGTCTTATTTGCCATCAAGGGAAATTCCTAAGCTTGACTATGACATAAGGGTAGAGCGGTCCACATAGGTGAAGTATGGGGGTTCCGCTGTAGTTTCTAAGACTCGAAAAACTGATGGTAAGGGTGGTAGACTCTGGATTGGGGTAGGTCCCAACACAGCTGCTCTGTCAGAGCAGGTAAGATCTGCATCACTCGGTCATACACCCAACGATCTTGAGGTATGCGAATCCCATCTATAGTCACAAAGGTGTCGGCCCTGGGAGTACCGGACGAACCAAAATAAACGAATCATCTTCAACTTTTCAATCCAACGAATCCGCTTAAGGTCGGTGGTAAGGTTCCCAATTCGATCCGCTCAGATGAAGAAATATCTCGGCCTGCAACTCCAGAAATCTCTACCCCATCCTCTTTGGATACAAGAGAAATGGGAAAGGAACATCTTCTCTAGTATCTGCACCATGGTGTCACGGAACTCCGAATTTGAGTAGTGATGACTAGCAATCTCGAAGATGCATTGGAAAACTAGAAACTTCAAGAAGGCATCTTCCTCTTCCTACAATCATTCAAACATCAATTCAACTTGTTTTTAGTAAGATGTTTTTATTAATTAGCATTATGTAAGGTAAAACATACATTGCAAAATAGTCCTTAAATGGCGAGTCCTAGGAGCTAAGATCGGCTCTGATACCAATTGTAAGGTTCCCCCCTTCCAAAATAGGGGAAACACTTAAGATAGTCCACTAAGTCTTAACTTGGAGAAAATTTCCTATTCATCGACACCTTGACCATGCAGAGATTCAAGGATATGATTCTAAGACCTAGTCCTATCCCACAGGGGGAGCGTGATCTTCTAAAAATCAAATCACCCATAGGGTAATTGATCATAATTTGGACAACTACTAGTCTTAATTTCTAGAGACAACGCTTTTTTCCTCATCCATGCAAGGCACAGCTGCTAGCCTAGTCTTCTAGAATAGAATTGCTCGAGAACCTATTTATCTAGCGTAGGGCTTTCACTTAATCTATTGGAAAGCTACCCGACTAATCGGGTCCACCCGTCCATAGGATGGGGCAATCGGGGCATTCCATCCTCCCACTTTCCACCCTACTCACGCATCAATTTTATCTCTAATTAATTCTACCACACTGTTTAACATAAATAAACATGTTCCTTAATTAAGACCCTTTTCACAAGGTTTGTTAAAATCACCCTTTGCCATAGTACAATAATGCCAAATACAAGATTTATAAAAAACGTTTATATATGAATCAATACCATACAAGCCAAACCGGCTCTCTTATTCTCTTCCTTTATATTACCGATGATCTAGAATTCGGTCTTGCAGCCTCTACATGCTGGGCAAACCCTATGGGACCATACACCTCATCGTCCGTCTCGCCGCCCCCGCCGCCGCCGCCGGTGGTGAGGACTCAAGCCAGCCTGTCACCCTCTTAGGCTCCGTCACTCGATCCTCCCGCCCCTCAAAGGGATGTCTACGCACTAGGGTGGGCTTATTCACCGCACTAGCATGGGCCCTCAAAACTCGATAGCATCATAATCTCTTGCCTCAATCGGCGAACCTTATTCTCCCAATGGTATGAGGGATACCTTGGGCCATTCTCGGGCTTTGCTAATAACGACGCCGCCTTGTTACACAAACACGGAACGGAGTTAGCGTCGAAGCCAGGAAAAACTTGCACTTTTTCTCTTAAAGATAACAATTTCAATACAATTCATTGAATACAGCATCACTTCAAATCGTAGCTTCATACAAACGTTTTCTATTTAAGGAAAAGATACACATTTATTAACATTAATATTAAAGAAAAAAACTCTTTTTTAAAAGATAACCAAGCTAACTTGGCCACCATTTCCTCGAGGAGCTTACGGGAGGGTTGGAGCCACATTAGGAGCATCTTCTCTAATCTCATTGTTACGTGCTCCTCCCGAGGCAATATTCTAGCGTTTCCAGGATGGGGCCATCTTGGACGTTGCCTTGTAGTGCTCGCTGTCACGATCGTAATACTCCAATCAGATCTCAATTCCGAGATTGTTTGCTCATCGTATGAGCAAAAGACCACAACACATGAACCCTCTTTAAGGTCAAAACCTCTTGCTAAAGTCCATGCAAATGGGGAGGATTTGTGAGATGTCCTTAACAAAAACGTTTTGCTGAAGGGAAGAGGGGTGCTGCTGTAAGTCTCTTCACACGGGGGTGGGGGGGTGAGAAGAGCTAAGGACATTGTTTTCTAACAAGGGGGGAGTTGAGGAAAGTTTCCTTATCTGAAATGCTACACAAAGTACGGTCAAAAGGACAGTGTGCCAGCAAAGGATGTGGATGAGTGGCCTACATGGCTCTGGGGGAAAGGTACGGTGGCAGTTAACACAGAAAGGAGTGGCACGCATGTACCTTATCTGGTTAGAGGCAGCATGGGTGTCCACGTAGCAGTGCGTATGGGCCACACAGTGGGTGACCGACCTTTAGTTCTTGTGCGGCCATTGTGCGGGCACCCTGGTGAGTGTGTACGAACCCTATTTTGGGTAGGGTCTCCTTGGGGCGTTCGTCGAGCTCGATTTGCATGTGTCGGACCGCCTGCCCGGGAGGGCAAAAATTCTTTTTGTCCGGGATGTTCCCCTGGTTGTTGGGGTGCAGATCGTTTGTCAATCGGACGCCCGATCGTGCATTTATTAAGGTTTAAAGGTCGTCATTTTTTAACTAAAAATAACCAAAAGGGTTAGTGGGGATACATGTTCAGTAGAATTTCTTGGCCTGGCCTCCTCTACAAGAACACATGACCTCCATATTGTAAGGTTTCTCCCTTTCAAAATAGGAAAAACACTTAAGATAGTCTACTAAGTCTTAACTTGGAGAAAATTTCCTATTCATCGACACCTTGACCATGCAGAGATTCAAGGATATGATTCATAGGTAAGACCTAGTCCTATCCTGCAAGGGGAGTGTGATCTTCTAAAAATCAAATCACTCATAGGGTAATTGATCATAATTTGGGCAATTATTAGTCTTGATTTCTAGAGACAACACTTTTTTCCTCATCCATGCAAGGCACAGCCGCTGGCCTAGTCTTCTAGAATAGAATTGCCCGAGAAACTATTTATCTAGCATAGGGCTTTCACTTAATCTGTTGGAAAGCTACCCGAGTGACTAATCGGGTCTACCCGTCCGTCGGATGGTGCCATCGGGGCATTCCATCCTCCCACTTTCCACCCTACTCACGCGTCAATTTTGTTCTCTAATTAATTCTACCACACTGTTTGACATAAATAAACATGTTCCTTAATTAAGGCCCTTTTCACAAGGTTTGTTAAAATGGCCCTTTGCCATAGTACAATAATGCCAAAGACAAGATTTATAAAAAAAGTTTATACATGAATCAATCCTATACAAGCCAAACCGACTCTTTTACTCTTTTTCTTTATACTGCCGATGATCTAGAATTCGGCCTTCCAGCCTCTACTTGCTGGGCAAAACCGTATGGGACCATACACCTCATCATCGGGCGCCGCTGGCGAGGACTCATGCTGTCGTCCTCTCAGGCTCCATCGCTCTCGATCCTCCCGTCCCTCTCAGAGGGATGTCTACGCACTAGGGTGGGCTTATTCACCACACTAGCCTGGGCCCTCAGAACAGACAGCATCATAATCTCTTGCCTCAATCGGCGAACATTATTCTTCCAATGGTATGAGGGATACCTTGGGCCATTCTCGGGCTTTGCCAACGATGCCGCCCGGCTACACAAGCATAGAACGGAGTTAGCGTCGAAGCCAAGAAAAACTTGCACTCTTTTTCCAATTCATTGAATTGTATTGAAATTGCAGCCAGGAAAAACTTGCACTCTTTCTCTTTCTCTTAAAGATAACAATTCATTGAATACAACATCATTTCAAATCATAGCTTCATACAATTTTTTTTTAAAAAAGGAAAAGATACACATTTATTAACATTAATATTAAAGAAAAAAACTATTCTTTAAAAGATAACCGAGCTAACTTGGCCACCATTTCCTTGACGAGCTTGTACGGGAGGGTTGCACAGCCACATTAGGAGCATCTTCTCTAATCTCATTGTTGCGTGCTCCTCCCGAGGTAATATTTTGGCGTTTTTAGGATGGGGCCATCTTGGACTTCGCCTTGTAGTGCTCGCTGTCGTGGTCGTAATGCTCCAGTCAGATCTCAATTCCGAGATTGTTTGCTCATCGTATGAGCAAAAGACCACAGCGCATGTACCCTCTCTAAGGTCAAAACCTCTTGCTAAAGTCCACGCAAATGGGGGGATTTGTGAGATGTCTTTAACAAAAACGTTTCGCTAAAGGGGGGAGGGGTGTTGTTGTAAGTCTCTTCACACGGGGGGGGGGGGGGGGGGGGGGGGGGGGCGGGGGCGGGGGGGTTGGGGGCAGCAGGAGGGAGAAGAGCTAAGGACACTGTATTCTAACAAGGGGGGAGTTGAGGAAAGTTGCCTTATCTGAAAACTGGCAGATGAGGGGGTGTTGAAAGAGGCAACAGCAAGGTGCAGTTGCACTGCAGCAAGTACACTACACAAGGACAGAGGGTGGTACAAACGGTGATATGGCAGAGTGCAGGCTATGCAGAAATGTGTGCTACCCATGGAGCACCCCAGGGGTTTATATAGTTGTGGGGTACGGGTGTGGGCGCTGCACAAAGTACGGTTGAACGGATGGTGTGCCGGCAAAGGATGTGGATTAGTGGGCTACAAGGCTCTGGGGCAAAGGTACGCTGGTAGTTAACAGGGAAAGAAGTGGTACGCATGTACCTTATCTAGTCAGAGGCAGCATGGGTGTCCACGTAGTGGTGCGTGTGGGCCACACAGTGGGTGGTCGACCTTTGGTTCTTGTGCAGCCATTGAACGGGCACCCTAGTGAGTGTGTATGGTCCCTTTTTTGGGTGGGGTCTCCAAATTTGGGGCGTTGGCCTCGATTTGCATGTCGGACCGCCCGGGGAGGGGGGGGGCAAAAATTTGTTTTGTCCAAGATGTTCCCCTGGTTGTTGGGGTGCAGGACCATTCATCAATCGGACGCCTGGTCATGCATTTATTAAGGTTTAAAGGTCGTCGTTTTTTAACTAAAAATAACCAAAAGGGTTAGTGGGGATACATGTTCAATAGAATTTATTGCCATGGCCTCCTCTATAAGAACACATGACCTCCATATTGTAAGGTTCCCCCCTTCCAAAATAGGGAAAACACTTAAGATAGTCCACTAAGTCTTAACTTGGAGAAAATATCCTATTCATCGAGACACCTTAACCATGCAGAGATTCAAGGATACAATTCATAGGTAAGACCTAGTCCTATCCCGCAAGGGGAGCGTGATCTTCTAAAAATCAAATCACCCATAGGGTAATTGATCATAATTTGGGCAACTACTAGTCTTGATTTTTAGAGACAACACTTTTTTCCTCATCCATGCAAGGCACAGCCGCTCGCCTAGTCTTCTAGAATAGAATTGCCCGAGAACCTATTTATCTAGCATAAGGCTTTCACTTAATCTGTTGTACTCGACTAATCAGGTCCACCCGTCCATGTAGGATGGTGCCATCCAGGCATTCCATCCTCCCACTTTCCACCCTACTCACGCGTCAATTTTGTTCTCTAATTAATTCTACCATACTATTTGACATAAATAAACATGTTCCTTAATTAAGGCCCTTTTCACAAGGTTTGTTAAAACAACCCTTTGCCATAGTACAATTATGCCAAAGAAAAGATTTATAAAAAAACTTTATATATGAATCAATCCCATACAAGCCAAACCGGCTCTCTTATTCTTTTCCTTTATACTGCCGATGATCTAGAATTCGGCCTTCCAGCCTCTACATGCTAGGCAAAACCCTACGGGACCATACACCTCATCGTCAGCCCCGCTGGCAAGGACTCAAGCCAGCCTATCGCCCTCTCAGGCTCCATCGCTCGATCCTCCCGCCCCTCAGAGGGATGTCTACGCACTAGGGTGGGCCTATTCACTGCACTAGCCTGGGCTCTCAAAACTAGATAGCATCATAATCTCTCACCTCAATCGGCGAACCTTATTCTCCCAATGGTATGAAGGATACCTTGGGCCATTCTCGGTCTTTGCTAACGATGCCGCCTGGTTACACAAACACGGAACGGAGTTAGTGTCGAAGCCAGGAAAAACTTGCACTCTTTCTCTTAAAGATAACAATTTCAATACAATTCATTCAATACAACATCACTTCAAATCGTAGCTTCATACAAATTTTTTCTGTTTTTAAAGAAAAGATACATATTTATTATTATTAATATTAAAGAAAAAAACTCTTCTTTAAAAGATAACCAAGCCAATCTGGCCACCATTTCCTTGAGGAGCTTACGGGAGGGTTGAAGCCGTATTAGGAGCATCTTCTCTAATCTCATTGTTGCGTGCTCCTCCCGAGGCAATATTTTGGCATTTCCGGGATGGGGCCATCTTGGACGTCGCCTTATAGTGCTCGTTGTCGCGGTTGTAATGCTCCGTTAGATCTCAATTTTGAGATCGTTTGCTCATCGTATGAGCAAAAGACCACAGCGCATGAACCCTCTCTTAAGGTCAAAACCTCTTGCTAAAGTCCACGCTTTGCGAGATGTCCGTAACAAAAACGTTTTGCTAAAGGGGAGAGGGGTACTGCTGTAAGTCTCTTCACACGGGGGGGGAGAAGAGCTAAGGACACTCTCTTTTAGCAAGGGGGGAGTTGAGGAAAGTTGCCTTATCTGAAAAGTGACAGATGAGGAGGTGTTGAGAGGGGCGACAGTAAGGGGCGGCTGCATGCAGCAAGTACACTACGCAAGGCACTACAGACAGCAATATGGCAGAGTGTAGGCTACGCAGAAATGCATGCTGCCCATAGAGCACCCTAGGGGTTTATATAGCTGTGGGGTGGGCGCTACACAAAGTACGATCGAAAGGATGGTGTGCCGGCAAAGGATGTGGATCAGTGGGGCTTGCATGGCTCTGGGGGAAAGGTACGGTGGCGGTTAACAAGGAAAGGAGTGGTACGCATGTACCTGAGGCAGCATGGGTGTCCACGTAGTGGTGCGTGTGGGCCACACAGTGGGTGGCCAACCTTTGGTTCTTATGTGGCCATTGTACGGGCACCCTGGTGAGTGTGTACGGTCCCTTTTTTGGGAGGGGTCTCCAAATTTAGGATGTCGGTCTCGATTTGCGTACCGAATTGTCCAAGGAGACGAAAAAGTTATTTGTCTAGGATGTTCCCCTGGTTGTTGGGATGCAAACCGTTCAGCAATCGGATGCTCGGTCGTGCATTTATTAAGGTTTAAAGGTCGTCCATTTTTAACTATAAATAACCAAAAGGGTTAGTGGGGATACATGTTCAGTAGAATTTCTTGGCATGGTCTCCTCTACAAGAACACATGACCTCCATATTGTAAGGTTCCCCCCTTCCAAAATAGGGAAAACACTTAAGATAGTTCACTAAGTCTTAACTTGGAGAAAATTTCCTATTCATCGACACCTTGACTATGCAGAGGATATACAATTCATAGGTAAGACCTAGTCCTATCCCGCAAGGGGAGCGTGATCTTCTAAAAATCAAATCACCCATAGGATAATTGATCATAATTTGGTTAACTACTAGTCTTGATTTCTAGAGACAACGCTTTTTTCCTCATCCCTGCAAGGCACAGCCCCGTTGACCTAGTCTTCTAGAATAGAATTGCCCGAGAACCTATTTATCTAGCGTAGGGCTTTCACTTAATCTGTTAGAAAGCTACTCGACTAATCGGGTCCACCTGTCCGTAGGATGGTGCCATCGGGGCATTCCATCCTCCCATTTTCCACCCTACTCACGCGTCAATTTTGTTGTCTAATTAATTCTACCACACTGTTTGACATAAATAAACATGTTCCTTAATTAAGGCCCTTTTCACAAGGTTTGTTAAAACAGCCCTTTGCCATAGTACAATAATGTCAAAGACAAGATTTATAAAAAAAGTTTATACATGAATCAATCCCATACAAGCCAAACCGGTTCTCTTATTCTTTTCATTTATACTGCCGATGATCTAGAATTTGGCCTTCAAGTCTCTACATGCTAGGCAAAACCCTACGGGACCATACACCTCATCGTCGGTCGGCTGGTGACCGAGGACTAAAGCCGGCCTGTCGCCCTCTCAAGCTCCGTTGCTCGATCCTCACGCCCCTAAGAGGGATGTCTATGCACTAGGGTGGGCTTATTCACCGCACTAGGGCTGGGCCCTCAGAACTAGACAGCATCATAATCTCTCGTCTCAATCGACAAACCATACTCTACCAATGGTATGAGGGATACCTTGGGCCATTCCTAGGCTTTGCTAAGACGCCGCCTGACTACACAAGCATGGAAAGGAATTGGCGTCGAAGCTAGGAAAAACTTGCACTCTTTCTCTTAAAGATAATAATTTCAATACAATTCATCGTAGCTTCATACAAATTTTTTAAAAAAGGAAAAGATACACATTTATTAACATTAATATTAAAGAAAAAACTCTTCCTTAAAAGATAACCAAGCTAACCTGGCCATCATTTCCTTGAGGAGCTTTTACGGGAGGGTTGGAGCCGCATTAGGAGCATCTTCTCTAATCTCATTGTTGCGTGCTCCTCCCGAGGTAATATTTTGGCATTTTCGGGATTGTGCCATCTTGGACATTGCCTTGTAGTGCTCGCTGTCACAGTCGTAATGCTCCAGTCAGATCTCAATTCCGAGATCGTTTGCTCATCATATGAGCAAAAGACCACAGCGCATGAACCCTCTCTAAGGTCAAAACCTCTTGCTAAAGTCCACACAAATGGGGGGGGGATTTGCTAGATGTCCTTAACAAAAATGTTTTGCTGCTGTAAGTCTCTTCACACGGGGGGGAGGGAGGAGAAGAGCTAAGGACACTGTCTTCTAACAAGGGGGGAGTTGAGGAAAGTTCCCTTATCTGAAAAGTGGCAGATGAGGGGGTGTTGAGAGGGGCGACAACAAGGGACGGCTGCACTACAACAAGTACACTGCGCAGGGATAGAGGGCAGTACAGACGACGATATGGCAAAGTGCAAGCTACGCGAAAATGTGTGCTGCCCATGGAGCACCCCCCCAGGGGTTTATATAGCTGTGGGGTACGGGTGTGGACGCTACGCAAAGTACGGTCAAAAGGACAGTGTGCCAGCAAAGGATGTGGATCAGTGGGCTACATGGCTCTGGGGGAAAGGTACGATGGCGGCGGGGGGTTAACAGGGAAAGGAGTAGTACGCATGTACCTTATCTGGTCAGAGGCAGCATGGGTGTCCACGTAGCGGTGCATGTGGGCCACACAGTAAGTGGCCGACCTTTGGCTCTTTTGCTGCCATTGTACGGGCACCCTGGTGAGTATGTACGGTCCCTTTTTTGGCGGGGTCTCCAAATTTGGGCGTCGACCTCGATTTTGTGTGCCGAACCGCCGAGGGGGGGGGCCATAAATTTTTTTAACCGAGATGTTCCCCTGGTTGTTGGGGAGCAGACCGTTTGTCAATCGAATGCCCGATCGTGCATTTATTAAGGTTTAAAGGTCGTCGTTTTTTAACTAAAAATAACCAAAAGGGTTAGTGGGGATACATGTTCAGTAGAATTTCTTGGCATGGCCTCTTCTACAAGAACACATGACCTCCATATTGTAAGGTTCCCCCCTTCCAAAATAGGGGAAACACTTACTAAGTCTTAACTTCGAGAAAATTTCCTATTCATCGACACCTTGACCATGCAGAGATTCAAGGATACGATTCTAGGTAAGACCTAGTCCTATCCCGCAGGGGGAGCGTGATCTTCTAAAAATCAAATCACCCATAGGGTAATTGATTATAATTTGGGCAACTACTAGTCTTGATTTCTAGAGACCGCTTTTTTCCTCATCCATGCAAGGCACAGCCCGCTGGCCTAGTCTTCTAGAATAGAATTGCCCGAGAACCTATTTATCTAGCTCAGGGCTTTCACACTTAATCTATTGGAAAGCTACCCGACAAATCGGGTCCACCCGTCCGTAGGATGGTGCCATCGGGGCATTCCATCCTCCCACTTTCCACCCTACTCACGCGTCAATTTTGTTGTCTAATTAATTCTACCACACTGTTTGACATAAATAAACATGTTCCTTAATTAAGGCCCTTTTCACAAGGTTTGTTAAAACAACCCTTTGCCATAGTACAATTATGCCAAAGACAAGATTTATAAAAAAAGTTTATATATAAATCAATCCCATACAAGCAAACGGGCTCTCTTATTCTTTTCCTTTATATTGCCGATGGTCTAGAATTCGGCCTTCCAATCTCTACATACTAGGCAAAACCCTACGAGACCATACACCTCTTCGTACCACTGGCCGAGGACTCAAGCCTGCCTGTCGCCCTCTCAGGCTGCTCCATCGCTCGATCCTCTCGCCCCTCAGAGGGATGTCTATGCACTAGGGTGGGCTTATTCACCGCACTAGCCTGGGCCCTCAGAACTAGATAGCATCATAATCTCTCGCCTCAATCGGCGAACCTTATTCTCCCAATGGCATGAGGGATACCTTGGGCCATTCTCAGGCTTTGCTACAACGCTGCCCGGCTACACAAGTACGGAACGGAGTTAGCGTCGAAGCTAGGAAAAACTTGCACTCTTTCTCTTAAAGATAACAATTTCAATACAATTCATTGAATACAACATCACTTCAAATCGTAGTTTCATATAAAATTTTTTTAAGGAAAAGATACACATTTATTAACATTAATATTAAAGAAAAAAACTCTTCTTTAAAAGATAACCAAGCTAACCTGGCCACCATTTCCCTGAGGAGCTTGTAAATGGAGGGTTAGATCCGCATTAGGAGCATCTTCTCTAATCTCATTGTTGCGTGCTTCTCCCGAGGTAATATTCTGGCGTTTCCGGGATGGGGCCATCTTGGACGTCACCTTGTAGTGCTCGCTGTCGTCGTGGTCATAATGCTCCAGTCAAATCTCAATTCTGAGATCGTTTGCTCATCGTATGAGCAAAAGACCACGACGCATGAACCCTCTCTAAGGTCAAAACCTCTTGCTAAAGTCCACGCAAATGGGGGGGGATTTGCGAGATGTCCTTAACAAAAACGTTTTGCTGAAGGAGAGAGGGGTGTGCTGCTATAAGTCTCGTCACACGGGAGGGGGGGTGGGGACTAAGGACACTACTGTCTTCTAACAAGGAGGGAGTTGAGGAAAGTTACCTTATCTGAAAAGTGGTAGATGAGGAGGTGTTAATGAGAGGGGCAATAGCAAGGGGTGGCTGCACTGCAGTAAGTACACTGCGTAGGGAGACAGAGGGCGGTGCAGACGGCGATATGGCAGAGTGGAGGCTACGCAGAAATGTGTGCTGTCCATGGAGCACCCCAGTAGTTTATATAGCTGTGGGGTACGGGTGTGGGCGCTGCGCAAAGTACGATCGAAAGGACGGTGTGCTGACAAAGGATGTGGATCAGTGGCCTGCATGGCTCTAGGGGAAAGGTATGGTGAAAGTTAACAAGGAAAGGAATGGTACACATCTACCTTATCTGGTCAGCATGGGTGTCCACATAGTGGTGCGTGTGGGCCACATAGTGGGTGGCCGACCTTTAGTTCTTGTGCGGCTATTGTACGGGCACCCTGGTGAGTGTGTACGGTCTCTTTTTTGGGGCGGGGTCTCCAAATTTGGGGCATCGGGCGAAAATATTTTGTCCAGGATGTTTCCCTGGTTGTTGGGGTGCAGCCCGTTCGTCAATCGGATGCCCGTTCGTGCATTTATTAAGGTTTAAAGGTCGTCGTTTTTTAACTAAAAATAACCAAAATTTGCTTATAAGCTTGATCTAGTGTCCGTTTTGGATGCTATAAAATCCTATATTAGGGTAAAATCACGCGCAAATTCCAAATTGGGGCTTGAAATTTGAAGATTCTAAGTAAAAATGGCTCATTTAATAAAATCATTGATTTTTATACCATAAAAACTCATAAATTCATCTATTAAATGGACATTTCTTTATTAGTGAAGATGGGTATGTTACACATATCCTCCCTATTTACTTGTAGAAAGTACCTAGGAAAGATTCCCTAGCATGGCTAGGTTCTCCATTACATCACCACACCATGACCTCCTTTTCATCTCTACTTCTCCTTGAGGGAAAGTACTTAAGGAGGAGTCCCTAAGATAGCAAGATCTCTACATACACATGAACTAGGATAACTTAGTGTGAAAGAAAGCAAGCCCAAGTACTTTCTCTAGAGAAAGTACTTTTGATAGCTTGTGAAGGCAAGTACTTGGAAAGAAGGTAAGCCCAAGTACTTTCTCTAGAGAAAGTACTTGGGATAGCTTGTGAAGGCAAGTACTTGGAAAGAAGGTAAGCCCAAGTACTTTCGCTGGCAAAAGTACTTGGGACAACTTTTTAAAATTGCCATAACTCTCACATCTAATGTCCAAATATAGTCATCTAGCCACTCAAATTAAAGGGAAAATGCCATTTGAGCACATTCAAAGAGTTAAATATTTAAAAAAACATGATTTACTATGAATTAAAAAAATATCTAGATCTACAATTGGATAAATTTAAAAGCTATTTCTTATGCTTTTTTCAGTGACATTACTTTAGTCTATTCTACTATGTATCTAGGGATGATATCCTCTACAGACCCATGAGCTCTTTGTCCTTCCTGCTTTTGTTGATTAAGTGCATGGAGAGGACTCTCTTACATAGGCATGATCTCCTTTACATATGCCTACATTCACGTGTCTTAAATCCACCAGTCCCCTCTCCATGCTACCCTCACATGTAATATTCAGATGTGCTTGTTTTCTAGCCATCATGTAATATTAATGTTTCTTTCTTGGAATGTAAAAAATACATAATTTATTAATGTATCCATATTTATTGGATAAACATGCTGGTGGGATCATGTGATTTTTCTCAAAAAGTCAGTAATCGCTCCTCTTTTATGATACCTTAGCTCGGGAGCTCGTGGGTTTTAGCTCGGAAAATGGTAAGTCCAGGAATGGATGGCAATGGACACATGGATAAAAATATGAATAAATCCAAAATGTGAAAGGGGAAGGTGTGTAACCCTAGAACTTCACGCCACTAGACATTGCAGAGTGCTGGAGTGACAATGCTGGCCGTTTGCGAGACTGATGGTGGAGGCTGCAAGGAGAAGAGGAAAAGGCGTAGCCACCTAATCCACACAAGTCTGCAAGGAGAAAAGGAAAAGGCTTGTTCAAAACGTGTTGGCAGCGTGTGGGGACTTGACCACTCAAGTTAAGCTGCGCTGTTCATCTTCTATTCACAGCCAATCTGCCATGTCCTAGAGCTTGACAAGTTTTCTTTCTAGAGCGGGAGAGACCGTGAAGCCAGGTCTGCAATGCTCTCTCAAGAACAGTACCAGGCCAGCGGCCTTCTGAGTTGGTGGTCCCTGGGCGGTGGAGCCACCGTCTCTTTGATGAAGCTCGTCATGGCTCGTCGAGTAGCCCGCCTTTTTCCCTGGCCAGTGGGCCGGAGCGATTGCTGTGGAGACGGAGCCGTTCCTGTCCTCCTATCCGCACTCCAAAGGCGGGTGGGCGTCCTTTGACACCCCAAACCTCTCCTCGGACGGCGGCGCGATGGCTATTTCCTTCACCACCGGGTGGTTACACACTCGCCACCTGTTGTGATGGCCGCGCTAGCCCAGAACATCAAGTATTCTAAGTTTCGGGGGAAACAAGGAGAAGATCCAGATGCACATGTGCGGCAATTTGACAACTCTTATAGCCTGAATGTGCCTCCACCCCTTGATCCTCTGCATAAGAAATTAGTTTTCGAGTCTACCCTCAGTGGCGGCAAAGCATCCAGATGGCTGGCAAAATACCCCGTCAGGCATTTTCAGGATTATGATGCGGTACGTCTGTTGTTTCTACGCAGGTTTCGTGTGGAGAAGACAGTAGCCCCAAACTCTGGAGCGACTACGAGTCCTCAAAAGCAAGGCAAGCGCACAACGGAGGATTATGCTACTGCAAAATTTTGAGTACTGTTGCAGAGGGTTCCGTTGGCGTAGCAGCGGCCAGCGCAGGAGGTCTTGAATGACTATTTCTTGCAAGGATTAGCAAAGGAATTATGCACGGCCCTGGCCACTGTGGACAAAGTGAATACGTCGCTGCTGGCAGAGGTCATTGCTTAGTCTATTCTCGCAGGGGAGTCGTTGGAGGATTCCACCACCATGAAGAAGAAATCTAACAGCAGCACGTCACGGGGATGCCGTCGACGCAGCTCGGAGGAGGATTCGGACACACAGAGCTCGGACAGTGAATCGGAGGACAGTAGCAGTATAGATTCTGATGAGGCACCAGTGCGAGAGACCAGGAAATCTCACAAAAATGGGAAGGTCAGCACGGGGCCCACAGGGGAGTCTTCGGCTACTAAGTCCACGAAGGAAGTCTTGTGTTCTCGTTACTGTAATCCTGGCCATCCAGCCAACGGAATGTGCAATGAACGACAAGTGGTGTGCTATTTGTATCAACAATTCCCATAACACGTTAGAGTGTTACGACAATGGGAGGGGGCACAAGGCTCGCCCCGCCGGCAACCAAGTCATTAACATTGGGAAAGACACGGAACCGCCAGAACTCTCAGCCGCATGGGTACAGGTTGGGAGCACTTCTAAGAAACCCTATAGCAACAAACGTGGCAGTAGGGGTGGCAGTCGTGGTCGTGGTCGCGGAGGCCGTCGTCCAAAAATTTGTCTTTTTCATACAGAGGAAGGACATTGGCACCAAGATTGCCTAGAAGCACAGGAGTATGATCGGAAGAAAGCTGAAAAACAGGCAAAAGTTGCATGTAAACAATCGACGGTGGCTATGGTTCAGATTGAGTCCATGGAGGAGACTGTGGATCTGGAGGTGTGCGTGGTCACATGCTCTGGTCACAAACTGAAGCCCCCCAGCAAGCGCACAGCACAACCACTTCTGGATTGGACCGCATACGAAGCTGTTCGCCAGCAAGTTACTTCTTGGGTGGACAAGCAAGCTCTGGAATGCGTTCCAGTGCGCGGACCAAGTAAAGTGCAGTTTCAAGATGCTGTGACTCTCATCGACGACATACCTCAGTCAGGAGTGCATCCAGAAAGTTTATACTCCCCACTGATTTTTGGCCCAAACTCTGCCTCCATCTCGGCTGCAAGAACCGCCACCGTTTTACTAGCAGCAATAGCTCCGTCTGCGGCGGCGGGCAAGTGCTGCTTCTGCTGAATGTATTCCTCAGTGAGAACCACCGCTGCATCCTGTAGGTTCACCACATCACCAATAGCTAATTACCGTAAACAGGGGTAAGGACTGTGGGTGTACCTGCACACGCTCCCAATGAAAATTGGAGTAAATGCGGATACCCTTATCTATGAGCCATGCATCAATAGCAGGTCGCTCGAGGTGCACGATCGACAGGCAGAAAAATAAGAGCGAAAATAGAATGCCTTTCCACAAAAAGGAGCCCGGAGTTGTTGCATGCAAAACAACGACCACTTTTCGATGCATGACTGTACGACACCTGGAAAAAGCCAAGAAAAATGAATTGACGAAAGCCGCCTTGATTTTAGAAGCCATTTGGCTCCAAGCAAAGACTTACACTATGTCAGTGAAGGTGAAACAGCTGATCAAGACCTCTGAGTTCAGCCCTGTTTCTTGGGCTCGCATTCTGAAGGACAAAATTAGATTTGAGGCTTAGAGGGTATGTCCTCAGCTGCAGAAAGGGCAGGTAGTACACTCTAAGGTGGGGCAGATACACCAGATCCTGTTTCCTCTGCCCGCCAATTTTTTGGTTTCTCTTTGGCATGCCTGTCATTTTTCGGCTCCATTCTCTACCAGTGCTTCAGTAAGAGTCATCGTTTTTGATGGAGTATCGGTTCCAGTAGAAGTTCTAGAGGCCAAAAGTTCTCGCATGCAGAAGTGGCCAGTGATGTTGAACGGGTTGATGGCACTGTTTCTGTCACTGCGAGACGACTGTGCCAGTGGGGGTACTCCTATGCGCCCTGCGGTCGTAGGGGGTTTCTGCTCTGCACCGCGGTGGCGCCAACAAATTCAGGAGCGGTCACTGGTAAGCACGGCACCTGTAGTTGTGCCAAATACTACCCTTCCAGTATTGATTGAGCAGCTCACAGCACCTGCGGTTTCAGCTTCCGCGGTGGGGACTGCAGTCTTAACTGATGCGGTGGTTACCACAGTTCTCCCTTTTCCCTAGGAAACCCCGCATTATGAGGTTCAACCAACGCACCTGGAAAGTGTTGTGGGTTACTTCAGCATACCGCAGACTTCTGCCGCAATGTTCCTCAAGCTACTCGCATAATTGCTCTTGAAGCACATTTGGCGCAGCTTCAGTCTCAAAATGATAATTTGTTGCATGAAGCTAATAGGATTCCAGGTCTTCAGACCAGAATTTCTGCTCTGGAGCATCGGTTGCAGGTGGCTGAAAGCAGTCAGGAGGCTACAAGAGACAATCATGAAGTCTTTTGCGCAGAGCTGTTAATGAAGAACTGGCCAGACACCGCACTAATGAGGCCTTAGCTAATTATTTGCAGCACCATCTAGGGGATGTTCTGATTAATATGGAGGATTTAGAGTCCTTAGCTTTAACACTCAGTTTTGAAGTTGCTCACATCAGTGTGGGAAGAGCAAATTGCTCTGTGGAAGACCAGTGTTTCACAACAACAACCATCACAAGTTTCCAATGTCAATCCTGTTTCTGTGCCCATTGCACAGAATGATCGGGGTAAGGCCCCTATGGAAGAAGGTTCTGCTTTCCCAATCTGTTCTTCCGGTTGCTACTTGGTCAGATGATGCAGATATTGCCAAGCTTGTCCGGGAACAGGATGACGCAGTCCGTGTTGGCAGAGCAAACTGCTAAGAGGCACAGAGCTTCTTCATTGGTGAATAGGTAGAAGAAACAAATTCAGCACCTATGTTTCTAGCTGGAGCAGATGGGACATTCATTTGCCCTAGCATTACCCCCTCAACCATCGTATTGGATTGAAGCTGATTCATATCTTAGCCGGCATTATGAGCGCCATGTGCCTTTTGCTCAGCTTCAAGCCCCTCCTGCTGAAAGGGTCATTCTTAGCAGGGAACCTACACCTGAAGAATGAAGGACCGGCAAGAATGAATATGTGAAACAATGGATTCCTCGCATGCAATGGCCTACAACACGGCCAGTTAGTGACAAAAAGATACACGGATCTGGTGCGGGAAATTGACGAATTACATAGAGCTAGAGTCCCACAGTCTACGGGACAGCATGCTGTACTTGCTGCAGCTGTTTTTGGTTTTGCCTTTTCGGTTTTGCCAGAGAACAAGTGGAAACTTTGGATTTAGATGATGAAGCTTAAGAGGGATGCAGATGCGGTTGAATGGATAAGGCACTTGACTTCTATCAAGGGCACCTTTTTGCCATTTTTTTGGGTTCGCCCAAGTCCACCGTGCGTGCCAAGTGTTGCGGCATTGACCGCACACCGCAACTGCATTCTTGTAACCGCATTGGGTAAATTGTAATGCGCAAAAGTCAGTTAGGGTTTCTAGGGGATGTCATTGGTAGATGTATTTATTCGGATCACAGGATACTATTCCTTTATATGGATGTAACTGTATGTACGAATCAAGGGAGAATTATCAATCAATCAAATCTGTTGCAATGTTCTGTGTAATTTTTCCATACTTGTCTTCAATCTGTCATGCTGTTAACTTAATCTATTATCCATCTGTCATGCTGTTAACTTAATCTATTATCCATTTGTAAGATAAGTATGCTGTGAATGAAGATAACCAGTCTCGTAATCGCTTACTGTCTGTGCAAGAAGTAAATGCGAGAACATTCCTCAGCTCCATGGGCCAGCATAGACAACCCATTCTTTGAGGAATGTCATTTAATGTTTTTTGAATTGATGAAGGTGGATATAGAGTTGCCGCAATACTTTTAAAATGGAGAAAGAATAAAGTCTATACTTGCCCAGAAACCTCTTCCCCTGGAGCACCCATGCACCCAATTTTCATTCTCACAGACACCCGAGGGAAAGAGAATGCTTCCACCCAAAATGCAACCACCTCCAAGGATCAACACATGGGAATGGAGCACCGAAGTAGTAGCAACAAAAAGAGAAAAAAGCCCTTCTTGAGATAATTCGGAAGAGTATAAGGAGGCCGCCCAGGTTGAGTGGAGACCAATACCAATGGCATAAAGATTCTAGGGCAAACTCCACTCAGACCAGTGGTGAGACTTTTTGATAAAAAGACATCACAAGCAACCAACAAGGGTCTGGGGCTGTTCAGAAGAACATGCAGAGAAGATGAAAAAGATTCAAAAATGTGCCACCTAGTTTGACAAAATTTACATTCCGGATCACACTCCCCCAGAGATGTTCTTCAAGTTCAAGAAATTTTTTATCAAGGGAACTGGTCTGGAACTTGAAGTTCTATCACTAGGCATGCTAGGTGCTGCACTTGGCGGTGCAATAGTAGTGGAAGGGTCAGTGGTAGTTGGCGGAGCAATAAACCCACAACCCACAACGTGAACACCACCTCCGTGTCACACGTGTAGAGGCGGCGGACTGTAACCACCTTGGAGTTGTTGCCAAGATCAAGAAGGCACAACTTAAAAGAGTGATCAACTACTGCAGAAAAGAGAGAGATGGATGAGGAGAGTGTGTTGGCATATGCATGTGTAGACTCATGGTCTGTGTACTACAATGTAGCCTTGTAAGCTTGCAATGTTAATTGACTGGCATGTCATGGAGCTTGTAATCCAGAGTCTTACAAATGTCTTCTATTTCACTTTGTAATACTTTTGGAATGGAACAAAAGGCACACTTGTTATTACTCTTCCTTTTCGTGTCAATTGTTACTCTGTAGTGAATGATTATGTTGTAGTTTTACTCATGTGTACATGCTAACTGAGAGGTGAGTGAGGAAGGGAGTGATACATATTCACTACACTCAAGCATGCCCTACGAGAGAGAAGTCCTGCACTCAAGCCTGCCTATGAGAGAAAAGTCCGGATCATTCCCTACAACCACTTTAGAATTGGTGTTTGAACCCTGAACCTTCGGCGGGAGTCTTCATGTCTCCCACGGCATTGCCTCACTAGTCTACCCTACTAGACTGTTGTCTTGCCATTCCACTAATAGGGAAATTAGTGAGAGACACAGGGTTCAATTGCTTCTCTTATTGTGGCCCTTGAAAAAGCCAATGAAAGAGGGAGGATTACTAGGTGGAAATTGAAAACTGGGAAACAACTAATAATTCAATGCTTTGCGATGACTCCCTTTGCTATTTTGAAGAGTAGATAATGACAATGTGAGGAAAGCCTTATCCATAATCCAAGAGTTCCCTGATGCCTCACGCTCCAAATGCAATATTATGAAGTCCGTATTAATTAGCTTAATTGAAGATAATGACTTTGATCTGGAAGATAGGGATGTGAGGTGCTTAAGAGGCCAAATAATTAGGCATTTGGGGGTCCCCTTTGAGGTAGATATCACCAATAAACAACTCTCTGAATGGGCCATTGAAAGATTTCTTTAGATATTAAATAAGTGGAAAGGAGTAAGAGTTTCATTTCAGGACAGAGTAACCATACGCAATACTGTGTTGAATGTATAATGTTTTTATCCCCATCATCAACTTTAGTAAAGCTCAATGGAACAGAATTTTAGAGCATATGATAGTTCATAAGGAGCACAAACTTGAGTTCCTAGTGTTAGATTAGTTAGGATACTCTTTTAGGTCTTCTATTCATGCAGATATCTACAATTCTATCTCTACTCCTAGCTCTTATAGTATACCTGGCAGCATTCACTTGGGTTTAGTGCATATATTTGGGCAATCAGGCATTGCACATGAGCATAGTGATGATTTTATTGAGGTGAGACCTCATAGGAGAGAGAGGACTATGCATATGGATCTAGAGAGCTTTTCATTTGATCTAGATATCTACTTAGATCCATTGTTATTAGAGATAGATTTGTCTTGGGATCTAGGTCATATAGGGGCATCATGGATTGGTATAGATCATTCCTATAGGGGTGACCTTAGTGATCTTGGAGAATTCGAGGTTGGCAACTCTACTTACCTCTCATGTGTAGACACTCTATCCGTCTCCAGCGATACGATGAGCTCTACGGTGATCCTATTGATCATGTTTCTACCTTGGTAGATCACACACCTATAGAGTATCTTGCACTTAAGGCTGTAGTAAATGGTTCGAAACGTACTTCTTCTCACATTTATGTGGTGGATCATGCCTTTGATTGTTTGACTGGTGCTTTCGTGGACAACAACATTGGTTCACACTTGATCCTGCATGACACCGACTTTGAGCTATGTTCTTTTGGATCTTATGGTGGGTATCGACATGAGCCTATGTTCTTTGGGGCTAGAACATTTCCTATGGGTGCATTCTTTGACAATTTGGACACATGGTTACCGACTATGTGGCACATCATTTTTACGCACCTATAGCACATTCCAGTCGTGGCGGCATACACGATGGTTCTTTTGTGCTGAGACCATTCCATATTTCTGCTAGGAGTGTTGAATACACTTGGTGGATACCTTGGGTTTTGAATTCACACCATGCTCATGTGGATGGGCTTACAAGCTTTCCCTTTGACCTTGGTGCTATCATGACATTAATAGCGAGGATCCCTGATGTGTACCTTACTTATCCGTTTGATCCTAGAGGTTACATGACTAGCTTTGCCCATCGATGGTGATTCCTTAGCCTCTCCATTTGCACCAGAGTGTCAGAGAACCACTATCTTGGATTTAGAGTGCCTTGGATTTCCCTTCGATCTAGGAGGGAGCTTATCTAACCTCATCATTTTGATGATAGGAGTCCACTAACCTTTCCATTCGATCTGGGCATCGTTGGAAATCATCTTTTAATTGTGTGGTAACATTACTTCACGTTTGACCCAAGAGGCTACACATTTATGCGAGGGGAGATACAATCTACCCTTTTTATCTGGGTGGCATGAGATTTATTTTCTTGATCGTGTAACTTTTTAGCTTTCCATTCAATCCGAGAGGCCTCTACACTGTCTATGTCACCCGCGATCTTCATTTCCACATTTAGATGTAATATAGAGTATATTTTTAAATTTTTTTGGCTTTTTTATATAGCCTATTGTATGTGTCTTTTCAAGCACGACCACCCTCAGATTTCGAGGACAAAATCATGTTAGGAGGGGATGGTTTATAACAAAGTGTTTTTAGGATGCACATGCACATGGGATGGGCCTAGCACATGGATGTTGGGACTATAAATGGCATGTGCTCTATGACTATTGACCTTTTGAACCTTGATATACCTTTTGACACCTTTTGATATCTTTTTACTATCATTACACTTTACTTTTCATTGTTCTTAGTGTTAATCTCTCAAGCTTCTCTTAACCCTAGGTTAATTAGGCTAATCTCAAGCTCACTTAAATGTTACTTTCTTTCAGATCTCCATTTTCATAAGCCATTATTATGGCCATTGGGAACTGTTGGTGCTGCTGAGCCAATCAACCTTCACAAGATTTAACTAAAGGATCTATAAACAATACTTAATATAAATTCACCTTGTATTGATGATAGACTAAAATCCCTTTTCCACCCTTCCTCTAATAAACCTTTTATTTAATCATACCACACATAAAAGAAAGGGAAGCCTCATGATATATCAATGGAGAGAGAGATCAATGGGGGGAGAGAGAGAGAGAGAGAGAGAGAGAGAAAGAGAGAGAGAGAGAGAGACTTCTTACCCCATTTCTCTCTTGTCCCAAGTGTACAAGAGAGATAAACCAAATGAAATGAAAGTACATTATAATTTTGTGGGAGGCTAGAAAATGATCTATGGGAGTAAATAAAGTTGAAACACATATAAGCTATTTTGATAGACATAGACACTAGGAGTTATGTCAAAAGTTTGGAGCTGAGTCTACTAGAATTTTAACACCCTTGACTTTTCAAGTAGTATACTTGATAGTTGGATCGTTTGAATTATTTTAAAGTTGTTTGTGTAGTTGAACTCTTAAATTTTACAAGACAATTCACTTTAAGCTAGACTTCCAATGCTTGTGTGTGTGTGTGTGTGTGTGTGTGTGTGTGTGTGTGTGAGAGAGAGTGAGAGAGAGAGAGAGAGAGAGAGAGAGAGAGGCAAAGCATATGACAATCTATAAATCTTAGGGATAGGCTACCGCTCAAGTACGGGCAGTGTGTGTGTGTGTGTGTGTGTGTGTGTGTGTGTGTGTGAGAGAGAGAGAGAGAGAGAGAGAGAGAGAGAGAGAGAAAGAGAGAGAGAGAGAGAGAGAGAGAGAGAGAGAGAGAGAGAGGCAAAGCATATGACAATCTATAAATCTTAGGGATAGGCTACCGCTCAAGTATGGGCAAAGTGATAAGCATTATAGTTCCTTATCCAAGATAAGGTTTAGAGAAGGGTAAGGGTTTGTCAAGTATGAGTATGATTTTGCTAGGGTTATATCATTAAGTCTATAGTAGGCCTAGGGCTAGATAATTTTTTGATAAATGATGCAAATGCTATTACAAATTTTAACTATTATTGTGTTAAAGTATGTTAGGGCTAGATAAATACTAGGTATATGATGAGAATGTAGAGGTTTGAGATGAGTTTGAGAATAATTATGTTAGGGTTACGGTTAGGTTGTTGCTAGGGTTAGCTTAAATAAGAGTTAAATATATAATGTGCACGCAACTTGCACACAACAAGTGCACATGTAAGGTCAAATATAGAGTTACAGTAGGTTGGGCTGAACAAGGGTTAGTTTGAATAAAAGTTAAATACACAATGCAAACACAAGTGGACATGTAAGTTCAAATATATAGAGTTAAAGTAGGTTGGGACTAGATGTGACCTTGGTACATGATGAGAGTGCAAGTGCAATTGTAAGTTACACAATGCATGTTAGTTTCAAGATGCAAATCTTGGGAAGGTCACTTTACATATATATAAAATAGTACCTTAGTGTACAGTTTTTTAAAAACAAATTGGGGGTGGTGGGAGGGGGGTGTATGAGGAACTTACATGGACTAATACTCGATGTATACATGCAGTAGGGGATTAAACAAATGATTATTTAATGTGATTAATTTATAGAGGGGGAACGAATATTAAAAATCTAAACATGCACACTTCCAAAAGAGGGGTGAAGAATTATGTTTTAAAATACAATTAAAATGCAGGAGTATTTTAAACACATGCTATGTAGATTTTTATAGGGTGGACCCCCTAAGATAAAATTTGCTACATCATTACTCACATTCTTTTGTGTGCATACCATTTATTATAAATTTTGGAATTGTAAAGTGTAGACATTTATTACAACTTTGGAATCATAAAGTGTACACATTTAAATGTGGGCATACACATGACATCAGTACTCATTCTTATATGTGCATTGATGTTTTGATAAGTTGCAATGTTTACACATTCAAATGTGTACATATATGTGATTCAACCACAATATCATTCTCAAATATTTTCATGACTTCTTCTAAGGATAATCTTATTAAGGGCCTGGATTGGTTAGATCTAGGATTAAGGTGAAATGGACATAGGGCTAGGATTAGGGTGTGGGTAGGTCATGCTTAGGATTAGGCTTTCATGATAGGAATTTGGGCAAGGAGGGTAAACCTATTCTTGGAAATATTTGGAGTGTGAGTGACTCTTCCCTAATGAGTATGTGCTTTATCTACTAGTAAAACATATCACAATAGAATGCATTCATGGAGGCTAAGTTCAAGGGCCATGTGAGTAAGCTAAAACCACCATGTTAGCATATAAGTGACATAAACATATTATTGGGAGCTTGAACTCGATCTTGAAATGTATACATAGATAAGATAGTATGAAAATTTTGATATGTCATGATGTGATTAATAAGTCAGTGGCATACTCTAGCATAGGAACACTAATTAGATTCATTGTACATATTCAAATGGTATAAGGTGCATGTATAGACACTCAATAATTGATAATCCCTTGAATATAATTCCTTTCATGTTATAGAATATTGAAGTAAAGTGAACATATCAAATAAACTAGTGTACGTTTGTGCCTAAAAGAAAAATCTTTACAAAGATACCTTTTCCTCTAAGAAAGGGAAAAAGTTTGAGGAACTAAATCCATGTCGACATGCAATCTCCCTTTGATAGTTACATTTTAGTGCCTACTTTTAACCCTTTTCAATCCTTTAAGGTACACTTAAATCATTCAGTGGGTCCTCAAGATCTAGTTATGATTTTCTAAACTAGCATTATTACTCTAGAATTTAAGGTAAGAGCCATATGAAAGACCAATATGATGAAGAAAAAATCTAATCACTCATGTTATTTTTATTTTTCCCAAAACTTTATGGAGAATGGCTTAGCCTAAAGATGTAGCATTGTGGATCTTTTAATCAAAATACAGTCAAGTTTCCTATTATTTCTTTGCCCATGAAAAGATGGTCATAGAGCACATGCATCTTTAATTTAGTGGTCCAATGTTTGTGATTGCAATGTCATATCAATTTGTCAATTATTTATTAGCAAATTAGAGGGTCCCTCTCCAGCCAAGTTTTATCATTAGCAAGGCACATCATGAGTTGGTCTCTAAATGATTGATGTGTAATCATGTGAAGTCCATCATGATTGAAGAGGTTCTAGCACTCAATTCTCCTTCCCATGTGAAAATCCACATTGTTACAAAGGAGAAAGTTCCTTTAGAACATGTTCAAAAGGCACTAATACAAGCTATGCAAATAATTTTTACTCAAAGATCAAATTGGTGCATTGCTAGGCTTAGCATGCAACTTTCTCCTTACTTCCTATTACAATGACCTCTCAACCTTTAAGTATAATATAAGATAAAGTATGGGTGCAACTTTGAGTTTTTCTCATATAGTGTGGTGGCCTATGGTGTTATTTGAACTTTCTCTTTCAAGGCCTAGTCCAAAATAACACTAGTGAGATGAATCTTATATATCCATTTTTTCTTTCTTTTGCATGATCTAGAGCCTCCTACAATGGAATTGCACAACATTTTTTTTAAATGATTCAATGCTTTCTTATTTCCACTAGTGGTGACCTTGCTTGGTTGTGTGAACAAGCTCTATATAGGGATGCCAAAGAGCATGTTTAAATGAAGGCAATTGATCGTAATAAGGAATGCACACACACACCCCCACATTCATAGGACCTTTTACACAAAGCTCGCTTATTCCCATGTGATGATGCATGCAACATTTGAGCTCATCCACATTCCACCCACTCACAAAAATGCACATTATAAAGGCCCATAGGGCCTATTCATACTAGGGACAAGTATATATATACTAACATATGCCATTATTGGGGATAACCTCGATAATCATTTTCCTAATGGAAATTACCCTTTCTTTTCCTAATCATAGGTTAATCTCTTTCATGTTTGTTAATATTTACTTAATCCATGTTTCCTAGGCCAATCTAAGCTAATGAGGCTAGCCACGTTTGGTGACCCTCGCACAAGTACGATGCCTCATTCAGCATCCTCGTATTCATAACCTATACTCAACAAGTCAACATGTTAGGTGAGACAATCAAATACCAATTACACATGGCATCACCCAATCACAGCTTGCTTTGCCATGCATAAGATCCATCACGATTAAATCTTGAAACAACTTCAACATGATCCATACTGAGGTCTTACTGACAAGATTTTTATTTTTCTTTGTTAGCAGTGTCTAATCTTATAAAAATTTATAGTGAGAAGATCGGGAAGGTCTTTGCACGTATCTTTTGTACTTCTTGATGAAATAATTAAAATTTCATCAAAGATTATAGCCTAGACTAGCATCAAATTAATATGAAAGAGCGAAACATAGCATAAACAAGAGAGATATAAGAACGTCACCATCAAGACAAGATTGGGTGCAATCTTCCCCCTCATGCGTATAGCTCCACTTCCACGACATGAGTATTTTTTAGAATTGTATTCAATAAATAGCCCAAGGAGATATTACTAGTTGTGCATATAAAATTGGGCTTTGCTTTTCCACTTTTTGCAAAAATAGCTCAAGAACTAGAGCTTGTTCACACACTAAGTGAAAATAATCAAAACTCTTCTAGCATATGTGCTAGGAATATAGCAACTCCATGCACAAGCGTGCATAAATAATTTATACAAACATTTGGCATGAGGCCAAAAAAAATAACTCATAAAATAACCTTGTGCACATTCGCACATATAATAACCTCGTGTACATTCGCACATTCCATTAAGCTGATTTCTGCACACATTAATCAAGCATATTTTTCTATGATTATTAAGCATAAAAAATATGATAAAATATATACCTGTAATAGTCCTCCCATTTGAAGAAACAACTTTTCTCAGTTGTGTAGAAGAAAATGCTACAACAACAACATTGTCCTCTCATTTGAGAAAACAATTATCCTCCCATTTGAGGAAACAAATGCTACAACAACAACATTATGATATCGACGTAGCTATCAACGTCATAACCTGCAAGATAAACTCAGAGGTCCGAACATGGCTCAAAAGGCTGATTAGGCATGGCTCAGAGGTTCTTATGGACACGGAATACCACAAACAGACTCAGAGGTTCATTGATCGAGCATGGCTCAGAGGCTCGGGTGAACATGGACCGCAACAAGAAAAATCATGCGACACCTAAATTGGTGACTCTTGCACTCATCATCAAATCACAAATAATAATATGAAATAATATGATATAGATAATATCCCTTATGTGTATGTGCGATGACACACACATAAAATAACCTAGCAACATGAAAGGCTATAAATAATAAATGTAATTCTAATATATGATTAGCAAGTGATCTCATCTTCACACCACCGCTCAATTCACCAGCCATACAACACCTCAATCGGTACCCTCGTATATAGTGCAACACCTTAATCAGTACCCTCGGTGGGGTGCAACACCTTATGCGGATATTCAATACGCCATACATTCAAGTGGAGTCAGTCGTTCGTAAGGGTTATAGTGCCATCCAGAAGTCAGTGTCATCCCTCCTTGAGGCCAAAGGCATTAAAGAAAAGCTACTTCCAACACCTACAAAAGTTTGGAGACATAGGGAGGAATTAAACACAGAATAGCTTCACTATGTTGCTCACTCATACCACATTGTAGGAGCGTTTAAGGGAGAAGGTGGCAGCATATTCTACAATGAACACAACAATATATTCATGGACTTGGAGCTCTTGCAAAAGAGAATGGTGGAGTTCTATGATATTACATTTGAGGAGGTAGGAGGCGTACTTCAGTTTGTCATCAAGCTTGATGAGTGCGAGATTATCAAGGAGAAAAAGACTGAAAGGGTCACAATAACACTTATGAATAGGGCTCTTTGTAATTTTGCAGTAGTAGGGATGATCCAAAGTATTTTAGTGTGCAGTCCGAGACAAACATCTGGTGGCTAGGTTCATTTAAGGTCAAGAAAGAGGACCATGAATCCTTGTTTTGGGTATTTCATCAGACACATATCCCCAATCTCATCAAAGAACAGATGAATGCAAACAAGATGCTCCATGTAGAGAAAAGGGGGGAATTTCAAGTCCAATGGCATCTCGCGGGTGATTTGTAGACTCTCAAGTGCTTATTTAATTGCAGCAAAGAGGCCAATGCAGAGTCTCCATGCCTTTACTATATGGACTGCGCAAGGGTGATGGACTCTAAGGTGAAGACAACCACCCAACATACAAATTTTGGATGAGAACTTTAAACCAGTGTTTGAGATTCCTCTTTCCAATGTGCATATATGCACTCTTCATGCTTTGTGTCATATCATAGAGAAACTGGTATATCTCCACATTGGGTTGCTTGGAAGGTAAAGAATGTAACAAAGAGGAAAGAAGCCTTCTCAGTGCATTGGAGAAGGTGCTATAAAAAATTGGACTACATGGAGGTAATGTCCAGATTCTAAAGGACACTAAGAAGTCATCAAATGAAAAGGAAATTCCAATGAAGCCCTCCATTGGAGGTGTTAAGGCAAGAAGATTTCTTTCCAAGCCAATGAATAATTAGCAACACAAACTTACAAAGTTAGGAAAGCAATATACAACAACCTTCAGAAGTCAAATCGAATACCAACAGTGGAAAAAGCTTCATAATGCAGTGAAAGACCATGAAGGTGCTTCAAGGAATGTCAAAGCAGATGTTTGGCATTCAATTGATACTCTGTTCCAAATGTGTGAGAAAGTCAACTACTCCTAGCAAGACAAAAAGAGCTTTCAAGACAACTTACAAGCGTTCAAAAAGCATTCAGAGTTGTGGAGAAAGTCAACTACTCCCAGCAAGACAAAAAGAGCTTTCAAGACAACTTACAAGCGTTCAAAAAGCATTCAAAGTTGTGGAGAAAGTCAACTACTCCGACAACAAGACAAAAAGAGCTTTCAAGACAACTTACAAGCGTTCAAAAAGCATTCAGAGTTGTGGACTGACACCAACACTACACACTACATGGTATGTTTTTAGCTTACTCTTATTTCCTACCCATCGATACTAACTTGCATTGTATGTTTTCTTATGCAGCATATTCTCTACAACCACATGCCTTAATTTATCAACAAGTACGGAGATCCTAGCATTTGGAACACACAAGGACTCAAGAAATCACACTATATGGCCCGAAATGCATATTTCAGGCACACACAACATGGTGGTGGAAAAAGTAAGGCAAACAGCCTACAAGAAGTGTTCCAATGGTTCTATAGAAGGATACTGCAACAACTACATAAAAAAGAAACCTTGAGGTCATCCAAACTGATATAGACACTCAAACATATGGAGAAAGGAAGAGATTGAAGCATTCCGAAGCATTTAAAAACTCAGATGCGATAGAAGCACAAAAAAATGGAGAGAATAAAAGATTTTTATTAATCATCGTTGGACAGATAGATGTAACACATAAGTCTTTTACAATGTATCTTTCCATTCTAATGACTTTGGCAATTCCAGTGAATCTAGCTTTCATTTATACCTTAGCAAACGGTGTTTTCCATACTCTTCTAGTTCCTCTAGGTTCTCTATGCCTAGAGACAATGCTACTGTAGCATATGAATGAAAGTAACCCCTCGGTTGCCAGCCTAACTTGGGTAGCATCTAAAAATTTCTAAGGCAATAGACTTCTCTATCAAAATAATCTTCTCATAACTCTTAGGAATAATCATTACACCTAGGAACAAGGACAATGTCTTGAATACAAAATTTGCAACTTTCCCTTCCTGGCTCATGGCATTGTGGTAGACTATTATCTTTGCCTTAGACAATCTGGATAGATAGTGAGAGAGAGCTGCAGCTTGGCCACAATACTCCCTTTTATGCCGCTGCAAGAATTTGTCTTTGACTTCAAATGTACTCTGCAAAACAAAATAATTAAGGAAACATAAGTCTACATATCAATATCACACACACACACACACACACAGACACGCACACACACACACGCACACACACACACACACACACACACACACACACACACACACACATATATATATATATATAGAGAGAGAGAGAGAGAACCTGAGTCTCATCTATCACGAACAGTTGGTCTTGCCAAAGGTTAATAGAACTTTTAGTATCTTCTCCTACTTTGTTCATAAACTCCTTTGTGGAGTCATTCAACTTATCAAAGCCATATTTGGCCTGCAACTCCATGAAGGTTTTATCATCTAGCACAAATCCATCCTCTTTGAATTTTTGTGCTTTGCCCAAACAAATATTGAGACACTCTTTACTATTATACAGAGAGACTCTGGCGAGCAGGTCGCTTAGAAAGGGACACTAGACTAAGAACACCTGCTTCTCGTGTTCATCTGCGTCCGCATCTTGGTCTTCTGAATGGGGTTCTTCATCACTATGATCTTTTACAAAGTAAACGGGGTAACTTGATTCTCTTGGCTTCACATTTGGAAACCCTAGATCTTTTGTCTGTCCTCTAACAAGATGTGGCTCATCTATCCTTGCTATAACTTCTGCAGGGTCGTCAGTGGTGAAGTCAATATATCTTTTCTTTGTGCTCATCACAACAGCTTTGTAGACTTCATTCGCATGTCGCTCCTACCCGCACAACACTAAACTCAGGATCTAGCACAGTCACTCCTCGCTTAAGCTTTCTTTTTTTTGAGAAGTAAGACACTGGCATGAATTAGAAAAGGGGAGTCACCCCTTATTGTATTTGTGTGCAATTTGGCACGATAAAGAAAATCCATTAACCCTACAAGGGCTATATTGCGCCAAACTTTACAAATCTCTCTCTCTCTCTCTCTCTCTCTCTCTCTCTCTCTCTCTCTCTCTCGGTGTACTGTATGTGTGTGTCTGTGTGTTGTTATTGTTGTGTGTGTGTGTGTGTGTGTGTGTGTGATATAAGTGTATATGTATGTGGGTGTATGTGTGTGCAATTTAGCACGATAAAGCACCTCCATTACCATTACAAGAGCCATATCACACCAAAATGCACAAATTACACACACTCTTTCACTAACTCTTTGTAAATTACTTTCTCTAACACTTTATCTCTATCTCTCACTCTTTCTCTCTCTGACTAACTCCCTAAATCTTTATCTATCTCTCTCTGACTATCTCTAAATATCTCTCTATTACTCTCTCTCTCGCTCTCTCGCTCTCTCTCTCTCTCTCTCTCTCTCTCTCTTGTTGTGGGTGTACTGTATGTGTGTGTCTGGTGTTGTATATGGTTCTGTGTGTGTGTGTGTGTGATATAAGTGTATATGTATGTGTTTGTATGTGTGTGTAATTTGGCGCGATAAAGCACCTCCATTACCCTTACAAGAGCCATATCATGCGCAACTACACAAACCTCTCTCTCTCTCTCTCTCTCTCTCTCTCTCTCTCTCTCTCTCTCTTTGTGACTGTATTGTATGTGTGTGTCTCTATTGTATACGGTTCTCTCTCTCTATGTGTGTGTGTGTGTGTGTGTGTTTGTTTGTGTGTGTGTGTGTGTGTGTGTGTGTGTGTGTGTGAGAGAGAGAGAGAGAGAGAGAGAGAGAGAAATAGATTGTGTATGTCTATTCCTGCATGTCTGTGTCCATGTGTGTGTGTGTGTGTGTGTGTGTGTGTGAAAGATTGTGTCTGACTGTGCATGCATATCTGTGTGTCTAGGTATCTGAGTGTATGTGTGTGTGAAAGATTGTATCTGTCTGTGCATGCATATTGGTGTGTCTGCGTATCTAAGTGTGTGTGTGTGTGTGTGTGTGTGTGAAAGATTGTGTCTATCTGTGCATGCATCTCTGTGTGTCTGCATATCTGAGTGTGTGTGTGTGTGTGTGTGTGTGAGAGAGAGAGAGAGAGACAGAGAGACAGAGAGACAGAGAGAGGAGCAAGCAAACTTACCTGTTGCCATTTGCTTTCTGGTTACGTGGGCATGAATGCTAGACTCTCTTTCTGTTTGTTTGCTGGAATCTCTCTCTGTTTGTGGGTTCTTGAAAAATCGGGATGCTCTCTCTCTCTCTCTCTCTCTCTCTCTCTCTCTCTCTCTCTCTCTCTCTCTCTCTCTCTCTCTCTCAAATACGAGAACCGTTAATAGTGGTGTGAGGATTAAATAACTTTAAATGAGCCCACGTGTGTAGTAATAACGAACACGTGTGATGTTGATAATTGACACGTGGGGTTTCTGAATATTAAAAACGACTCTTTTTTTATTCTATTTGTAACAGTGCACCTGAGAGAGAGAGAGACAGAGATAGAGACAGATCCATCAAGCACGACAGCGATCCATTGACCACGACAGCGATCCATCAAGCCATCGACAGCTTTGGTATGTGTTTCTCTTGCACACACTCATGCACGCACACACACACACACACACACACACACACACACACAAAAACACACACACAAGGAGAAACACGTACAACACAGACATACACATCCAATAATGCTACATATATAGAGAGAGAGAGAGAGATTGAGATTGAGAGAGAGAGAGAGAGAGAGAGAGAGAGAGAGAGAGAGAGAGAGAGAGAGAGAGAGAGAGAGAGAGAGAGAGAGAGTGCGACATTTTTGCGATTTGGCACGATAAGGCGCTTTGAAGCCAAACGTTTCTGTGGTTTGGCGGCGCGATATGGCACTTGCATGTCTAACGCTTGTTTGATATCATGCCAGATGGCACTTATTATTACAGAGGCCTCACTGGTGCGGTCTAACAATGGACATACAAACACACACACACACACACACACACACACACACACACACGCATGCATGCACGCACACACGCACACACGCACACACACACACACTTATAGAGAGAGAGAGAGAGAGAGAGAGAGAGAGAGAGGTTGATTTATGTCTCTTTCTACCAGGCTGATTGGTAGATCATGGCGAGAACAAAGGACACTACAAGGAGACAAGGAAAGGGGCCTGGATTGGCAGCAACAAAGGCTGCCTCTCAGAAGAAGCCAAGGAAAGGAATGCCAGAGTGCTTTTGATAAGCTGAAGAACGCCTTGGTAACCAGTCCCGTTTTGAAGCTGCCAGATTTCTCTCTACCCTTTGAGGTAGTAACTGATGCAAGTGGTTTTGCCCTGGGAGGTGCACTCATGCTTGCAGGAAGGTTATGCAGTGGCCTATGAATCTCGAAAGCTCAGAACGCATGAGAGGAATCATGCTGTCCACGACCTGGAATTACTTTCAGTAGTCTATGCCTTAAAGTTGTGGAGACATTACCTACTGGGAAAAAGATTCAGTTTGATGATAGATCATCAGAGGTTAAAGTGGATCTTTACTCAGAAGGACCTCAACATGCACCAAAGAAGGTGGATGCAGACCCTGCAGGAATTCGATTTTGAAATCAAGTACCGCCCAGGCAAAGAAAATGTGGTAGCAGATGCCCTCAGCAAAAAAGCCTCCTTGCTTGCAATTACTGTAATATCAAATCCTTTGATTATTGAAGCAAGAGAGAAGATCATGCAGGATAGATTCTTTGGCCCTATTGCTACCCTACTTATGCAGGAAAGCAAAACTCCACAGGAGTTGAACAGAGTTCAAGGGTATACCCTGGATGATGGCATTATGTATTATAATCACAGGCTATGCATCCCCAACGACGAGGGAACCAAGGGTCAAATTTTGAATGAAGCCTGTTGCTTGCAAATGAAGATCAATACCAGGATGCAACAAAAACGATACTTAGGGCTCTTGAAAAGAGTTCCACTTTGTAGATGAATGTGGGAGAGGGTTTGATAATAATCCCACATGGGGACTTATGGGAGTCCTAGAATTTTTGTATAAAAGGTGGCTCATTTGAGAGCTTTACACACTTTGGGCTTAGTTCATGCAAGAGCTCCTTTGAGAGACCTACTCTCCCTCTTCTCCATAGAGGTGAAGACTCTTCTCTCACCCCATCTACATTATTGTATGAGGTAAATCTCTTCATTGAATCATTAGCAATGTCATGAGTCTTTCTCATCCTCTTCTCTAATCATTTTACTCTTATGCATGCTTTAAGTATTTCATTTTTGAGTACATGGATTGATTTGAAGCTTTCATGGAAGCTTGATGCTTGAATGTGTGCATGCTTGTAGGAAGATAGGAGTGGAGTGAGGTCTTTCTCTTTGCTTGAGTGCATAGTGATTGTATTCCTCTTGCTTGTATTTGTGAATGAAGGGGTGTGTAGGAATGAGGACAAGTTGAGCTTGTGTGTATGCTTAGTCTAGTGTCAAGTGATGGTAGCCATGAGCATTCTCTCCATTAATTGGATAAGCTTTTGTGCACCGGTACGGGTTGAATCCCTAGCTTCGAAAGGGATGCAAATCCCATTGGATTGAGCTTCGTGTGGATCATACTACTCTTGCTACAAGTGAGAGAGTTTTCCGTCTCTCCAAAGCCCATGATAGCCTTATGGCAGGACATCCAGGTTTTATCAAAACCTACATGTCTGTAAAGAAAAGCTTCTTTTGGCCTGGTCTGAAAAAGGATGTACTGAATCATGTACGTCAATGTCTGACATGCTAGAAAGTCAAAGCTAAAAGAGTAAAAATGCCTGGGAAGTTACATCCATTGGACATCTCCCAGATGAAGTGGGAATGTATCAGTATGGACTTCATTTACTGGATTACCTTCAGTGCAATCAGGTTACAACTCCATTTTTGTGGTAGTTGACAGACTAACCAAAGTTCCCCATCTGATCCCAGTAAAAGAAACCTACACTGCAGTGGATGTGGCCAGAGTATTCCTCAAAGAAATCTTCAGATTGCATGGCCTACCCAGGAGAATAGTAAGTGATCGAGATCCCAAGTTTACTTCAAGGTTCTGGACTGCATTTTTTGAAGCAGTGGGAACTTTCTTGGATCTCAGCACAGCTTATCACCCTGAGATCGATGGTCAAACTGAAAGGGTAAACCAAGTACTCGAAGATATACTTCGGTCATGCTGTGGTGGCAGGGAACCCAAGAAGTGGCTAAGCTATCTGCACCTAGTCGAGTTTGCCTACAATGCTTCTTATCACCGAAGTTTGGGATGAGCCCTTTTAAAGCTCTGTATGGACAAGATTGCTTAACTCCATTAACTTGGTCCGACCCATTGATTAGGGTCGAGATGTCCAGACAGATGCTTGACGACATGGAGCAGCAGATGCAGGAAATTCGTAAAGCTGCCCAGGATCGACAGAAGCAGTATGCAGATAAGAAGAGGACAGACAGAGAATTCAAAGAAGCAGATATGGTCTTCATTCGAGTACAGCCCAAAAGAAGTTCTTTATCTCTTGGGAAGTACAAGAAGTTATCCCCCAGATATTGTGGGCCATATCTGATTACAAAGAAAGTAGGTGACTTAGCTTACGAGCTTCTTCTGCCTCCTCATCTCAAAGTTCATAATGTATTTCATGTAAGCCTTCTAAAGAAATATGTGCCAAGCCCAAATCATGTACTTGAGACACGCCGAAACACTTTAATTTCATTCACAATGGAAGAAAGGTCCTCCTTAGAAGGGAGCGATTAATACAAGGTAAAGAATTGGGTAACACAGTCAAGATCATTCCTACTTGTTGACAATACCCACTCCAATGTACTCTTCTGACATAATTAATCAAGTCTATCTTGTTAATGACACTCCTACTTGACATTACGAATTTGAATGTACTCTTTTAACATAATTAATCAAGATCCTTTTGTTCAATGCAGTACTTTCAAAAAACAATACAATGTATACTATTTTCCAAGACACATTACTTGATAGAGTGAGAATAGAACAGTTGAAAACATTACATTACAAAAAAGGATTTCTCATTACATAATCTTGTACAAAGTCTTTTGATCTGTACAATCCATCTAAATATGGAATCATTTATTTCTCCAAATAAACATCATCTGCATTACGTTCGAAAGGAAAGGGTGATATCCATGTTCCCATGGGATTGTACATAGCCTTCTTAGGGGTATCATCAATTAATAATGTATTTGTGGGATTATATGGTTGTTGGATATCCACATAGCACTTCATAAGTAAGGGTACCCCAGGTTTGTTGAGATGAAAAACACATGGGTCAATGTAACAGTGCCTTTGGTCATATACAAAATACAATTTTGTTTCCTCAATCTTAGATTCTCTCAAAACTAGCGTGACAAGAGGCCTTAAATTATGCATCATCA
The DNA here is from genome assembly GCF_041138505.1 of Cibotium barometz. NCBI lineage: Eukaryota > Viridiplantae > Streptophyta > Polypodiopsida > Cyatheales > Cibotiaceae > Cibotium > Cibotium barometz. The sequence continues at coordinate 32,119,126 of NC_141075.1, read as the reverse complement.
TTGAGGACCATATGGCCAATCTAAAGTGCTTAGTTACAAAGTTGATAAATTGATACAGTTTGGGCCTTAGCATGACATGCATTTCTCCGACTTTGTAATTCTCTCTGTAGCACTTGGTCCAAAGCTCTTGGGCTGTCTTTTGAGCATCAATCCATTAACATCCAAGATAATAAGCCTCCTCGGTGTCTAGAACCATTATTGACATGATTCTAATCAGTCTGAATATGATTGAAGCTTATAATCATTATTAAGGGACAAAAATAACTAATAGAAACAATTCTTAAAATTGAGTTAGTTACATTACATCAGGTAAATTAGGCTTGTGATCTTCATTAAGCTTGGGATCCTCACTAGCCTTGGCATCCTCATCAGACTTAGGCTCTTCATTGTTTGCCTCCCTACTAGGTCCCGCCTCGGCCTTTGCAGTCTGCTTCTCGTTTGTTTTCTCTTCAGGCTTCGACTCTGCCTCTTCAGCTTGCTCTACCTCATCATCCTTGGGATGTTCAATGTTAACCTCCACATTGGACCTTGGTCTGCCTCTATGTGCTCAGAGGGCTTTGCCTCGTCCCCTATCTAAAACTAAGGCATCCCCTATCTATTAGATGTATATAACTAACAAGATAGAGGAGTAACATACCCTGATTTGTATGGAAAAATTAATACGGTAACCTCTAGCATGTTCAAATAGGTGAACCAATTTTGAATCTCTTGCTGGGAAGTACTTCTTCGTAGCAGTGGTGCCAGCTGAGAGTTGAGAATAAACACCTCAGAGAGTGGCTCTCACGTGGAAGCTGGCACTTTATTAAACTGCAAAAACAAGGGT